>NC_069658.1:17420468-17724375 GCF_027244095.1 Hemicordylus capensis | reverse complement strand
GCCCCACGGAAGTGCATCCCTGCTTGTAGCCTCCCGTTCAGGGGTCTACTCATGTGCTGCTGTGCACCACGGCAGCACACGAGCAAAAAAGCAAGGTTAATGGAGCACTCGCTCTGTTAACCTCATTTAAGGGCAGGGGGAATTAGGCGGGATAGCTGCCTTGGAGCCACCAGGCTCACCCACAATCCCAGTGGATCTGACAATCAGCAGGAAGCCGGCTAGACTCCCTTAGCCCACTTTCTGGTGATCCTCAGAATAGCTGCAGTATTTTCCAAGAGGAATCTGGCCCATTTTCTGAATAAGTTTGAAAATGGCAAGCAAGCTTCATTAACAAAGGAAATGAACTAGCATCATTAATTACCTTACATCTAAAAGAATTTAATGTGTAGCCAAATCCTCATTCCTGCAATAACATTCTGTGCCAACCCTTTGCTACCCCGTACTAGCTGTTCTAGAGCTGCCCCTGCACATAACTGGTTTGGGTGAGGCTGGGGGTGCAAATCCTCCAGCCAGGTTTTCCTGACTTGCTCTTACATTTGCAGGATCCTCTGTTTGTTTGTGACCCTCTTCTGACGCTTCTGGGGCTGTCGGCACCGAGACGGGAAGTAGCGGAGATCTTGCTTTTCCGGCCAGTCCAAGTGATGCTGTCTTAACCTGAGCCTTGGGAAGGTTGGGTGCTGAAGCAAGAAAAGGCAGATTGGGACAATATGAGTATCTGGATCATACACAGAGAAAGGAAGAAGTTATAAGGGGAGCACGCCTGAATCTGAAAAGGAAATATTCATTTATTAACTTGCATTTACAATCTCTGCCAAGGTAAAAATGTCACATAGGCCTGAATACTGAAATCCAAATACAAACAGCATTCGCTCCAAACAGGATTCTAGAATAAAGTTCAGATTAGTACTGCAATCCTAAGCATACTTACATGGAAGTAATTTCCACTGACATCAATCAGGCTCACTTCTGAGTAAATATTGGGCACAATCCCACAATGTTAAGCACTTGTTTCAATGAATGAATGAACAAGTGAGCAAGCCTTTCTCATCGGCACTCAGTGAGGCGCAAAAGTGTTTAAGTCTAGACAGATCATGTCTATGGCTGGGATTTGTACATCATATATATTAAATTCCCCAAACCATGGATGTCTCTCTTGATTATGACCTCCCTCCTCCAAAACCTATCTCAAACCAGTGGTTGTACACTACTTCTGAAAATGTTTAGGGTCTGACTTCAACAAATCTCAAAGGAGGAGTTTCCCAACTTTGAGTCCCCAGATATCGTTGGACTGCAATGGACTTTGATCACTGTGGCTAGGGACATCATGATGGGATAGGAAGTAGGAGGTGATCACTCACTCACTTGCATGCACACACATATTATACTAGCTTTCAAGCATGATCCAAAATTGTGTTTCGTAATCATGAAAGCCATGATTATGAATTTGTAGACACGGTGGTGGCTCACAGAGATGTACCTAGGTAATTTTGGAGCCTGGACCTAAAAGTCTTTCGAGCCCCACCCCGTTACTGGAGGCCTCACCTCCCTGCAAGTTAAGCATCATCCCTGTGTGTGTGTGTGTGTGTGTGTGTGTGTATGCAAATATGCATTAGCAGAAACGTTTCAACACACAAGATATTCCCATCCAGTGTTCCCTCTAACAGGGATTCCCAGATGTTGTTGACTACAACTCCTAGAATACCCAAGAAAAAAAACACTGCAGCTAGGGATTCTGGGAGTTGTAGTCAACAACATCTGGGAATCTCTGTTACAGGGAACACTGTTCCCATCCCACATATTTCTTTCGCCACTCCCCTTTCTATCTTAAAGCACCTGGCACAGGTCACAATCACACTCGGCTGCCCGGTACAGTGCAGGCCAATTGTGACAACACCACCCAGGACACACTAAAGAGGATTTGGGGGCCCCCAGGGGGTGTGGAAGCCCTGGACCTTGGCCCTGAAGTCCACGGGTAAGAGCGCCACTGGTGGCCCAAGACCTCTGTGTTTTTGAGGCAGGGCATCAAATGATGCCACCTTTATTTTGAACTTCCTCCCCCTTTTTTTATCTTGCTGGCACCCCAATAATCTTCTGCCTGAGGCAACTGCCTCATGGAAGCGCCACCCCTGTGTGGACACTGGCACCCTCCCTTAGCCCAGTAAGCTACCTGGGACTGCATGTACTTAGGCCTCAGACCCCAGCTCAGATACAGAAAGAAACAGGAGTCTGCAACATTAGTCCTTTAATTAGTGGTCAGTAGGAGGTATCTGGATTGGGCAGCTTTGGTATCAATACCTAGGACTTCTGCCCTTGCCTGATTAACAGAGGAAAGGCTAAGGATCTAAAGTAGAGAATTTTCTGTACCCTTGCAAAACTACAATTTCTCAGGATTTTCTGGGGGAAGGCAGAACCAGAGGTGCACCTAGGTAATTTTGGAGCCTGGACCTAAAGGTCTTTGGAGGCCCCCACTCCCCAGCAAATTAAGCATCACCATGCTCCACTGGGCGACCAGACCATCTGGGACAGACTAAAGAGGATTTGGGGGGTCCCAGGGGCTGTGGAGGCCCTGGACTTCAACCCCAAAGTCCAGGGGTAAGAGTGCCTCTGGGCACAACAGTTACATTGCTATAAGACTGATACAGGTTTATAATGTAGATATGCTATGACTAAATGTTTACAATTTTTGTCATATTTTATATCATGAATAACCTGTCAACAACAAGAAAAGGGAAGGATAAAGAAAGAATGTTTTAAAAGGACAAACTGCATTTTTTCTTTTTTCTCTCCTAAGAACTGGATTTATATTTTAACATTTATTTTAATTAAATGCTAAAGCACAGAGGGGCTGCATTGGCAAAATCTCAATGATATTCAAAGCATGAACATAAATTAGAGTCCCGCACTGCACTTTGTCAGTTATAAGTACCTTTCCACAAGGAAGCATAAGACAAAAAAAGAACCAGACATTCTCCGTATGCCTGGATCCCTTTGATAATACAAATTTAACTGGAATGAAAAAGGAAAAGCTAAAGAAGGAGACTTAAATAAATTCTCCAAAAGATACAATCTCTTTGCTATCTCCACTGTAATAAATGAGTTCTTTAATAACGGGTTTTGCCGAACTTCCTGGAACCTCAAAGAAAGAACACAAGATATAGTTATCCCTGGAAGATAAGAGTTTTTGTTAACAGTTCAAATTCAAGTACAAAAAAAGAGGGGGGGGGATGTGTTTAGCCAGGACTGCCAGAAGACACGTAGATGCTCTCAGTTGCTCCACCCCGCAGTCTGAGAATGGTGGCCCAACAGATCTGGCCCATTCACTAGGAAGACCAAGGCAGTCGTCTTGGGCACCAATTCGGGGGTGTGTGTGTGTGTGCTACATGCCTCCCTTTTCCTCTCCAAGCAACCAGTGATGTGTCTGACTTTCTGGGAATGCCCATTTGCTTTCCTCCCTGAAGTGGGAGTGAGGGGAGTAAGAGAGAGTAAGCAAAGCCAGCCCTTCTTGGCTTTGCTCTCTCTCCCGTCCCAGCAAACAAGGAACCTGTGCAGCTCAAGTTGGGTTTCAGCACTTCTCGTCTGGTGCGGTGACAAAGTCAAACTTTGCCTAGGGTGCCAAAAACCTTTGGGCTCGCCCTGTGGCCCAGGATCCTTTCCCATGGATCCTTAAGGGCAGTCCTTCTCTCATATCAATATACCCACTCTGTTAAGGCATCAGCTGAGGCCCAGTTCTGCGCTCCCTTGCATTGAATGCTAGAGAGGTATATATGTGGGACAGGGCCTTTTCAGTTCATTGCTCCTAGAATATGGAATTCCCTTCCCCAAGCGGTCCATTTGTCCCATGTCTCCAGTGAGGTGGGGTGTTCCTCCACATAAGGTGGAAACTTCGCCAGTGCATACCTGTTTGCCAGCCTCAATCTATTTGGGCACAAGGTCGGAACAGAATATTTTCCTATTTCAGGAGGATTTTTTTTTTTAAGGGGAGAAGTTTAGACTTATTTTGCTGTGCCTTTCTCCCTCCTGATTTGTTTGTTCTAATTATTGTTATATTTGTTTATTTTAATTATAGTTTTATTTGTTGGAGAATGTGGTTTTTGATAACTGTTCTGGATGTCTCCTTCAACAGAAAAGTGGTGGCCAGGGTGTCTAGGGTCAGCAAGGAACTTATCTCACTGAATAAAACAAAGGAGCTTCATGGATGGTGCAGATGTGGAAAACTGGGAGAGGCTGGAGAGAACTGGGCCTCAGCTGATGCCTTATTTAAACAGAGTGGGTATATTGATATGAGAGAAGGAGTGCCCTTAAGGATCCATGGGAAAGGATCCTGGGCCTCCCGGAGGAGCAGGAGAAAAGTGGGGAGGTCGGGGTGGGGATGAGAGACATGCCAGGGGTGTGGGGAATGCTACAGTGCTGTTTAGTTCAGAGTAGGTTTTACCCCTCCTGTATTCTACCAAAGACAACCACAGGGCTCTCTGGTCTCCAGGAGTTGCAACCGACTCGACGGCACACTTTACCTTGAGGGCCAGGCTGACAGATGCACCCTGAGAAACAGTCTTGGCTCCCATTGAAAAAGCAAGGCTATTGGTTGCCAGATTGGCTTTTTTAAAGCCAAATTTGGGATTACGGCCCATTTGACCCACGAGTATACCCCTCAGGTTCTGGCAACTCTCTAGTACAAGCTGAAGGACCAGGGTGCCTGAATCCCCTTCCCTCTATACCTGAGGCACTACAGGGGCTGGAAGCAAGGTTGCCAGCACCTAAGAGGTATACTCGTGGGTCAAATGGGCCGTAACCCAGAATTTGGCAGAAGAATCCAGAAAGCATTCTTTTTCAGGGAGACTTGTGAGCCCCAGGACAGTGGGGTACATTTGTTTTAAAACGAATCAATGAGTGCCTCCATGGGGCATGATTCAGGTTCCATGTGACCAGGTCAAATCCCACTCTGTGTAGGCTTCTAAATGTCATGGAATGTGACTCCAAGCAATAAAGTATGTATATATGCACAGACATGGAAAATGCACCCATGTGTGTAGCAGTAGTGCATTCTATGTGCGCGAGTCACACTTGTATAATATAGCGCAATTCTGAATTTCCCTTCAGAAAGCCCTGCTGACTAGTGCTGTACCTGAAACTTCTCACCATTTCGGGAACCCATAAAAATACAATAGGTGCTTTGAATTGCTGCACTAGTTCCTGCTTGGGATATTTTTAAGGATAGCGGCTGATACATGACAAGGGATAGAAGCTGACATACATGATATGACATACTGGTGACAAGAATGCACCAGTGCAACAAGAGAGCAGCCCTACAGAACTTCCCAAATAACTGCACCAGCACAGTGGAGAAGTGGCAATTTCCCCTTCCCCAAGAAGCCCCTTTTCCCACCCAAAAATATGTCCCCGAGGGTTACATAGCCCTCAGGAACATATTTTTGCATGGGAAAAAGGGCTTCCTTCCTGGGAAGGAGAGGGCACCAAAAGTTTCCACTTCTCTGCTGTGCTGCTGGGTGCAGTTAGATGGGATGTTCTGTTAGCTGCCTTCTTTGTGCACTGGTGCATCTTTGTTCTGTAAGTCAGCCACTAACTGTAACACACAGAGTAGTCTGTGGCTGCATGTGGATTTGGCTGGATTAGGGCCAACAGTCTACAAAAGAGTATAAATGACACAAATGGAGTTTTGGATGCATTCTTCAACTCTGATGCTTATGTTATTCTCTTGGATAGTGTTTCTTATTCAAGTTTAAATGGCATTATGAATTAAACAAATGCAAAATAAACTGTAGGACTTCTGGTTGCTGTTCATTTTCCTAGAAAAAAATCAGTCATTCAGAATCCATTTAGGACAGGCACATATAATCTTTGGGAAGAGACAGTTTGCTAATATCTGCCTGGCACAAGGAGTATTTGCACCTGTGATCCCCGTAGGGTGTGGGGACGGAAATTGTGTTACTCATATGTAACTCATTAATTGATGTAACTGTGCCTCAAAGAGCTGCTTCTGTGCACAAAGGCAGATGGTTCCATTTGGGTCCTGCTAATGAGAAAGCAAAATGGCAATTAACGTTCGTTGCCCTTGCTTTTAGCTTGGGATGAGCAACAAGTAATAATTAAAGCTTGTAACTAAACTAAAATCCAGAAAAGAGAGCCAAATGAAGGAGCAAAGGTTGGGGGGACCCCTTATTCACTGCAGTTGGAGGCAGTTGGGAGCAGTGCAGCCCATACCTCCTGTGTGGTCCCCACCCTGATTTCTTACCCCCAGGCCCCGTCTCACACCACATTGGAAGTGGAACATAGGAACCAAATGACATAGGTAGCTGCCTTATACTGAGTCAGACCATCTGTCCATCTAGCTCACTATTGTCTGCATTAACTGGCAGTGGCTCTGCAAGGTTCCTGGCAGGACTCTTTCCCAGTCCTAATGGGAGATGCTAGGGAATGAACCCAGGATCTTCTGCATGCAAGTCGATGCTCTACCACTGAGCTACGGTCCCACCCTTTTTGTGGAATATCTTACAGCATATGGCGCTCACATGTAACCACCAATCCAAGTGCAAACCAGGGCAGACCCTGCTTAGCAAAAGGGACAACTTTTAGATACTACTGCTCTCCTCCCAGTGGCCTATGCATCCCTCAAAGTGAGGGAGAGAAAGAACACGCAGCCAGCAAACAAAGTGCAAGTTGGGAATGACCAAATGTGCACATCGCCCGCTCCAGTGCTGGCCATGCCCCTTGTATTGTGTCTGATGCCAGTGCAAGGGGCGTGGCCAGTGTGGGCATGTAGTGGGGGAGCAGCCACGAAGGCAGGTGCCAGAAGCTGCCGCCAACCTCACTGCACTGAGATAGATAGATAGATAGATAGATAGATAGATAGATAGGTGGCATTGTTGCTGCCACCACCTACCACATTTTACTGTTGAACCCCCCCCCCCCCAAAAAAAAAGATAAGCAATGCCTGGCCCTGAACAATGTGTCTGAATTTTGGGGAGGGCTGCTTAACTATAGGATTTCAACTTTTTCAGACCTCCTCCAGCACTCAGTTGAATATATTTGGACATCATACTGCAAGACCCCTTGACACCTTACACTTGGCTGGAGAGAGTCTGGACTACCAGGCTTAAGACGTTGTCCACTGTTGGGCAACATACAACCCAGCAAAGCTCTGGACTGGAGTTTCTTAGAACAATACCACCTCCAACATTCCTTTGTACATAGCAGAGCTTAATTTACTAACCAGAGAGCTGAGATGCTCTCAGCTCCTGAAGAGGCCATCAAGGGCCTGAGGGAAATGTTGGGACAGCTGCCCCCCCCCCCCCGCCCCATCATCCTGGGCCTACTTAAGAACTGTGAGCCTTGAGGACAAGGCAGAAGAGATATCCAGGCAAGGGAAGCAAATGCCATTTGATCCTGGAGAAGTCAACACTAGAATCCCTGGAGGACTCCTGCCGGTCAGTGTAGACCAGGACTGCTCAACTTAGGCCCCCCCCCCCAGCTGTTTTTGGACTACAACCCCACAATCCCCAGCCACAGTGGCCAATAGCCAGGGATTATGGGAGTTGTAGGCCAACATCTGCAGGAGGGCCAAAGTTGAGCCCTGGTGTAGACAATATTGAGCTAAGTGAATCAATGGTCTGGCTCAGCAGAAGGCAGCTTCCTATGCAATGTGTTTTTAGTGGGTTGTTGAGGTTTCCTCTCCTGCAGGGGCTGATTTACCATTAGGTGACTGTGTGCAGTGACTACAACTTGCCCAGTGGGGCCAGGGAGGCCACGTACTGCCTGCCCCACAGCTGCTTGCCCTGCTCCCTCCCTCCACACTTGTCATGGCCAGCAAACAGCTGGCGCATGGGCTAACACCTGCCAACTCTTTGCTGCTGACGACGACAGGGAGGAGGCGAGCGGAGGCTAGCGGTGGTGGTGGGAGCTGCCAAAAGATTTAGCCACCAGCAGCCACCCACATCGCTATACTGCAGCTTTCCTGCTGTTTTTGCACATTGATGTCCTACTTCAGGAGTCCCCAACCTGTGGTACTCCCAGTGTGGCTGAACTGTAACTCCCATCAGCCCCCAGCTACAATGAATTGTAGCCGAAGGTGATGGGAGTTGTAGATCAGCAACATCTGGAATAGCTTCATTTCTTTCATCTCTCCTATATCACACCACAAACTGCTTCTGAAACTCCCCCTGTGTATTGGGACAGGGGCCGTGGGTATTGAGAAGCATCAGAAGCTACATGAAGCGAGGTGTTGGCATTATGGTTTACAACATGGGATCCATTCAACTGGACAAGCAGGCCCTGTTCTTTAAAGCAGAAACTAATTATTTGATCATTCTCCTAATGAGAAAAAAAAACACCATCGGGGGTGGGGGGGAGATGAGAGACCTACATACAGAAGGTGAAATCATAAGTAAACTAAAGTAGGACAATTATAAATTAATTAATGTAATGGCACTTGGGTCCTAATGTTTGCCAGGAGGGCATTTCAAAGAGGAGGAGGAGGAGGAGGAGGAGGAGAAGCAGGAGGAGGAACAGGAGGAGGAACAGGAGCAGGAGAAGGAGAAATCCAAAAGAATGAAAAAGAAAGAATGAAATCAACAGTGAGGTTGCACAGTTAAGTACGGAAAGAGGACTAAGCTGATCAGCTGCTGCAGTGCACGGCTACAGCCGGAATTTACTGTAGGGAAGTTTTATTTCCTCCATAGGGTTATTAAACATTTCATTAGCTCATTAGCTTGACGATATATGGCTGCCAGGTGCAAATGCTGGTTAGCTTATTATTACTAGAAGGCCTCCTTGAGCATATTAGTGAAAGCTTGCTTTAAAAGTTCTGGTGCATTTCACACTGGGGCAGCAACAAGAGAGTCCCAAACAGATGTGGAGTTCTCCACCACCTCTATAGGCCTGATGCCATAACACGGTCAGCCTTTGCAAGATTGTTTATGCAATACTGCATAAATATTCAGGAGCTAAGTAATTGCACCATCCATCAGAATTACGTTCCACTTGATGGTCTGGTTAGGAAGCAAATCTTTAAAAGGGACATCTTGATCAGTAATGTGCCATCTACTTCGCATGCAGAAGGTCCCAGGTTCAGTCCACCCCATCTCTAATGAAAGGATCTCAAGTAGCAGAGTGGGAGAAACCTTGGCCTGAGAACCTAGAGGGCTGTTGCCAATTGGAGGATGCTGAAAAAAACAACTAAAATGATCAGGGGGTTGGAGTCCCTTCCCTATGAGGAGAGGCAGAAGCATTTGTGGCTTTTTAGTTTCAATTACAAGAAGTGGTGCAGGTATCTGCATTTATGCATGGTGTGGAGAAAGTGGAGAGAGAGACGTTTTTCCCCTCCCTGTCTTATTTGTATTGTTTTTTGTTGTGCACTGCCCAGAGATGTATGTTTTGGGCAGTATATCAATATTTCTAACAAGTAAGTAAATAAAAATACTAGAACCCAGAGTCATACAATGAAATCAATCCAGAGGCGTAACTATAGGGGGGGCAGGGGGGGCACGTGCCCCGGGCGCCATCTTTTCTGGTCACGTGGGGGGCGCCGCCATGACAATTTTTTTAAAAATTTTTTTGTTAATACAAATGTTTCCTGCTCAGTGCAGCAGCGCTGCAGCAGTCAAGGGAGCACGTCGGCACCCCCTCCCCCACGAGCGGTCCCTTCCGCGCCGCCCGCGCCCCCCCATTGCTTTGCTGGTGCCTGGCGGCCAGTCAGTGGCCTGGCTTGCCGGCGGCGGCGGGCGCTTGTGAGGAAAAACCTAAGTATAATGTAGTATGTTGGGGGCACGGGGGGGCGCCATTTCAGTGCTTGCCCCGGGCGCCATTTTCCCTAGTTACGCCTCTGAATCAATCAGCAGGAGAGTCGAGTAGAATAAAGGAAAAGTTCTTCACATGATGTATAATTTATTTATGGAATTCACCATCACAGAATGTGGTGGTGACCATTACCCTTGATGATTTTAAAGAGTGTGCTATTTAATTAACGTATATAAAATTTAATTAATTAATTAATTAATTTAAATTCCTTAAATGAATGGAGGACAGCTCTATTAGTCATGATGACTATGTGGATTCTCATGCAAACATAGCAAGCTGCCTTATAATGAATCATACCATTGGTCCATCTAGAAGAGAATCACCCACATTGACTGGCAATGGCTCCCCAGGATTTCAGACACATGTATTCCTCTCCACCCTTCCTGCTGATGATCTCAAAGTCTGACATTTGTATGCAAAGCATGTGCCCTATCACTTAGCTGTACCCAGAACAAAACCCCATCTACACTAAAAAAAACCCCCAAATAAAATTAGAAATGTTCATCCAAATGTTCATCCAATAAGAAAAATCATTACCCTAAAAGGTAACATACTACTGAAATTCTAAAATACATATAACAATTGTTCAAATACAACTCCCATGTAAAAGCAGGTATATTGAGTAGACCTTTAAAGCAGTATATAGAGTAAAACCTTTTAATCTATACCTGCTTTTCAAAGTATTTCACAATCCTTGTAGAGGCCCACAGACACGAAAGGGTGAACCCTTTAAATTTTTTCCCTTTGTTCGGTTCTTTATCACTTAGCTATATGCCTCCCTGCTCTCATTTCATGTCCATGAGCAAAAGGGGCGGGGAAGCAACAGTAGAGAGGAAAATTGCCTCCATGCCTTGTTTGTGGTCTTCCCAGAGACACCTGGTTGGTTGGTTGGTTGGTTGGTAAGCAAGATTAGGGATGTGCACAAATTGATTTTTTTATTCGATTTGCACCCCAAACAAATCACCCCTGATTTGTTTTGTGTCCAAATCTACCCCCATCACCCCAGATTCTATTTGTATTTGATTTGATTTGGATTTGGATTGATTTGGACCACTTAACAAGGTCCTAGGGGTACAATATTTGGATGCTAGGTAGGACCTCATGGGTGCCACCTACCACCCAAATGTCAAGGCAGTGGGACACTTGGTTGATTTTTAATTATTTTTTTTAGTTTTTACTGGTTTTGATCATTTCCGCCATAGGAAATAATGGGGATTTGACGTCGCCATATTCTAACCCTAACACGGATCTCCAGTTTTCATTTAAAAATAAAAAGCTAAGCTCTAGCCCTTGCAGAAGTGGAGTTATGGACCAAAATGGGCAGTCATTATTTTTTCAAGTGTTCAGATTGTTTGGTGTATAACAACTTTTCCTCATAATGAATCCCTATGAGGATTCATTGCACACCTTCATTTCTTCTGTTAATTTTGACTGTCACTGGGCAGTGCCAACTGTCAACTGCAATGTGGCAACTACCCCCCCCCCACACACACAAACACACAAGGCAGTGGGGTACTCATTTTAATTTTTAGGAATATTGAAATGTTTAGATTCTTTGGTGCCTAATAACTTTTCTTCATAATGAATCCCTATGAGGATTCATTATACGCCTTTGTTTCTACTGCTCATTTTGACTATCACTGGACAGTGCCAACTGTCAACTGCCATGCGTCAGCTACACCCCTCCCCCCCCACTGAGGTACTCAATTTATTTTTTAGGTATTTTTGAAGTGTTCAGATTATTTTGTGTCTTCATCACACACCTTCTTTCTTTTGTTCATTTTGACCCCACTGCTTTGCAGGTGAGAGTGGGGAATTAATGGCATCCCAGCATCCCATGTGCCAACTATCCCCCAACCCACAAGCCACTGGGTACTCAGTTTATATTTTAGGAATCTTTGAGGTGTTTAGACTCTTTGGTGTGTAGTGAATCCTCATAGGGATTCATTATGAGGAAAGGTTATTAGACATCAAAGAGCCTAAACACTTAAAAAAAATCCTAGAACATAAACTGACTGCCTTGTGGGTGGGAGTGGGGTGTAGTTGGCACATGACAATTGACAGTTGGCATTGTCATGGGAGGAGAGCTGGTCTGGTAGCAAGCATGACTTGTCCCCTTAGCTAAGCAGGTCCACCCTGGTTACAAATGAATAGGAGACTAGAAGTGTGAGCACTGTAAGATATTCCCCTCATCAGAAGGTTCCAAGTTCCCTCCCTGGCATCTTCCAGACAGGGCTGAGAGAGATTCCTGCCTGCAACCTTGGAGAAGCTGCTGCCAGTCTGTGTGAAGACAATACTGAGCTAGATAAACCAATGGTCTGACTCAGTATATGGCAGCCTCCTATGTTCTTATGTTCCTAGGTTCCACTGCCCAAAAGATAGTCAAAATGAGTAGAAGAAATGAAGGTGTGTAATGAATCCTCATAGAGATTTATTGAGGGAAAGTTATTATACACCAAAGAATCCAAACACTTGAAAAATAGTAACCACATATTTTGCTCCATAACTCCACTTCTACAAGGGCTAGACCTTAGTTTTGTTTTTGTTTTTTTTAAATGGAAGCTGGGAATCTGGGGAAATTAATAGGAGGGATCCGAATCTCGATTTGAATTGAATCAGGCACGATTCGATTTGTACCTGAATCTTGCTAATGCACCACAAGGGTGATTTGTTTTGTCTCCAAATCACCCGAATCAGCTAAATCAATTTGCACATCCCTAAGCAAGATGCTGCATCTTATAAACCTTTGGCCTGATCCAGCTGGTCTGTTCTGTAGGAACATAAGAACTCCTGCAAGATTACAGCATTAGGACTAATGGACCAAGGGGATCTAATTCTGTAGAATGTAGTATTTCTCACGTTTGCATGTATCACCATCATGGGACCCTCAAGAGCATCGCCCTGGTGACAAAATCTTGGTCTAGCAAAAAACAGTTCTTGAACTCTTATGAAATCCAATGCTTCCTTTCCCCCACAAAGATGTGGCGATCCCAAAGGGCTAAAGTTACAGATCACCACTGCCATTTAAGAGATCACATTTCCTTTACTTTCACACACATAACAGCCACACAAGACAAATGGGCGCCTATAATCCCAGTTTGCTTAAAGTGCTTCTGATCATTTCAATGGCTAAAATAGAATTTTTCACTTGTGAAGGAGGAAAAAAAATTCAGTGTTCTCCAGTGCTTTGTAGAATTTATGTCAGATCTATAATGCAGTAGGCTGAACATGTGCTCCATCAGGCATTTTATCTTTAACCTGAAAGAGGACTAAGCCAGTCCATGCTTTGACTATGGTCAAGGCTTCAACAAGGGTGGGATCCTTGTGGAATTCCACAAGGCTGCAATCCAATAAAAATGTGGAGAGGAAATAGGATCTTCAGATTAAGTAAATGAAGGTCATTTTGCCAAACAAAAGAGATAAAGGAGACTTGAAATTACTTTGCTAGTAATGCTAAAAGTCTTCCTTCCCCCTCCCCCCACACCGCCAATCTCTAACACACTTCTTTGAAAAGACTTGTAAATACGGTTAGTGTAATATGTAAAAAAGGGAACAGACATTTTTAATTTTAAAAATGGTCCTTAAAATACGGATATTTAATCTGAACGTTCTAGCAGAAACTCATTTTAAATCGATCGATCGATCAATCAATAAAAATGTCCTGTTCCTATTCTCCCAGATCTAGGAAATCATGGGCAGGATCCAGTCAAAGTTCAACACATTTGAGTCCCATATGCTGCATGTTTGCCTGGCGCTTTCCACACTCCTTGATGACTAGGGATGGCAGAGCATCTTTGCCCTGAAAATCCTTGCCCTGAAAATCAGGTATGACCTTCCACTGTCACCATCAAAGGCTTTGAAATGCAGTTGGGTCAACTCTTTGGTGTATATGAAGAAGGGCCAGGACAGTGGTACCTTCAAATCACAAACCTTAACTGTCAGTCTTATATTACAAAACTGTTCCTCCCTCACCCCAAAATTCATGACGTGTTGCTCCTTAATTGTGTTGCTCAGGCAATATCCCATGTAAATGTATAAAAAGAATTGCTTGTAAGCATATGGTGAGCTGGATGGGCTGTACCTCAGTCGATAAAGATGACCCACTGGATTTCAAGATTCAGTTCCAGCAGTAGTTAGTTTAAAGTGTCCCCTTGATATGCAGGATTTGTGGACCTTCTGTCTGCTGTCAAAAGTGGATTATTTAGTGATGGACAGCAGGTGTTTGAAGTGAAAAACGCTATGCTTCTCTCTCCCTCACCCCAATTGTTGTGTAATTCCTATCTGTCAGGGATTAACCAACGGGAACATACAGAGTAGCTGAATGTGATCGTAAGACTTCAAACAATCTCCATTTTGCAGTATATGAACTGTAGGAAAATGTTGTTACAGCCAGAGATGTCAGTAACGTTCTCCAGGCTCAAGCTTGGAAACAAACTTTAGGAGGACAATACCTTCCAGAAGGTGGGGGGAAGATGACCTTCCAAAGTCCCTATAGATCTCATTCGAGCTCAAGCTTGGAAAGGTTTGACCAGCGGGGGAAGGAAAGATCTCCCAGTCCTCACTGGTTGTTGCTGTTCCCACCACTAGAAAGGTAACAGGATTGTTTGGGAGGGGATGGAGAGTCAGCCCTGCTAACTTTGCAAAGTGGCACCCTTTAAAAGTGGCGATTCTGTTTAGAGCCATCCCTCACCAACTGCAGGTTTCCCAATCATGGTTTTAAGTATCGGCGACTGGGAAATTGTGGCAGGTCTTGCTAACCGTGACCTGAGTATCCGCGGTTTGGTGAGATTTTGGTGAGGTTCGGGGATAAGCATAAGCACATATATAACCGCTTTGGGCTCCTTGGAGGAAGAACGTGATAGAAAGACTCATAAATAAATAAAATATTGGTTGGTAGCCGTAACTCTCTACAGTGAGTGAGAATGGCTGTTGCTTTGTGTCTACACAATAAACTCCAGCAATCAGTGCAAGCCTCTGTAATCAGTCTATGTCCATTGCCAGAAGCCACTGCACAGGTAGGGCGGTGCAAGCTGACCTCTTTCCTCTGTTGTTGGTTAAAGCAAAAAACCCACTGTGCATTCATCAGCTATTTCTAGTTCAATCTAAGAGCCAGCAAGCTTTGGAAAGCTGTCCAACATCTTCCGATCCTCCTTATCTACCCCAGTCCAATGCCTAGAGTACAGCTTTGATCTCAGTTCATTGTAGGGCTAGCCCTGAAGCGGTATTATCCAGCTTTTTCCAGATATGTGAACTTTCAAAGAACTCTTAAAGTCTAATTCCCTTTGGGTTCTAAACACAGTATGAAGATTTGCAATGTCCTAACTGGGAGATACTGGAAGGAAAGTAATAGGAGAAATTAGAGCTATTTGTCAGAACATATTCTGCGTAAACAAGTATTTGTTCTCTGACGAGCACTTGCTTTGAGAGTTTGCTCACCTGTTTGAGATAAAAGTGGTGTATAAGGGACTTTCGGTTCGATTGCACTCATTGGTGGAGGTAGCAAGGGGTTGGCAAAACTGCGGAGAGGATGTGTAGGCCGGACACACGCTGTGGGAATTGTCCTGCTTGGGGCATCCTCGGTGCTGGGATGTTCAGGCTGTGTCTGCGGTAACATGGATGTCTGCTGAGGAGCTGATCCTTCACTTACGGCTGCAAGAGAATAAGAGGGAAAAACAAGGTAACCAGCTTGCATCCCATTTGACTGCCAAGGAAGGAGAGAGAGAGGGAGGGAGAGAAAGAAAAAGAAAGAGAGAAAGAAAAAAAGAGAGAGAAAGGAAGGAAGGAAGGAAGGAAGGAAGGAAGGAAGGAAGGAAGGAAGGAAGGAAGGAAGGAAGGAAGGAAGGTAGGTTTATTCCCTTTCCTTTGGCTCTACTGGAAGAATTGGAATTTCCTTTCATGGATATGAATCTTCCTATTTCACACACAACTCCTGTATCCCACCATGAGCCAGTGGGATAGAAAATAAATATTTTAAATAATAAGCCAGTGGGATAGTAAATAAGTATAAAAATCAAATATTCTGGAAACTCTGGCAACAATCCCTTTTTAGCCATAGAAAGTGTGCCCATTGTGTGGGCACACATATTTTAGAGACCCTTAGAGGGAATGCCATACACCCTGCTACCTCTATGTGAAAGTGAGAACAAATTTTGGCCTGCTGGATCAGACCAAAGGTTCATCTAGTCCAGTATCCTGCTTCCACATTACCCAGCCAGGTGTTTCTGGGAAGGCAATTTGGCTCTCCTGCAGCTGTTGCTCTTTGTCAACGGGTATTAGACTCTCTGTCAGCGGGCCCTGGACCTCAGCCCCAGAGTCCAGGGGTAAGAGCGCCTCTGCCTAGGTGACCCCATAGTCTCAGGTGAAAGGCAGGTTTTGTTCCTTCTCTGCCATGTCCTAGTTTGTAGCCTATTTATCTCTCCTCTAGAACTGAATGGGAGCTACTTGGAACTGAGCCAACAGGGGATGTTGCTGCAGCTCATAACTACCCTGAGCCATTAACCGCCCTGAGCCATTTTGGAAGGGCGGTATATAAATCAAACAAATACATAATAAACAATAAATAACTATTGGGTTCAGAAGACGCACTTTCTTAGCTCACAGTGCTCAGCTGCTATATCAGTTGAATGTTCTATGGCTCATAATGGAAAAAGAGATTTTGGCTGATCTCCCCTCACCCCCAGAAGTGCTCATTGCAACCAAGAGGGTTTGCAGCTCTCAGGGGCATATTTCCAGGTAGCGCCCCTAGCTTAAATAGTTTCTTATGTATAATAGCCCAAAAGCAACGGATTTTGATGCCTTCAGATAGGGGTCTTTCCCAGCTCTATCGGAAGATACCAGAAGTTGAATCCAGGAGTTTCTGCATACAAAAGCAACTGCTCCATCACTGAGGAATGTCCGTTTCTGAATTGAACTAAAAAGAATGCCCATGGCTATAGTCAACCATGACTTGAATAGTATAGTCCTTCTTCATAGGGATGTGCAAATCGATTTGCCAAATCTACCTGTTTGGGGCGATTTGTGGACTAAACAAATCGCTCCTGTGCTAGCTAGCCAGATTCGGGCCCAGCGACCTGAAAAATTCATAGATTCAGACTTCTATTTGTGGCAATCTCACTGTCTACATTTTGTGTCAGGAATTTTTTTTTTTTAATCCCACCCTCCCAAGCTTCAGACTGGTGATTTACAGTGTGCACCGATTGGCTGGCGATTCCCCTCTGGTTTTAGATTGGCTTGTTTCCATTCAAATCTTGTGTTGCCAGGGATAACTGACCCAGAATTGGCTAGGGGAAGGGTCAAAGAAGGGACAAAAGTGGGGAGAGTTCAAAGGAGGAATTTTCAAATGTCTGGAAACTTAAGAAGGCAGGCAGACACCATTCTGCCTTTCTGCCTCATGGGAAAAGGGAGAGAGAGAGTCAGAGGAGCTTTGCTTTGCCTTGCCGACCAGTTGCCTGGAGTGGATTCTCTGTTTTTTGTTACTGCTTCCCTGATTGAGGAAAAGATAATTTTTCCTCACCCCCTTCCTGCTGCTGAGAGAATTTAACTGCCTAAGCCTGCTGTCTGTGCGAATTGATTTGGGCACAAAATGATTTGTACCCAAATCTACCTGTTTTGGGAGTTTTGTGGGCAAAACAAATCACCCCTGTGCTAGCTGGCCAGATTCGGACCCAAAACAAATTGGGGGCGATTCGATTCGGGTACAAATTGAATAGAAAAAAAATCGATTCATGCACATCCCTACTTCTTCATGCTAGAAGGTATCATTAGAATCAGATGGAGGCCAGGAACCAGAAGTTTTTGTCAGAATTTGTGTGGGCATCTGTGAGCAGTAGGGTTGCCAGGTCCAGGGGGTGAAAAAAGTCGAGATCCATAACCCAAATAGAGGACACTTTTCAACAAAATGTTCTCCAAAAAATCTCCACTTTGCATAAAATTTGCATACATTTATTGGTATTATATATGCATATTCTGAGAAAAACTGGATAATTTGAGAATAAATACAGCTCACCACTGTGAAGCTAATGACCAGGTGAACTGTATGTCTGCTCAGCCTGCTGTCTAGGTGCAGAGTTCTCAAGTTCCCAGCTTCTTAGCCATAAATCCCTCACCTGGTTAAGTTTACCACACACACAGTCCTCTGTCCTCTTCCCTAATGGGCCACCTACCCTGCTTTCCCCAGCCAGGCCAGCAACTTCACCTCTTGGCTCGAGGCAGGGCCGACAGCCAGTTCCCGAGCCAGCCTCTTTGCAGTGGTACGTGCATGGTCTCCCACTAACTTGCTGTTCTCTATGACTGCAAACATTTATATACCACTTTTCACAGTAGTTTTCAAAGTAAAATAAATAATAAGATGCTTCCCTGTCCCCAAAGGGCTCACAATCTAACACACACACACACACACACACACACACACACACACACACACACACACACACACACCCAGCATCAGCCACTGAAGGAATGTTGTGCTGGGGTTGGGTAGGGCCAGTTGCTCTTCCCATGATAAACAGAAGAGATTCACCACTTTAAAAGTTGCCTTTTTACTCAGTGAAGTCAGTTAGCTAACTGCCAACGGAGTGAGCTAACTTCTCACTGCAACCACCACTGCACGAAACAAGCAAGCTGCATCTACCGGGCCCACCTATCCATTGTCCTGCATCATGTGGTTCTGCTCCTGCATCACTGAAGCAGAACCTCCACTCTAGCTTCCCAGTTGGATGGATGGTCAGTAGGATGCTGGCAGGGGAAGGAGACAGAGGAAGAGAAGCTGCTCAAGAGAACAAAGTGTTCGGAGTGAACAAAAATGTTCCAGCTGCTCCCCAGAACTTTGGACACTACAACAAATGCAAAAGTTGTTTGGTCCCCCCAAATAGTCCCTATTCCTTCTAATGCCAAAAAAATTCATTTGGTCCCCCAAATAGTTCCATGTCCTCTATAAAAGCCTCTAGTTAGCAACCCTATGAGCAGCCCTTAATTCATAATGGCAGCTGCTCCTTGAATTAAAAATACTCCTTAAATCAACAAAAGCCTACAACAAAAGCCTACATATAACATCATCAGAAAGGAAAATAGTGACACAAATTGCTGCAGTTTGGATCCTTTGAGTAAGCCCTTATGACACTCTGATAACTGTATCTTCCGACAAGGATTGTAGACAAAGAAGTTGCTTAATTAATTTCTGTTTAAACTATCACTGATGTCAATTTTTCCTCCAGGCAGTTGTAATATTCCATTTCCAGAGCTGTTGCTTTCTGCTTTATTATCCTGTGTCTACAGTCATTTTTTCTGTGATTTGAATCTGTCACATCAAACCTGCCTGTATAAATTGAAGGTTTTCTCTTGCCTAGCATTTGCTGATAGAAGAGGACTTACAAAAATGGTCTGTGATATTTCCACCCTCAATAGAATGCTCAATGTCAAAGCAGAGACGAACCTGATTTGCATGTCTGCTCTAGACACAAAATCAATAGAACCTATTTCCTCACAATGACTACTGTGTATGTGCATGAACTAAAAGAAATTTCAGGTTGAATTTTTTGGGAGTCAGGGGGAAAATTAGCATATCTTGCCCCCTCAAGAGCCATTTTGTGGCTCTTTTCTGAAAAAGAAAACAAAACCCAAACCCTAAAAAAAGGGGGGGAAAACATTTGAGGATTTGGAAGTTTGGGGGGCATTGCTGGAAAGCAAGATACTGCACTTATTTCTGCTGCCCCCTGCTTTTTCTTGTGATTTTCAGCACCCTTCAGCATGCTTAGGAACCCAATCTCCATAGGGTTAAGGCCTCTTTATTTGAAGTTTTGTTATCTGTGGAAATAGGCGGGAACAGAACCCACGGTAATGAGGGCCACCTGTACTTCTGACCCAATTTTGCCTCAGTTTTTTTAATAACTAGAATTGCTGTTCATGCAAAAGCGTGGGTTTTTTTTTACTACCACCACAATTGCTTTTTTTCTGCACCTGCAACCCCACTGCCACCCTCTTCCTCTCTTGCCACAACCTAGCTTGGTGACTGTGCATGAAAAGCCATTCCATCCTCCTCCTTCTTGATGCGTTGTATTTGAAAAAGAGAAACAGAAGAGTAGGAGAGAGGATTGGATAGAGTATTTCCAGGGAGACGCTCTAGACCACCACACTTCCTCTTCTGCTTCATCTTCCTCCTGTTCAAATATTGCGTTTCAAGGATCAGAACAGAGTGGCTCTATGTGGAGGAGGAGGAGATGGAAGAGGGTAATGGCCAGGAGACAGCAGCTGAGGAGAGGAGCAGTGGGATAGGAACAGTGTTTGGGGCCCTGCCTCAAGTGTCCAAAGGTCCTTCATTTCTTCAGTTAAAATGGTCCTGCCAAGCAAAGCTGTGTAGACACTCGTGACTCTAGAGCAGGCTTCCCCAACCTGCGGCCCTCCAGATGTTGCTGAACTACAACTCCTAGCATACCCAGCCACAATACATTGCGGCTAGGGATGCTGGGAGTTGAAGTTCAGCAACATCTGGAGGGCCGCAGGTTGGGGAAGCCTGCTCTAGAACATTAGTCTGGGGAAGCAAAGAGGTGACAGAAAACATTATTAGGGGAGTGAGGAAGAGAGCTGGTTTAGTGGAAGCAAGCATGAATTGTCCCCCTTGCTAAGCAAGGAAGCTATTCACATGCGCAGGCAAAACTGGCCTAAGGAAGCCCAGCCCAGTTTTGCCTGTGCATGTGTACCACCAGGCTTGTGCCCAATCCCTGCAGCTCCTCAGTGGCAAACCTGCCTCCAGAACCACCCTCTTAAGCAAGCGCTCTCCTAACCCCTTTTTATTGATAATCTGCCAGCCCCTGCACATTGCGGGGCTTCCAGCCAGCTTTGGGGAAGGGAGGGGAAGATCCCCATAATGCTCCATGCACTCGCACAGTGCATAATGGGACTTCCGAGGGGTGGGGTGTCATGGGGCAATGTGTCCTGGAACCTTGACCCTCAGAGCTGCCGGCAGAAGCCTGTAATCATCTGGGTGGCCGATCCGGCCACCCAGCAACAAGAAGTGCATGGTCTGCAAGGGAAGTAAGCATTTGGAGGCTTCCTCCCCTTGCCCTGTCTGAGCCCTTTCTGCAATTGTGAGAAAGGGCTCAAGGTCTGCCTTGGTTTGCATTTGGATGGGAGACTACATGTGAATGCTATAAGATATTCCCCTTAGAGGATGGGGCCAGAGCTTAGTGGGAAAGTATCTGCATGCTGGGATGAAGAAGGTCCCAGGTTCAATCCCTGGCATCATCTCCAGGTAATCTGTGTAAACAACACTGAGCTAGATGGACCAATGATCTGACTTGGTATAAGGCAGATTCCTATGTTCCTACTATACATTAAATATAGATAAGATAATGAAGGTAATAAAGGTAATTAAGGCAATTGATGAGTCTTCTCCCTACCTGACTGCACTGACTTCTGTAGCTTGTTCTGGGGTAGAGTGAATGAGGCGTCTTTAAACAATGGAGGCTTTTTAAACTATAGGACCATAATATACTATGACTGTCTCGTCTTGAGACTTTGCTGTCAAGTTGCAGTCTGGTAGACAGAGGAGTAAAAGGGGAAGCTTGAAATATTTTGGAGGGAGTGCTTGCTAGCCCTTGTAGTAACTCCTGGAACACAGGAACATGGGAAGCTGCCTTATACCAAGTCAGACCATTGGTCCATCTAGCTCAGTATTGTCTACACAGACTGGCAGCGGCTTCTCCAAGCTTACAGGCAGGAATCTCTCTCAGCCCAATCTTGGAGATGCCAGGGAGAGAACATGGAACCTTCCACATGCAAGCATGCAGATGCTCTTTCCAGAGTGGTGCCATCCCCTAAGGGGAACATCTTACAGTGCTCACACATGTACTCTCCCATTCATATGCAGTCAGGGTGGACTCTGCTTAGCAAAGGGGATAGGTCATGCTTGCTGCCACAAGACCAACTCTCTAGTACCTTGGAAAGGTGCTGCCAGTCACAGCAAAGGGAATGTATTGAGCTAGTTCTGATGCCAGATAACACCACGCCTCATATGTGCCTCTTACCAGCAGCCTGCAGGTTCAGCAGTAGTAGTTGCAGTCACACAAAACAAGATAATAACCGGAATGCATACTTCTATCTCTTGTAGGCATGCAATCATTTTTTCTGGCTTGCAGCCAGCATATCCAGGATGCATGTGGAAGTTGGGGGTGGGGGGTGGAGAGAAAGATAATCCAACAAGAAGAGGTTGTTGTACACAACATAATTTCCATTTCTCCCCCTCTTCTCTGGCTACCTATTTTGTACTCAGGCTGGTAATTACAGGCTGATTATTATAGCTGAGAACATCCAAATGAGCATAGTCCTAACTGCTCTGCCAACATGAGGCAGCAGGAACTTCAGCGGGCCACCTGGAGAGGAGTGAGAATTCGGTTCAATTTTCATGTCCATTTGTTGCTTGGTTACAACTCTGGCAAGGGCAAGAACTATGTTAAATTATTGCTCCCTCACATTTATTCACATCAGTGAGTGCTCAAAGAGGATAAAGTTAAATGCAGTGGGCTTGTACCTTAAGTACTGGCACCACAGAACTTCAGGGGCTGATAATGAGTCAGCACTTCAGGTGAAGAACCACTATGAGTAGCAGGACTGTTAAATGCAGCCATCTTATTACAGAGAGCACAAAGAGACAAAATATAAGACCATTAAAAAGTCACAGCATAGTTATAACGCGACATATCAGAACAAGGCAAATTGCCTGTGGTATGATGCATAATTAACTTGTAAAGTAATCTGAATGAACTAACTAGGCAATGGAAAAATCAACTTAGTTTTCCCCCTTCAGATTAACAAGTATGAACCTGCAACAAAACGTTGTGGTATATACTTAGTTTGAAAAGAATGATGAATGTCCTGGGTTCATTGTGTGACTGTGTATGTGTGTGTCCCCGTGCACATGCACACATACAATGATCAGCAGATTAACAGATTCAGTATGCAGCTTCCCTCTCTGTTCCTCAGGAGAGTTCAGACACATAGGTTTCTATGTTATTTTGAGTGGTGAACAACTCACACCAAAAGATTGAATGTGTCAAACTTCTCCCCCTTTGTGAAATGTCTGCTGAGAAAACCAAAAGGGATTTATGCACTTTCCTCCTTACAAGGAGAAAGAGTTGTGACTATCTTGAGGGAACGTTCTTCAAGCAGCAAATTCCCCATTCTTTTTGTTCAAACCCTCCTTCCCCACTCCTCACCACAATGGAACAGAGTTCCATTAGATTCAACTACTTGATTGTCTGTTAAGTACCCTCTGAATGCACATAATTTCCACTCCATTGGGGCAGTTCTGGGGGTGGATGCCCACTTCAGGGATTATTCTTCAAATGTCTGTGAAAACAGACTTATCTGTGGGTTAACCCAAGATTGCTGGAACTTCCATCTCACTTGCATGTGCTCTATGCTACCCCCAAGGTAGCATTCTCAGAAATGCTATCTGTTCCACACGCAGGTACAGTGAGACAGGCAGAGCTGAGGGGTTTCAATGCATGGATGAGACACTGGTGCCGGGAGGAGGGGTTTAGATTTGTTAGGCACAGGGACACATTTTGGGGCAAGCAAGGCCTGTACAAAAGGGACAGGCTGCACTTGAACCAAGATGGAACCAGACTGCTGGCGCTCAAATCAAAATCAAAAAGGTTGCAGAGAAGTTTTTTAAATGATAGCTGGGGAACAGCCAATGGGAGCTGGGCAGTATCCCATTTGGCAAAAGCCATCCTTTAAAGTGTGAGGGTACAAAGGATTCAGATAAAACAGAAGGGGACAGAGCAGAACCGCATAAAGAGCAGATAGAAGCCTGTGCCAGCTGGTCAAAGAGTCAAAAGAAAGATCGCACACATCAGGTAGAGATTGAGCGTATAGGTGCTTATATGCCAATGCCAGAAGCCTCCGAGCCAAGATGGGTGAGCTGGCATGCTTGGTTGCTAATGCAGAAATAGATATAGTGGGCATAACAGAAACATGGTGGAACAGCGAGAACCAGTGGGACACTGTTATCCCTGGATATAAATTCTATGGAAAGGACAGGGAGGGGCGCCTTGGAGGTGGAGTAGCACTGTATGTTAAAGAAGGCATAGAATCTAACAAAGTAGAAAACCTAGGTGGACTGGAGTCCTCCACAGAAACCCTGTGGGTGACAATACAAGGCCTGAAAGGGAACGTGGTACTGGGGATGTGGTATTGCCCTCTGGATCAAAACGCTGACAGTGACTGGGAGGTGCAGGAGGAAATCAAGGAAGCTTCAAGGAGAGGCAGGGCTGTAATAATGGGTGACTTCAATTACCCACACATAGACTGGGTAAATTAACAGTCAGGTAATGACAGAGAGGTCACATTTCTAGATACACTGAATGACTGTGCCCTAGAACAGTTGGTCTTGGAACCAACCAGAGAGCAGGCGACCTTGGACTTAATCTTGAGTGGCACCCAGGACCTGGTGCGGGATGTCAGTGTCATTGACACTTTAGGGAACAGTGACCATAGTGCAATCAACTTCAGCATACATGTGGGGAGAGAATCAGCAAGGAAGGCTAACACAGACACTTTGAATTTTAGAAGAGGAAACTTCTCTAAAATGAGGAGTATGGTGAAAATAAAGCTCAAAGGGAAAATCAGGAGAGTCACTTCACTCCAGAATGCATGGAGTTTACTCAAAACTACAATACTAGAAGCCCAGTTAGATTGTATACCCAAAAGGAGGAAAGGTACCACTAAGTCCAGGAAGATGCCAGCATGGCTAACTGGTAAAGTCAAGGAAGCCATAAAAGGGAAGAAGACTTCCTTCCAAAATTGGAAGGCCTGTCCAAATGAAGAGAACACAAAGGAACACAAACTCTGGCAAAAGAAATGCAAGGTGACAATAAGGGAGGTGAAAAGAGAGTTTGAGGAACATTTTGCTAAAAGCATCAAGGGGAATAACAAAAACTTCTTTAAATACATTAGATGCAACAAACCTGCCAGGGAGGCAGTTGGACCATTAGACAATGAGGGAGCAAAAGGGATTATTAAGGAAGATATGGAGGTTGCAGAGAAACTAAATGAGTTCTTTGCGTCCATCTTCACGGCAGAGGATACTGAGCATATGCCTGTTCCTGAACCAGGCTTTTCAGGGATGGAGGCTAAAGAAAGGAGTAAGATAGGATTGACAAGAGATGATGTTCTAAACTGCCTGGAAAAACTAAAAACTAGCAAATCGCCAGGGCCAGATGGCATCCATCCACATGTCCTTAAAGAACTCAAATGTGAAATTGCCCACCTCGTTGCTAAAATATATAACTTATCCCTGAAATCAGACTCTGTACTGGAGGAATGGAAAGTAGCCAATGTAACACCAGTTTTCGAAAAGGGATGCATGGGCAATCTGGGAAATTACAGGCCAGTAAGCTGTTCCAGGCAAATTGATGGAAAGCATGCTAAAGGATAAAATTGTAAAGCACATAGAACAACAGGCCCTGCTGAGAGAGAAGCAGCATGGCTTTTGCAAGGGTAAATCTTGCCTCACAAAACTTTTGGAGTTCTTTGAAAGTGTCAACAAGTGTGTGGATCAAGGTGATCCAGTTGACATAGGATACTTGGACTTCCAAAAAGCTTTTGACAAAGTTTGTCATCAAAGACTCCTGAGGAAACTTAGCGGTCATGGGATAAGGGGACAAGTACATGTGTGGATTGCTAACTGGTTGAAGGACAGGAAAGAGAGGATAGTTATAAATGGAGAGTTTTCACAATGGAGGGAAGTAAGAAGTGGGGTCCCCCAGGGATCTGTACTGGGACTGGTGCTTTTTAATTATTCATAAATGATCTAGAAGAAGGGGGGTAAGCAGCCAGGTGGCCAAATTTGCAGATGATACCAAACTCTTTTGGGTAGTGAAATCCAAAACGGATTGTGAGGAGCTCCAAAAGGATCTCTCCAAACTGGGTAAGTGGGCGACAAAGTGGCAAATGTGGTTCAATGTTGGCAAGTGTAAAGTGATGTACATTGGGACGAAAAACCCCAACTTCAAATATACGCTGATGGGATCTGAGCTGTCGGTGACTGACCAGGAGAGGGATCTTGAGGTCGTGGTGGACAGCTCGTTGAAAGTGTCAACTCAATGTGCAGCAGCTGTGAAAAAGGCCAGTTCCATGCTAGGAATAATTAGAAAGGGGATTGAAAAGAAAACTGCTAATATTATAAAGTCCTTATACAAAACCAAGGTGCGGCCACATTTGGAGTACTGTATGCAATTCTGGTCACCACATCTAAAGAAGGACATTGTAAAACTGGAAAAGGTGCAGAAGAGGGCAACCAAGATGATCAGGGGTCTAGAGCACCTTCCTTATGAGGCAAGGCTACAACACCTGGCTGTTTAGTTTAGAAAAAAGATGACTGCGGGGAGACATGATAGAGGTCTATAGAATCATGCATGGTGTGGAGAAAGTGGATAGAGAGAAATTCTTCTCCCTCTCACATAACACTAGAACCAGGGGTCATCCCATGAAATTGATTGCCAGGAAATTTAGGACCAGCAAACGTCCTCAACGCATAATCAACTTGTGGAATTCTCTGCCACAAGATGTGGTGACAGCCAACACCCAGATGGATTTAGGAGGGGTATGGATAACTTCATTGAGGAGAGGTCTATCATCGGCTACTAGTTGGAGGGCTATAGGTCACCTCCAGCCTCCAAGGCAGGATTTCTCTGAGTACCAGTTGCAGGGAATTAACAGCAGGAGAGAGGGCATGTCATCAACACTGCCTGTAGGCTTCCAGCGGCATCTGGTGGGCCACTGTGTGAAACAGGATGCGGACTAGATGGGCCCTGGGCCTGATCCAGCAGGGCTGTTCTTATGGTTATGTGTTCATAAGGATCATAACATTTCCGGCTCGTTTGGAAATAGATACAAGTATAAAATCAGTGCAAGTCCTCCATGATGATGATAATGGCAGCATTGTGGATTATTACGATCTATACTTGTGCATGTTTTTAAAAGAAAGTTGTTATTTCTCAAAAGTGTTGCATTCTAAGCCAGAGTCAAATGTTTTTGCTAGTACAGGATGAACCCAGAGGCATAGAACACACATAGCAAATGAAAGACGTCTTCACATTAAACAAAGTGCCTTAATCTGTTGTGGGTTGTAGGCCTCTTAAAACCTATGCCAGGAATGCCAATGGCTCAGCAGTAAGGCATGCAACATGGCACACGAGACCTCAAATCTTTATCAGTTCATTGTTTTGCTGGAGGTACCAGCCGCCTTGCATTCCTACAGGATAAGGAGAGGTTGTTGAACTTTGACAAGGAGCTCCGTAGTGTGCAAAATGTTGCCACACAGCGGACCTGGCAACACAAAGCACACAGCCAAAGAGCACGGCGAGGTGATCTCTCCAGGCACACTGTAATAATTACTGCCTTGACTTGTGTACAGACTTCACTTTGGGCCACAAATGAGGTGCTAAGCAGCAAACACTGTTTCAGAATGTGGGATCACTGTACTCTTCCAGAAGCAGATTATCCAATCTCAACAAAATAGTGAGGGCATTTGTGGGATAATTACCTGGAGGCATTACAGAATAGCTTCCAGGGGAAACAAAGGTCAATGTCATTTGAAAAAACTTTCTAGTGTATACTTAAGTTACTTTCATGCCTCCTAATGGTCAAAGAGCATGCGCATTGGTACTCATTTCCGTCTGTTTCATCTGTTATTCTTTGCAGTCCTTCAGAATTGCATTATTGCTAGTGGAGCTGTGCAACTTTGTAATTACCTGGTTTGAAATACAAATTTGCCTACCTTGTAAGGCTCAGACACAACACAAATCAGCTTGGAATGTAAAACAAGGTTCTGCACATAGAGCGTGCGTTCCATTTAAACCCATTCCTTACCCAAATCCCAGACACTAGCTGCAGCTCAGACAGATCTAAGTGAATGCTCACAAAGGGGCATTCTGAAGGCTCCTGGTAACTGTAGGCAAAGCCCTCGAAGGTGCTGAGTTTTGGGGATAAGGAACAGAGCATTCCTTAAGCTCAGCTGACAATATGCTGGGTAGCATTATGACCAAAACAGGCTATAGCTTTTGCAAAGATGCGCTATGGATTGTCTGTTATCCACCCCCTAGGCTATATTTTCTCTACTCTTTTAGCTTATGTGGTAGCCAAAAAATGTTCCTCCCAGAAGCCTCAGTGCTGCTAAATGCAAATACTGGCTGACTTCCTGAAGTGCTGGTGCAAGGGGAGAAGCATTGATGGAGCTCCAGTGCTTCTGAAGAGTTCCAGACTAACACTGCACCAGACTAATGCTAACAGAGTTCATGAGGCAGGGAATTTCAACTCACCCCTCCCCTGCTCACCGGAAGTAGCATGTGCCACCCCCCCAATTATTCCTGAGGGCTGCATGGTCCTCAGGAACATATTTTTGGGTGTCATAGAGCACTTCTTGGGGAACAGGAGGTCATTGGAATTTGCCCCCATTGATGAACCAGCAGCAGAGCTAAGTTAGTTGAACTTTTCAAAGCACCAGCACATCTCTGATTGTACCTGTGCTTTTTCATTAGTCAGGACATCAGGCTCAGCCACTGACTCCCAGCTGTATCCCCACCTTGGGCTGTCATGGAATTCTGGGTGAAATTTGAGGCTCTTCGAAGGTGCCTCTAGAGATCCATGGTGCCTCTAGCATCTTCATAAATTAGTGCAGAAGACAGTGGACAGGATGCTTAATCAAGAGTGGACAGAGATGTCTCACTGAGGCTCAAATGACAAACTGTGTTACATTCAGAGTTTGTGTTTGGCTTCCAATTTCTTATTTGTTTTGTAAACAGCAGTTTTGTGAATCCAGATTAGGATATAGACCATGGGATGGGAGTAGGGGACTTGTTGAGGTGTCCCCCACCCTGGAGGCAACTCCACATCACTTGAGCCTTGTAGGTTTATGGTGGGTTCCATCTGAAATGTCAGAGCCATATCATGTGGGCCAGTGCACTTTGCTTGGGGTTACAGCATGCAAGGTGAGCAAAGTTAACCTCACTCCATTGTGTCTGTGTCAGAACCAGGGTTCATCATGCTATGATCCAAGCTTCCCAGGATGTTCTCTTTGCTCACCGCACCTCACCAATCTTCTCCCCTCCATTGGTTCTGACAGGCTGATGCCCCTGAGCCAGCCAGCAAGCAGCCCTCCCCCTCCTCTTTCAGAGGACATCCAGGTCGCCTTAGAGCAGGTTGGGGAAAGTGCCTTGGCTAATTGTCTCCCACTCATCAGGTGTAGACTGTCATGCCCCACTCAAGGACGCTGGAGAGGAGTGGGGGGCAGGGGACTTACTAGAAAGTGGGGAGGTGCCTGAGGAGGAACAGGCCGGTGATTTGAATGGGGAAATAGTTGAGACAGGCCAGGGTGAGTGGTTGCCGCAGGAGGGGCTATCAGGGCCAGGTGACCTTGGGAGAGAAAGATCAGGATCTGAGCCAGAGATGGAACGGCCACTATCTCCTTGAGGATGCAGGTGGGAAAAACGTCAACAGCAGGTGAGGGAATTATGGAGAAGTAGTCAACTGACAAGAAGGAGCCAGACTGAATCTATGGCAGCTGGCGGGGTTGGAGTGTTGATTAAGTGCACGTGGCTGTGGACTCTAAATTGGGCAGCCTGTGCTTTGGACAAACTGCTGGAAACGTTTAATCTGTTTTGAGCTTTTGTCAGAGAGTTTGGGACTCTGGAGTAAATGTCTGAAATTTTACTGGAAAGCCTGGGTTATCAGATATGTACTGGGTCTAGGGTGCTTTCACTCCTCATTTCTGTATTCATGGTGAGACTGTTAAAACTTATCATTTATCAGCAAAGCTGAAACTTGAGCTACGATTCCAAGTGGCTATTGTGTCATAAATCTCTGGCCAGATTCTTCAGTAGAGTGAGCTCCTGACATAGATAAGGGCAGGGTTAAAGGATCATCTCCCGCCCCTCCAATCCCAGGCAGTGACTTTGATGGTGGTGAGGTGCTTTTCTAGCACCACCTGACAGAATCTCTGCACTGTGCCTTCTCCACACCCTCTGGCCCTCCAAAACCATGCTCCCCACCCAGCTAAGATGGATTTAAATATTTGCCATGATTGTGATCCTGAACCAGAATGACCCCCAAGATCTGGTATTTGCCCCATGAGGCAAGTTAGCATTGGTGCCAGCGGTAGTTGCCCAGAACAAATAGCGGCCGGGGGTGGTGGTGGTGACCCATATCAGGAAAACATTGGGGGCAAATGGTTAAAGCCCTCTACTCTACACCATGGTCCTAATCCAAATGCACCCCTCAGGTATTATTTCTTCACCTTAGGGTTTTCAAAAAATACCCTAGCAAATTTGGTGCTCAGCTCCCCGATTGTCATCTGCTGCTTCGGGAGCTGATATCCTTCAGTGACGTTATCACTCCTTTGGCCCATATGAGGATTTCATTATGTAGGATGGAAATCAACCTTATGGCATGTTAGATATACACCGAGGCAGGTCTCACGATCACTGAGACCCACTCGAGAGGGTTAGCAGGGAGAGCGGGCTTAGCCCACTCTCCCTGCAGACAAGCAGGGAGGTAGCCCTGGGGGGCTGGATCAGCCGCCCACATGACTGTCGGCTCCATTATGGAGCCAGCGGGGGCTGGGGGGGTCAGGGGCCATGTGGCCCCCTGAAGCTCCAGCATGCCCTGCGTGAGTGCGCAGGGCATGCTGGAGAGACCCCCAAGCCTGGAGGCTGCTTTTAAGCCTCGTGGTTTGGGGTCTACTCATGAGTTGCCGCAGTGCGATCGAAAAGCCCGGGTTAGCGGAGCGCTTGCTCCGCTAACCTGGGCTTAGGGGAGGATAGTTTTAGTGGGTGACCCGCTTTGGTGAGACTGGGCTCAGTTGCGAGTCTGTTGGTTCTCACAGTCATACAAAATCGGGCTAGGCTCCCTTAGCCTGGTTTTGTATGGCCATGAGAATAGCCTCACTGTCTTTTGTTAAAGCCTTTCTGAAACCAACGAAGGTGAAGATTAAAAATGAAAGTTGGCATTGGAAGGCAAGCAGTGTGTCACCAGCAGACGCACACCTGGACTTGCCATATGAGGACTTAATGAGGTAAAACATTTCCCTAGGTGTGACTAAAGACAGTTGGACAGCGGTGATCATTCTATCAGGACTGAGAGAAAGCGACCTTAACACATGCCGCTTTATGGTGAGTGGGTTCGGGCTAGGAGAGCCTAGCCCGATTTTTGTTGGGCGTAAGAACCACCGGGCTCGCAGCCAAGCCTGGTGGTTCTTGAGCGGGTAACCCGCTCGAGAACCCCTGCTAAAAAGCAGGTTTGTGGAGCGAGCACTCCAGCAAACCTGCTTTTTAGGATCGTGAGTAGCCGCGGCGTGGCTTTGCGCCACGCCTACTCACGAGTAGACACCCGGCCAGGAGGCTTACAAGCAGCCTCCCAGCTCGGGGGTCTCCCCAGTATGCCCTGCGTGCTTGCGCAGGGCATACTGGAGCTTGCGGGGGCTGCGCGGCCCCCGCTCCCCCCACCAGCTCCATCTCGGGGCCGGCCATCATGTCGGCGGCCGATCCAGCTGCCCAGGGCTCCCTGCCCGCTTGTCTGCAGGGAGAGCGGGCTTAGCCTTCTCTCCCCGCAGTTCTGACAAAAGCAAGTCTCACGGATCGTGAGACCTGCCTCATTCATTCATTCATTCGACTTCTATACTGTCCCACCTAGATGGCTCTAGGTGGTTCACAAAATCAAACATGGAAGGCAGAAGAGCAACCATGTACACCAACAGATCAGCCTTTGAGAACTGATGTGGCATGGTGGCCAAGGCTGGGAGCTGGGAGCCCAGAGAGTTCCCTGTTCAACTTTTAACTCCAGCACAAACTCACTAGGACACCTTGGGCAAGCCATTGTTCTTTCAGACACCTTCCTGCCCAAACACCTGCATTTTGTGTTTGCCTGATCAAGGGAATTGTACCTTCTGTTTTGCAGTGCTTCATACTCCAGCATCTAGCTCATGGTACTAGCTGGAACATAGAAACATAGGAAACTGCCATATACTGAGTCAGACCATTGGTCTATCTAGCTCAGTATTGTCTTCATAGACTGGCAGCAGCTTCTCCAAGGTTGCAGGCAGGAGTCTCTCTCAGCCCTATCTTGGAGATGCAAGGGAGAGAACTTGAAACCTTCTGCTCTTCCCAGAGCGGCTTCATCCCCCGAGGGGAATATCTTGCAGTGCTCACACATCAAGTCTCCCATTCATATGCAACCAGGGCAGACCCTGCTTAGCTATGGTGACAAGTCATGCTTGCTACCACAAGACCAGCTGTCCTCCCTGGTATATACTGATATACTGTGTTGCGAGCTGTCGACCCTCAGCCTGCTTCCAAGGCTTAAAAACATAAGAATCTCCCTCAGCTGAGTCAGGCTATTGGTCCATCTAGCTCAGTATTGTCTACACTGACTGGCACAGCTCTCCGAGGTTTCAGGAAGGAATCTGTCTCAGCCCTCCTTGGAGAAGCTGGGGAGTGAACCTAGGATCTTCTCCCTGCAGGCATGCAGATGCTCGTCCACTGAGCTATGGCCTCATTCCCTAAGGGGAATATAGGAGAACCCCAATATTTCCAGGGGTTCTGTTCTGCTGGGGGGGAGGTAGAGAATCCACGTATGATGGAGCATTAGGGCTATGGGAATTGTGGGGGTTAGGTTCCTGAACTGCCCCAGATTGGCCAAAAATCAGCCAAAATTTGCTGTTTTCCTCAGTCACCCCCAAATGACTCCCAAAGTGCCTTACCACACTAAAGGTGCTCCAGAGTAGGGGTGTGCAAACAGGTTTGACAACGAACCAGTTCGGTTTGACCATTCAGGGTCAAACCGAACCACTCTCTGTTTAGTTTGACCCCAGACCGAACACCTCCCAATGTTCGAGGGGTACGCGAGCTTGAATTAGTAAAAAAAAAAAAATAATAAAAATAATTTTGTTTACCTTTACTCCCCTTGGGGGAATTCCTGGAGGCAGCAGGGGGGTCTGCGGAGGTTCCCCCTCTCCCCGCCGGACTTCCTCATGCCCCCACTCACAGGTTCGAGCGCTCTTTGGCCAGTTTTCAGCCTTCACCTGGCGGCCATTATAGAGGCCATGTGCACAGGTGCGCAGGCTGCATAATGGCCACTGGTTGAAGGCCGAAAACCAGCTGAAGAGCGCCTGAACCGGCCAAGGGAAGCATGAGGGAGGCAGGCGGGGGGAGAGGGAACCTCCACAGACCCCCCTGACTCCAGGAACTCCCCCGAGGGGAGTAAAGGTAAAAAACAAAAAGAACTAAAAATGGTCTGCGAACCCCCTGGGCTGAACCAAACTGGGGGGGGGATTTGAGGGGGTTCCGGACCAAGTTGGGTTCGAGACCGGTTCAGCCAGCCAGTTCTGTGCACATTCCTAGTCCAGAGTAATCCACAGTGCCGAAAATCAGCCAAAGATTGTGGTTTCTGCCCATTTTAAAAAGTGAACAAGCCATAAATTTGCTCCTGAATACAAAATGGTACCTGGAAATGACCTCCAAGGTCATTTCCAGCCACCCCTAACCTGTGGAAACATGGGTTTAACCCTTCCCCCATTCCCCCCCCCCCCAGCTACTGAGGTTGGGTGCTAATTACCCAACCACGGATGCATGAAACCTTGAGTGCCGGATATGTGATTAACGAGTTCCTCCTGTATCTTGCAGCACTCACATGAAGTCACCCATCCAAATACAAATCAAGGCATAGTATTGTCCTCTGCTTAGTATAGGGGACAATTTACTCCAAGACCAGCTCTCCACTTTTTGGCACTGCTAGCAATGGTGGTAACCTCTGTGGCCCAACACACTGCAACTTCGCAGCAGTGACCTACTTCCATTGGGGACCAAGAGAGTATGTCACAGCGGTGATGATGCCATGTGTTGGTGACATGTATTGAAGCCCCCACCATTGCTAATGGTGCTGATGGGCTGGTAAGTGCCTCAGAAGCAGCAAGTGCAGACTGGGAACCATGGCTCACTGCACAGTAGGTCAGCCACTGACCTCAGGGACTCCAAATTGCATTCCACACCCATCAGGTCTAGAACTGAGTGCAGCTGCCCACAATCCTGGACTGCCTTTAACCCTCCCCACACACCCCTCTTGGAAACTCAGAACTCTTCTGTGTATGTTGCAACCAACTTCTCATTGCTTGGGACAGGAGAAGAAAAACATATTGATCTTCAGTGGCCTGTAATGTGCAGGTTAGACATCTCCATAACAAACCGCCCCCTCCTGAAAAAAAAACCCGTGGAGCGAAACTACTCTGAGAATATGTTGTTGCTTTTTCTTGGCAGAAAGCATAAAGAAACAAGTCAGTACAAAGTCATTATTCTGGTCTACTGCTACCAGCTCCTTTGACAGCGGTCAAAATGGCAGCCAGCTTTATCATCCCAAGGAGGCAGATGCCAAATGGAGTCTGTCTTCCCCCTTCATTTTCTTCAGTTTCTCTTTCAGCAGATGGCTGAGTGGGAACATTTTTTGCTAAGGGTGATTTTTCAGCATCGGCATCTTTCTAGTTCATTAGAAACGGGTTTCAAGAACAGAAAGAGGGATTTGAGCATGGCCCATTTGGCAGAATGAATGGCGACACCCTCCGTAATGTCATTGTGCATGATGAATCTGAAGGGTGCTTCTGGCCAATCAATAGTATGTTCAGTCATGTAATAATGCAAAGACAGTTACCCTGAAATGAGTTATTGGAGTTATTATTATATATACAGGCAGTGTATATCTGTCTATATATGGGCATGGATTCTCCTAGCCTTAGGTTAAAAATATCAGGTGCGTTTCAGTGTTTCTCTGGTATCCCACTATATCATTTATAAAGATGAACTGTCCTTTTAACTTCAACTTCTTCTTCTTCTTCTTCTTCTTCTTCTTCTTCTTCTTCTTCTTCTTCTTCTTTAACATTGTGTCTATTATATTAAATGTTGTGAGCCGCCCCGAGCAGTAGTACACTGGAGAGGTGGGCATACATATTTTATAAACAAACAAACAAATACAGATGATACTTTGCTTGATCAGGAGAGCTGGTCTTGTGGTAGCACGCATGACTTGTCCCCTTTGCTAAGCATGGTCTGCCCTTGTTGCATATGAATGGGAGATTACATGCATGAGCACAGTCAGAGATTCCCCCCTTAGGGGATGGAGCTGCTCTGGGAAGAGCATCTAGGTTACAAGTTCCCTCCCTGGCAGCATTTCCAAGACAGGGCTGAGAGAGGTTCCTGCCTGCAACCTTGGAGAAGCTGCTGCCAGTCTGTGAAGCCAATACTGAGTTAGATGGACCAGTGGTCTGACTCGGTATATGGCAGCTTCCTTTGTCCCTCTACATGTGATGAACATGGGTCGATTTAGACAATACGTTGCCTGGCCCATGAGACATGACAAGACTTCATCCTAACCCTGTCCACCTCATGCTATCAGTGTGCATTTCCTTCTCCACTCCCAGCGTGCAAGGGCATCTCTCCCTAATTGTGTTGGGGCAATGGTTCGTCAGCAGAGGCGTAACTATAGGGGGGGCAGGGGGGGCACGTGCCCCGGGCGCCATCTTTTCTGGTCACGTGGGGGGTGCCGCCATGACCAATTTTTTTTTAATTTTTTGTTAATACAAATGTTTCCTGCTCAGTGCAGCAGTGCTGTAGCAGCCAAGGGAGCGCATCGGTGCCCCCTTCTCCACAAGCGGTCCCTTCTGCGCTGCCTGTGCCCCCCGCATTGCTTTGCTGGTGCCTGGCGGCCAGTCAGTGGCCTGGCTTGGCAGTGGCGGCGGGCGCTTGTGAGGAAAAACCTAAGTATAATGTAGTATGTTGGGGGAGCGGGGGGGGAGTGGTGGGGGGGTGCCATTTCAGTGCTTGCCCCGGGTGCCATTTTCCCTAGTTACGCCTCTGTTCATCAGAATGGCCAAGCCACAGCCTCCCTAAAGGATCGGGGGGGGGTGTGCCAAAAAAGTAGGGGGTGCAGGTTTTATCATCTTAGTTGCTCTCCATCACATTACAATAAAGCAGTTTTTAAATATATTTTTGTAAAAACTTTAGGCATGGCAGAGAAATGTTTAGGGAGGGGTGGGCCTAACCTAGCCCCACGCCCCCTGGCTACAAGAGGAGGAGAGCTGGTCTTGTGGTACCAAGCATGACTTATCCCCTTAGCTAAGCAGGGTCTGCCCTGGTTGCAAATGAAAGGGAGACTAGAAGTGTGAGCACTGGAAGATATTTCCCTTAGGGGATGGAGCTGCTCTGGGAAGAGCATCTAGGTTACAAGTTCCCTCCCTGGCAGCATCTCCAAGATAGGGCTGCAAGAGATTCCTGCCTGCAACCTTGGAGAAGCTGCTGCCAGTCTGTGTAGACAATACTGAGCTAGATGGACCAAGGGTTTGACTCGGTATATGGCAGCTTCCAATGTTCCTACAATATGTACAGTTCTATGAACTGCTCCTCTACATGTACTAGAAATATTAATTTAAACCAGTATTTTTAACTAATTTAAACTAACAGTTCAGGCATACCTGCACAGGATTAGGGAGGGGCACCCCGTGTGTTGGGAGGGAAGGACATGTGTGCTCACAGAGTGTACCAATTCCCTATCAGATGTGGTTGGGAGACGAAGTATTGCCCAAACTGGATTGCAGCCCCTCCCCGCTTTTAAAAGCAGGTTTAAAATGTGATGCGGCCCAAGAAAAATAAACGTGTCCTTGCAGGGTTCCATTTAGTCAGCATCATGTTTAAATTGGGTCACTGGTTCCTGTGTGTGCAGTATTAACCCCAGGGTGGCAGACACCCGGGCTCTCTGGCGTGCAAAGCGTGCATGTGCAGAAGCCAGTGACCCAGTTGAAAAGTGCGGCTGGCCGTACAGAAGCCGGCTCCAAGAAGTCTGTTTTACACATCCAGCATCACCTTTCAATTAGGCCCCAGGGCTATTACTGTCAATAATCAGTCCTATGGTCATTTCTAATAGGGGAAAAGGTTCGACCCAATTATGTCATTTATTTCCAGAACAACCTTTTGAGAGAGATTGGGAAAATCTTCGTTGTACTATTTTCAGCAGGGAATGGAGGATGGGAGAAGACAGGTCTTTCCGTCTGGTGATGCCCCGTGTCAAGTTCAGATGCTAAGTTTGGGTGCTTGCAAGCCCCTCCTGGAGCGCTTGAACCGAGAGCTAACCAAGCATGAGGGAAATGAAAAGAAAAGCAACTGCTTGGTTGGTTTGCTGCATGTCCGTGGTAATGTGCACAAAGTACAATGTTTTCATCTGGTTGCCTATGCACATCTCTGACAGCTAAAGAGGGCAGATAAACCAGCCACACTAAGTGGCAACCACTGGGAAATTTCATCTCGAGAGTGTCCATGGCTGAGGCACACTCATTCAGACCCAGTTGGGCCACTGAAGCAATTCTGGCCAAAGAGACTGAATGGGATTCAGGTCTTGTAGTAGGAAGCATGAATTGTCCCCTTTGCTAAGCAGACACCACCCTGGTTTGCACTTGAATGGGAGACTACATGTGTGTGCACTGTAAGATATTCTCCTTAGGGGATGGGGCCACTCTGGGAAGAGCACCTGCCTGCTTGCATGCAGAAGGTTCCAAGTTCCCTCCCTGGCATCTCCAAAATAGGGCTGAGAGAGACTCCTGCCTGCAACCTTGGAGAAGCCACTGCCAGTCTGTGTAGACAATACTGAGCTAGATGGACCAAGGGTCTGACTCAGTATATGGCAGCTTCCTATGTTCCTATGACTAAACCAAAGGGCATCAGGACCAACCAAACCCTGGAAGGCATACCTTGTTGACACAGCACCTGAGGAGGGCAGGCCCCATGTAGGGAGGGAATTACAAGGGCGTTGGCAGGTCAAGAGAATATTTAGAGCCAGAAGGCAGCAGGTCAGTGGGGAGGTTGACTGAGTTCTTAGTACACTGTTGTGGGGGCTGGCCAGCCAGCTGGTTCCTGTGAATATTCTTCCCTTCCAATAGCACTTTCACTGGGATAGTACCTTTATCTATTCATTTGCGGGATTTTGTCACAGCTTCCTATTCAAAAGCAAGCTCAAGGTGACTTAGTGAAAAATATAAAGCAACACAAATAAAGCCAAGATGGGGTGGGGGAAGAAAAACTGTAACTGTAGCAAATAACAACTGACAAAAAAACTGAGTGTCAGCAAACTCTCACAACCAGCTAATTACAAACTTGTTGAAATAGCCAGATCTTCAGCAAGTGCTGAAGGCAATGAGATTGGGAGGCAAGTCAATCTCCTAGAGATAGGAGATTCCACATCTGCGGGGGGCCACCATGAAGAAGGCCCTTTCATATGTCACTATTAATCAAACCTCTGAAGGTGGAGGGATACACAGAGGCCTCTCTCCAGCTAATCCTAAAGAGTGAGTAGATTCACTTTGAGATTTAGAAACTTGTAGCATCAACATCAGGCATGACTGACTTCAGATTTGCAGGATTTACTTTGTTTTTTACTTTAACCTGGGCAGGGATGTGGAGAAACAAATATTCTCAATGTTCTTTGGAGGAACCCTAAAATTCTCTCAATATTTCACATTGGGGAAATTTCAGTTTAGCCATTAGTGGTGTAAGATGATGACTCCATGAGCAAAGCCAATTACATGCTGATGCGCCCCATGAGAAGACATTTGAGAAGCTGACCTTCCTATCTATATCTATATGTATCGGTATTAACAAAAATACGAATATTCAGATTCACAAAAATATTAATCTGAGTTATTTACAGATCAGGGATTCTATCCATAGAATAAGAGAAGTCTTTTGTTAACAACTGGAAGTTCTTTATCCCTGGCCAATCTACTGCAAATCATCTAGGACTATCAAAATATCCCGATTTACCAGTTCTGGTTGATGCACATCATGTGTCTGTTTATTTTGGCATACTGGAGCTGGAGAAAAGCAAAGACAAAACAGCTCTACTTACTTCTTCCTGTTCCAAACGTCCGATCAACTGAGAGCGTTGGGAATGGCACCGGTCTGAGAGTGAACTGAGGATGTGGATAGCCGCACGTGGGGGATGGCAGAATTCCTGGGTACTGTGCACTTTCTAGCGTTGGCACTGGGATGGCACTGACTACAGCTGGAAAGAGAAAGGGGGGGAAACAATGCAGTGGCATGGATTGCAGCAGATAAAGGAGGAAGTATGCATTGGGAACTATAAATGTTCTGACAAGGCTTAGGGTTGATTCACAGATGCAGGCATGGCATTATCATATTTACCTGAATACAAGATGACCCCAAATTTAAGATGACCTTAACCTTAATGATGACCTTAAGATGACCAGGTTAAATATAAGTTAGACTATTTATCCAAAAGGATGAGAACCCTGGATTTAAGATGACCCCCGCCTCCCCTCCCATTTTCTAACATCAAAGAACTTGGAGGAAAAACCTAGCCTTGGATCAGGTAATACATTACGTTCTGTTCAATCTCATATTTGCACCGGGTTCTGGGTTCTGGTGCAGGTGGATGCATTCCAGACTGGACCCCACAATTATTACTGAAGTTTAGGTGGAACTTGAATTAATTCATTCTGGTATCTACAGAAATATTCTGGAGTAGAATCCAGCAGGGATGTGCAGAATGTTCCGAGCTCGGAACGTTCCGATTCGAAATGGGTCATTTCGAGTGCTCCAAGCTCAAAACAGAGCACCCTTCAAATGAAGGGCCTGTTTTGAGCTTGGAATGGAACAACCCTGGTCTGAGTCGGAACGTTCTGAGCATTCTAAGTGCTATTTTGGAAGCATTTTCGCCACTTGCTGACTGGTTTTTGCACTGGCTTCCGATTGGCTTGCGATCTCTTTGCTTCTTGGTTCACTTGTTATCATACAAATCAAGTTGATTTGTATGATAACCAGCCAACCAAGAAGCAAGGAGATTGCCAGCCAATCAGAAGCCAGGGCAAAAACCAGTCAGCAAGTGAAAAACACGCCTCCAAAATGGCGCTCAGAATGCTTGGAACACTTAAAACGTTCCGAGCGTGTTCTGAAAGAACATTCCAGGGATTTGTGTTCCATTCTGAGTTTGGAACAGAATACAAATCTCGTTCCATGCACATCCCTAGAATCCATTGATTCCACCCACAATTCCCATTTGATATCTCACCTTCCTCAGTAACACATAATTGTGGTTTAAATAAGCACTGTGACCCAATGGGCAGAGGCGGCTGGTGACAGCGGTGCAAGAAGTACCTTTAGAAGTCATTACCTTTGATACCACTTGTACCTGGCAGCCCCCACGAGCAGTACTGTCCAGCATCCCATGCAGAGGCTGCCCCACCAGTGTTCCCTCTAACAGGGATTCCCAGATGTTGTTGACTGAAACTCCCATAATCCTCAGCCAAAGGCCATTGAGGCTGGGGATTGTGGGAGTTGCAGTCAACAACATCTGAGAATCCCTGTTCGAGGCAACATTGTGCCCCATCTAGGGTTCTCATCGGGCCACTGTGCATGTGTGGCGGCCATTTGTGTAGTCAGCATGGTGTTGCTGACTATGCAAACAGCTGCTGCATATGTAATAGTATGTAAAGATAATGACTTATAAAGCTACCTCTTGCTGTCCCTACCCTACCCCGCCCACAACCTCACCGGCCACTTCTGCCAATGGGATAGCTCAAAGTGAGAGAGTTCTCAACCTTGGATCCCCAGATATTGTTGGACTACAACTCCCATCATCCCCAGCCACAGTGGCTGAAGGCCTAAGGATCTGATAGATATGGTGGCTCCCTGGGGGAAGAGGATGTTTGATTTAATCTGGAGTCCATAGCCGTCACTGCTGAATTGAAGGAAATAAAAGCTGAACTATTCAATCAAGTTAAAAATCAACTGTTTAAAAGGAGGAGACACTTGATGGATTAAATCGCAAATGAAGTTGATGCTATTTATTATAAAAGCTGATCAATTAGTGCTTGTTTCAAGCTTAAAATGGCCTCCAAATTAAGAGCATGCCATGATTTAATGGCAATGAGTAATTGGAAGATGCCCAGTGCCGTCAAATCAATTTATATTGCAGGAAGGCAAAATTAAAGCATGGAATTAATTTCCTTTTAAAAAAGAAACAGGAAAAAAAGGTTCTATCATGGTTCGTTTATTTTCTTCATTTGCCCATATTGGTCTGTCAAAATTAGAGCAGCATATACTTAACGCACATTAGAAACACTAGACCGGAAGATATGAATCCTTTTTTAAAAAAAACAACAACCCCATTTTATCCTTTAGGAACATAGGAGGAAGCTGCCTCATACTGAGTCAAACCACTGACCCATGTAGCTCACTATTGTCTACACAGACTGGCAGCAGCTTCTCCTAAAGTTGCAGGCAGGAGTCTCCCTCAGCCCTATCTTGGAGATGCTACCAGGGAGGGAACATGGGAACTTCTGCAGGCAAGTGCTCTTCCCAGAGCAGCCACATCCCCTATGGAGAGTATCTTAAAATGCTCGCACAGGCAGTCTCCCATTCATATGCTAACAGAGTGGACCCTGCTTAGCAAAGGGGACAAGTTACACTTGCTACCACAAGACCAGCTCACTTCTCCTCAGACCCATTCTCCCCACATCATCTTTAAGCAGGCATTAGAGAAAAGGAGTTTATTGTAGACGGGTATATTGTATCTTCCCAGAGATCCAAGGTCACAATAATCCTGCTGTTGTTACTGCTTGGCCATAGAGTCACAGAGTTTGAGGCCAGTTCAAAATGGCAGTTTGCCTCCACTGGATATGACCAAGTAAGAGATGATAATTAAAAAGTTATTATAATAATAGATATCGGTGAGAGCTGGCAGCAAAACCTAGGTACCACTTTATGATCAATTTTTGAGGGTTGTCGACCTATTCATTGATTTGTATACATTTATCCTGCTTCCCATTTAAATTATTCTTTAAGCAGCTACAAATTTGCACTAAAAATTCAGTTTTCTGAAACATACAAACCACAGCTAAAACAATCAAATTAAACAAACAGCCACGTCCTAGCAAGGACAAAACACACAGACATTTCTGTGATAGTGGCCACCATCCAGACTAACCTCCCATGGATATGCCACATTTTCCTGTTGCACGATGGGGGATAGATGGAGCTACCATTTGGAAAAGAGGACAGGTCTCCTGTACCTTTAAGAATGCACAGAAGTGGGAACTGTAGGGGAAGAATGGCAGTTCAATCCCCCAATGGCAGAGCAAAACCAGTTTGGTGGGAAAATAGCAAAGCAAGAGGTCTTGAGACAGTTCTTTAGTATTGAAGAACTACAAGGATTTATTTAAAGAAAAGATTACAAATGAATGTGAAAAAGCCTGCAGCTTAATTTCAGCTGTAGCTCATGGCTGAAGAGAGAGACCAAATCAAACAGCCATCTCTGGAGAGACAAAATGGAGACTAACTCTGGAAGAACAAAGAGGGGAGGAGTCCAGCACTTTTATCCATGATCCTAAACCCCTCAGTGGTCACTATGAGATATTGCAGCTGCGATCTGATGCTGCCAGGGTCCTAGCTCCAACAGGAATTTCAGCAGATGCTGCTCTCCGCACCCCCCGCATGTCTCCCTCTTCTGTGCATCTCTTAAAGTTAGAGAAGACCTGTTTTTTTTCCATATGGCAGGGATGGGTAATTTTTGGCGACCCCCCCTTCCTTCTGCAGCTGTTTTTGCCTTCTGATACCATCTCTTTGAGGGTCCTCCAACTCTCATGGAAATAGGAAACATAGAAAACTACCATATACTGAGTCAGACCATTGGTCTACCTAGCTCAGTATTGTCTTCACAGACTGGCAGCAGCCCTGGGAGGCACAGGTGGCTGCAGAGGGAAGGGTTAACTGAAAATTGCGATGAAAAAACTGGCATATCCATGGAAGGTTCGTCAGCACTTCACTGTGTGGGAACCCATCTGTTTTGCAGCTGCTTGATGGTCCCTGCATATGCCTCAGACTCTCTGGAACGGGAGTTAATGCACCCAAATCCTCCTTTAGCCAGGCGTTGCTTCTCTAACCCCTATCTCCATCCCAAGAGAACACTGTCATAGAAGCTGGGTCTTTTTTTCCTCCTCAGTGCTCCTTCCCTCTGGCTTGAACACCCTGGCCTATGCAATGGCTGCACTCCCACTAGAAGATGCCATGCCAATGGTCCTCCTGTGAGAGGAGCCTCTGATGGAGAGGAGAGCTGGTAGGATGGTAGCAAGCATGAATGGCCCTCTTTGCTAAGAAGGGTCTGCCCTAGTTTGCATTTGAATGGGAGACGATATTGACCACTGTTACCCACACCTTAATCATGTGACGGCTGGATTCCTGCAATACAGTATACATGGGGCTGCCCTTGAAGAATATTTTGAAACAGCAGCTAATGCAAAATGCAGCAGCTAGGACATTATGGGGCCAAGGCAATGCGGCCTAGAAGAGTGCTTGAAATTGATACTATCTGGAACTGCCTGCTGGGACCATATCACACCCATTTTGAAAGAGCTAAATTGGCTGCCAATCTGTTTCCAGGTCCAGTTCAAGTCGCTGTTTTTGACCTTTAAAGCCCTTAATGGTTGGGCCCTGGATACCTGAGGGACTGCCTGCTCCCAAGAGTTTCTGCCCACTCGACAAGGTCAATGGTTGGTGGGGGGGGGCTGCTCCATGTGCTGACAATGAGGGAGGCTTGGCTGTTGTGCACTCGGGACAGGGCCTTCTCTGTTGCTGCCCGCAGCCTTTGGAATGCTCTCCTGGTGGGCATCCGCTCCCCAGTCTCTATCACAATTTTTAGAAAGCAAGTAAAATCATTTTGGCTTTTTACCTGGGCTTTTATATGAGTGTTTTGTTGCTGCCGCTTTGTATCTTATGGTTATATGATACATCTTTTTTTAAAAAAACACCTTTTAATTAGATTTGTATTTTTCTATTCCAATTTAATTTTTATTATGCAGTTTTTATAGTTTTAGATTGTTTTAAATGTCTTGTAAACAGCCTTGAGATTATTTTAATGAAAGGTGGTATACAAATCTAACCATAGATAATAAAAAGTAAATCAATACATGTGAGCATTCTCGGCTGTGAAATACTCCCCTTAGGGGATGGGGCCAGAGCTCAGTGGAAGAGCTCTTGACTGCTTGCATGCAGAATGTTCCAAGTTCTGTCCCTGACATCTCCAGATAGGGCCCAAAGAGGCCCCTGCTGTCAGCTTGGAGAAGCTGCTGCCAGTCTGCGTAGACAATACTGAGCTAGATGGACCAAGGGTCTGACTCAGTATAAGGCAGTTTCCTCTATTCCTATCCCAGCTTCCCGCAGGAACAGCTGGCAATCAGGGAAGTTCTCGGCCCCTGCCCCTACACCTAGCAGCTTGGCTCCAGCTCCACTCGCTAGTGGTGCACTGCCTGCTCCTGTGGTCTGGCCCTGGGGTGGCTCGAACCCCTTTACGGTGCCCCCTTTGGAGGTCCCCTTGAGTTGTGTGGTCCTCAGGGGCCTGCACACAGCCACTGCTTTCAAACAACCCCTGCAGAAAGACTAGCCAGCAAAAGTCTTTCTTAATAGAAAGGTTGTGATCCATTCCTAAAGGTCTGGAGGGAATGAGCCAGTATAGAGATGGAGCTCCGCAGAGAGTGTGCCACTGTCGGAATGTCCACGGACTGGGCTGCCATCCACCAAGCTTCAGGCAGCAACTGGATATCTCCTGAAGATCTCAAGTCATGGTGATAATTATGCATATCATAATTGGTTTAATAACTTTATCCTGTTTTCATATTGTATTTTGACTTGTGTACACTGCCTGGGGATGCACATGTCAGGTGGTATCGAAATATGATAAATACGTAGAAACTAGCTGGGCTGGGCACAGAGCTTCTGTGCCTCCGGCCGGCCCACCCACCACAGCTTTTTCCTTTCCCCCCACCCAGCACGCCAGGCTTTCTGGCCGGCCAGCCAGCCGCTTCTCACCCCCCGCTTCCCCTCCCCCACCCACTTCTCGCCCCCACCCCACGGTTTCTGGCTGGTGGGCCAGCTGGGAAGCCGGCCTGCCACCTCCTCCCACCTGCGCAGTCCTGGTCATGGCCGCCAACTCCTGCCAGCCAGGCTGGGTCAGCCCACCGCCACCTTCTCCTCCCAGTGGCTGGCCCGGCCTGCCGCCGCCTCCTGCTCCTGCTGGCTGGGTCGGGATGGCCTGCCACTGCCTTCTACTCCCAGCAGCCAGCCCGGCCCACCTTCGGCTCCTGCTCCTGCGGCTTGAGCCGGCCCGCCGCCTTCTCCTCCCAGTAGCCGGGCCATCCGCTGCCTCCTGTTCCCACCGACTGGCCCGGCCGGCATCCCTATTTTCCCCTTATCCCCGTCCCTAATCCTAATGAACTCTCATGAGAGCTGCCACGCATAGGATTAGCAATGGGTATGCCTAGGATAAATAAATTGATAGATAGATATGATAAATAAATAAATGGCAGGATGACAAAACAATCATTGCCTAAGCAGAGAAGAGCCTTATGCGAAAGTTTGGGGAAGAAAAATGAGTGACTCTGATAACAAAGAAAACTTCATCTATAAAAAAAGAGAGTAGATCCAGCTCTTCTTCTGCCTTGTTTTCAAATATTACAGATTAGGGGTACAGATTAGGTGTTCTTATAGATGTGGTGACGGTCAACAGCCTGGATGGCTTTAAGGAGGGTTTGGATAACTTCATGGAGGAGAGGTCTATTAACGGCTACCAGTCAGAGGGCTGTGGGCCACCTCCAGCCTCAAAGGGAGGATGCCTGAAAATATCACTTGCAGTGAGTAACAGCAGGAGAGAGGGCATGCCTTCAGCTCTTGCTTGTGGGCTTCCCAGAGGCAACTGGTGGGCCACTGTGTGGAACAGGATGCTGGACTAGATAGGCTTTGGGTCTGATCCAGTAGGGCTGTTCTTAAGTTCTTACATTTTATCTGTTACCTATATGCATAGGTGCATGGCTGTGCCATGTAAAAGCCACAATGCGTCATAATCTTTAGTATTCTGCTTGATACTAAAAGAAACAGTAACCCATATGAATATGCGAAACCTGTCCCTTTGTTCCTAAAGACACTAACATCTTTCCAAACATTGGCCCTACATCCTCTTATGCTATTCACATAAGAGCATAAGTTATTTTTGAACAGTGAATCCAAATAACTGTTGCACACCTTATGAACATCTTTATCCACAATTGGCTTGACTATGCATCATGTTATCAATTCAAAAGTATAGATACCTTTCTAAGCAGTTCTGTATCAGTAGCTCACATCCAGACTAGCACTGCACTAGTGCAACAAAGAAAGACACACACATACAAAAAAGGACAAATAGCTGAGTGGATACTAAATGTTGCACAACTTCTTGGACTCTTGGTCCAAGCATAGTGGTGAGCTTTGCATCCTTACCTGCAATGTATATGGACTGTGGTAGAGATTTCAGAGCATCCTTGCATAAGTGCAATATGTTTTGTAGTAGTACAGCAGGGGTTCTGAAACCTGGGTCCCCAGATGTTGTTGGACTACAACTCCCACGATCCCAAGTCCCAAAGGCCAAACGTTGGACTACAGCTCCCATGTTGTTGGACTACAACTCCAGAAGTTGTTGGATTAAAACTCCCATCATCCCAATCTTCAATGGCCAAAGGTCATTGCGGTAGGGGATGATGGGAGTTGTAGTCCAACAACATCTGGGGACCCAAGTTTGAGAACCCCTGGGTATACAATATAAATTATCATCATCAATAATCATCACCATCATCATCACCATCATCAGAAATTTCTTTAATTGTGGATCCACTCATTCCCTTTTTTAACTCAATGGATCTGATGATAACATTCTCAAAACTTCTCTAAACTGCTGCCAGTTCAAGATACTTATCAGTGACAGGGAGTGGAACACCACAGAGATTTGTTACCAACCACTAGGCAGTGAATAAATTACTGAAAGCCCTATGTTCTCTGTCTTCATTGCCACCTGTGCTTTCAAAGGGGAAAGAAGACCAAAGCTTTCCACTGCTGCTAGATTCAAACACAAATTACCCATAGCTTTCTTATAAGTAACCTGCTTTTGAACAGAAACACAGCAAAGCAGTGCAGATTTAAAAATAAATAAATCACATTGCAGCCTTTGAAACAGTGGAATATGAACGCTTCAGAAAATTAAACAAGAAGATTAAACACCATTTTAGGGTGGTGACAGAAACATGGCCATCAATTAGAATAACTGACAGCTGTCTACCCCCTGGCCATCCACTTGACAAATGGATAACTAAGTTTGCATCCATATAGTGCCCAAATCTTCTATCATGACAAGCTCAGTGGTAAACCAATTGATTTATGCTGGCACAAGTGAATGAAGATTCAATTTCATATTGTCCAATTATATGAGGCATGGTTCTTACAAAGCAATTATAGCACAGATAAACAGATTACATCTACAGGATGGTTTCCTTGATAGTCAGAACACTTAACAAGAGTTATTATGTATAATATAGAAAAGGCTTTTCAGGAGTATTAATATTCTCCTGAGCTGAATCAGGAATAGGAAATAAAAGTTAATGAAGACACATTCCAATGTAAATACAGTGCAGTCTGTTTATATGTTCACTGCTTAATATACAGCCCAATACTTGGAGTTCAGGTTTGGCCAAACAACATAAAATTGACCAAAAATTGCACTTGTGGAAGGGGGAAAAATAGATAAACTTGCTCTTTTTGTTGCTGCCTGTTTGCAGTACTGGCAACAGCAGGGCTCCTTCAGATGGGCATCATGTTTATTTCTCATAACTCCCTCTGAGCAATTGTATGCCAACATGCAGCATTGTTCCAAGGACAGTTCTGGAGAAATAATGGTGGCAACACTTTTTTCTCCAGAAAGTCCCAATGAACAATGCTAGATAATAACACACTGTCAGCCAGAGATGAATTTTTGGGAGGGGGGATGGGACCATTGTTCCTTGTATGATTCTGATCTGATTCCCAGATGTTGTTGACTACAACTCCCATAATCCCCAGCCAAAGCTGCAATCCCCAGTGCAGCTGAGGATGTTGGGAGCTGATCTTGTGGTAGCAAGCATGACTTGTCCCCTTAGCTAAGCAGGGTCCACCCTGGTTGCATATGAATGGGAAACTAGAAGCATGAGCGCTGTAAGATATTCCCCTCAGGGGATGGAGCCGCTCTGGGAAGAGCATCTAGGTTCCAAGTTCTCTCCCAGGCGGCATCTCCAAGATAGGGCTGAGAGAGACTCTTGCCTGCAGCCTTGGAGAAGCCGCTGCCAGTCTGTGAAGACAATACTGAGCTAGATGGACCTAAGGTCTGACTCAGTATAAGGCAGCATCCTATGTTCCTATGAGTTTTAGTCAACAATATCTGGGAATCCCTGTTATAGGAAACACTGTAGGGGACCAGCAGGAGCTGCAGTATTCCGCTGCCATTACCATCTGGGGTGGGGAAAGGTGCAAAAATGGTCCTCCATTTTGCTGACAAAATGGGGTAACAAAATGGGAGGTGTTCAAGTTCTGAACTGTACACTTCATATGGCAGGTGGCAGAAGAGGGCAATATTTCTGAACGCATGCTACGTGCAAAAAATCCCTCCATGTAGTTGCGCAGTGCTGAACCTTTCTCTTTGATTAGCTAGTTTTCTATGTGAATGGGGGATAGGCTTGCACTTTCCCTAAAGGATCAAGTTAGTATGTAATGGGTATGCTTTTAAATCCAAGCTTACAGATATATGTTTAGGTGCTGGTTGTGACTTAGGGCACATTCATCCAGCATCATCTGGCATGCCAACTGTAACCTTTCCTGGTATAATGGGATCTGGCCACAGATATCCATGTCTGATAACATCCAGACTAGATTACTGCAATGTAAGTCACATGAGGCTGCCCTTGAAGACTGTTTGCCTTTGAAGATTGTTGTAAATCAGTTAACAATGTAGCAAAAAGGCTGATAATTAATATTGATAGTAGATTACATATCTTGCCAGCATGGAAAGAACTTCACTGTCCTCCCCCTGACTATTCATTTGATTGTAATGGCCCTGACCTTGAGTGACAGACAGGACTCACATTCTGAGGAGGAGGAGCTGAACAAATCCCCATCAACAACAGCAGCTGCCACAGGATTCAGACCCTGACAGTGAGGATGAATCAGATGGTAAGGAGGTCTAGGAACCTGAACCTAGAACCCCCCCCCCGATGTTCCCCCAAGCTGAACCCACTAGACGGTATTAGACTCAGACACAGTAGAGACCTCTCATCCTTCAGTGTCTGCTAGGCAATGCAAGGAGCACATCAGTTGAGAGAAGGCTGAAACACTGCAGAGTGCTACATTCCAGGTCCAAGGGCTGCCCCTTTAGGGATCCATATTCTGCCACAAGGGGTGGAGCCTGAGAGAGGGAACTGAGCCAAGAGACATGAAATGGCTCAGCTGTAGCCTGGGGTAGAGGCGAGCTGGAGTGCTTGGTTGCTAACACAGAAATAGATAATGTGGTCATAACAGAAACATGGTGGAACAGCGAGAATCAGTGGGACACTGTTATCCCTGGATATAAACTCTCTAGAAAGGACAGGGAGGGGCGCCTTGGAGGTAGAGTAGCCTTGTATGTTAAAGAAGGGATAGAATCTAAGTAGGTAGAAAACCTAGGTGGACCAGAGTCCTCCACAGAAACCCTATGGGTGACAGTACAAGGCCTGAAAGGAAATGTGCTACTGGGGATGTGCTATTGCCCTCCAGATCAAAAGCTGACAGTGACTGGGAGTTGCAGGAAGAGATCAGGGAGGTGTCAAGGAGAGGCAGGGCTGTAATCATTGGTGACTTCAATTACCCACACATAGAATGGGTAAATTCACAGTCTAGATACGCTGAATGACTGTGCCCTAGAACAGTTGGTCTTGGAACCAACCAGAGAGAAGGCGACCTTGGACTTAATCCTGAGTGGCACCCAAGACCTGGTGCGGGATGTCAGTGTCAATGACCCTTTAGGGAATAGTGACCATAGTGCGCTCAACTTCAGCATACATGTGGGGAGAGAATCAGCAAGGAAGGCTAACACAGACACTTTGAATTTTAGAAGAGGAAACTTCTCCAAAATGAGGAGTATGGTGAAAATAAAGCTGAAAGGGAAAATCAAGAGAGTCACTTCACTTCAGAATGCATGGAGTTTACTCAAAACCACAATACTAGAAGCCCAGTTAGACTGTATACCCAAAAGGAGGAAAGGTACCACTAAGTCCAGGAGGATGCCAGCATGGCTAACAGGTAAAGTCAAGGAAGCCATAAAAGGGAAGAAGACTTCCTTCTGAAATTGGAAGGCCTGTCCAAATGAAGAGAACAGAAAGGAACACAAACTCTGGCAAAAGAAATGCGAGGTGACAATAAGGGAGGTGAAAAGAGAATTTGAGGAACATTTTGCTAAAAGCATCAAGGGAAATAAGAAAAACTTCTTTAAATGCATCATATGCAGGAAACCTGTCAGGTATATTTGGACTTCCAAAAAGCTTTCGACAAAGTTCTTCATCAACGACTTCTGAGAAAACTTAGCACTCATGGGATAAGGGGACAAGTACATGTGTGGATTGTTAACTGGTTGAAGGATAGGAAACAGAGGATAGGTATAAATGGAGATTTTCACAATGGAGGTAAGTAAGAAATAGGGTCCCCCAAGGATCTTTACTGGGACCTGTGCTTTTTAATTTGTTTATAAATGATCTAGAAGTAGGGGTAAGCAGCTAGGTGGCCAGATTTGCAGATGATACCAAACTCTTTTCGGTAGTGAAATCCCAAATGAATTGTGAGGAGCTCCAAAAGGATTTCTCTAAAATGGGGGTGTGGGCGACAAAATGGCAAATGTGGTTCAATGTTGGCAAGTGTAAAGTGATGCACATTGGGACAAAAAACCCCAGCTTCAAGTATATATTGATGGGATCTGAGCTGTCGGTGAGTAACCAGCAGAGGGATCTTGGGGTTGTGGTGGACAGCTGGCTGGAAGTGTCGACTCAATGTGCGGCTGCTGTAAAAAAGGCCAATTCCATGCTAGGGATCATTAGGAAGGGGATTGAAAAGAAAACTGCTGTCCAGCTACACGTCCCTATCTTCTCTACCCAGCATGGCTAGGCTTATTGGGACCAGCCTCAGAGCAGGGACAGGGAGGGGCTGAGCGTCACCCTTTGCCTCCTCTGTCCCAGGCTGCTTGTTCCTTGTGTCTGCCCCTCTACGGGGGCCCCTGACACTCTCCACCAGCCTCCCTCTCATCCCTGGCTGGCTCCTTCTATGCCTCCTCATAGGCTATGCATCGCCTGCCCCCAATTACAAGGCCAACACCCCTCTTCATTACCTGTAATTGATTACCCCTTACAGCTGTTGCCAATGCCTCTCCCCCTTCTCCCTCCTCCTGCTCAGATCCCCTCCCTTCGGGAGGCGTGCTGCTGATGTTATCCTCCCATGCCTCCCCTTCAGCCTTATCAGGGCTCTGTTCCTCCTCCATTGGAGCTAGTCCCTGCCTGTTGTTGTTGTTGTTGTTGTTATTATTACATTTTTTAATATCCCGCTCTTCCTCCAAGGAGCCCAGAGCGGTGTAGTACATACTTGAGTTTCTCTTTCACAACAACCCTGTGAAGTAGGTTAGGCTGAGAGAGAAGTGACTGGCCCAGAGTCACCCAGAAAGTACCATGGCTGAATGGGGATTTGAACTTGGGTCTCCCCAGTCGTAGTCGTAGTCCCGTTGGCAGTCTTTCCTCCGTCTCTCCCCAGCTGCCACCTATCCTTGTCACCTTGGGCCCTCTCACCACTCTGTCTTCGGAGGTAAGGATAGCCGTCCTCGCCGGACAACTGCTAATATTATAATGCCCTTATACAAAACTATGGTGCGGCCACATGGAGTACTGTGTACAATTCTGGTCACCACATCTAAAGAAGGACATTGTAGAACTGGAAAAGGTGCAGAAGAAGACAACCAAGATGATCAGGGGCCTAGAGCACCTTTCTTATGGGGCAAGGCTACAACACCTGGGTTTTTTACTTTAGAAAAAAAGATGACTGCGGGGAGATATGATAGAGATTTATAAAATCATCCATGGTGTGGAGAAAGTGGATAGAGAGAAATTTTCCTCCCTCTCACATAACACTAGGTCAGGGGTCATCCCATGAAACTGATTGCCAGGAAATTTAGGACCAGCAAACGGAGTACTTTGTGTACTTTTTCACACAACGCATAATCAATTTGTGGAGTTCTCTGCCACAAGATGTGGTGACAGCCAACAACCTGGATGGCTCTAAGAGGGGCTTGGATAACTTCATGGAAGAGAGTTCTCTCAACAGCTACTAGTTGGAGGGCCACCTCCAGCTTCAAAGGCAGGATGCCTCTGAGTACCAGTTGCAGGGGAGTAACAGCAGGAGAGAGGGCATGCCTTCAACTCCTGCTGTAGGATTCCAGCAGCATCTGGTGGGCCACTGTGTGAAAGAGGATGCTGGACTAGGTGGGTCTTGGGCCCATTCCAGCAGGGCTGTTCGTATGTTACGTCCTTAAGTTAACCATGAAGTGGTTTGATTTGGATGGTTAACTACATGTGAGTACTGTAAGAGGGGATGGGGCCATAGCTCAGTGCTAGAGCATCTGCTTTGAATGCAGATGGTCCCAGGTACAATCTCTGGCATCTTCAAGTAGGACGGGAGAGACTCCTGCCTGCAACCTTGGAGAAGCCGCTGCCAGTCTGTGTAGGCAATACTGAGCTAGATGGACCAATGGTCTGACTCTGTATAAGGCAACTTCCTATGTTTCTATGACTTTGTTGAATTAAGTTGCTGCCATGGATATCTCTGAGGTTTTTCAGACATGCCTTGTTGGGCCCCTGAGTGGGACTAGGCCCTAGGCCAGGAGCAGCCTCTTTGATAGCATTCAGATGTCAGATGAAGGCATGCCTATCCCCCACCACACAAGTTTAATGGGATCTCTTTTTGACTTGGCTTGTGCTTTTAATCTTGATTTGCTGTTGCTGTTTTAACTTCTAATTTTAATTATTTTTTTGAGACTGTATATTTTAATTGTTGTCAACAACGTTGCTCTTAATTCAGAGCGTGAGTCACCTCGAAGGCATGGCTGAAAGAGAGAACATAACTATTTGAAATGCATACATAAATATGAGCAGGGAATTTTATTGGGGGGTTGCATTGTGCACATGGAGGAGCATTCAGAAGCATGGCTTTTCATCTGCAGTCTGAAGTGGTTCCACCAGAAGTCTCTCACTTCTTCTGAATAACGTGCAGAATGGCACTCAATCCGCTCCAAGCGCAGAAGCAGCCAATTACCTCCTTATTAGCTTCTAGTAATTACACTCTGATTAAAATGATCTGGTGCTGGCTTGTATTGCAAATGATTGTTGTTGCTGCTTATTCAGGTAGGTGATCACCATCTCGGCTCCCGACCCTGTGATTTGTTTGCATCAGGTCTGCACTGTTTCAGAAGAAGGAAATACGGGAGAGCTCTGAATGCACGAGTGCAGAGAGGAGAATTCCAGGGTTGCCAGCAGATGCGCTGATCATACTGACCAGTCAAATGGCCGCCACGCATGCATGGAGGCCATGTGCATGCTGGCATCGCACAGGGGCAGCTGGGAAATGCCCCACCAGTGGGCAATCATCGCTTGGGGAAGTGCGGCCATTATAGAAGTGGCCGTGAATCGAGGAGGGGCTGTGTCAAAGGGGCTGTGTAAGCCCTCAGTCTGAAAGGCATGTGCCTGCAATTTAGCCTCTGCTCAGTGAGCAAGGAGGCACCTTTTAAAGTGGTGGTTCTCTTATATTTAGCAGGGGGAGAGCAACTTGGCCCTATCCGTCCCCAGCACAGCCTCCCTCCACTGGCTGTTGCTGGAATCTGCCTTAGGTTTATTTTTAGACTGCGAGCCCTTTGGGGACAGGGGACCATCTTATTCATGTATTTATTTTTCTGTGTAAACCGCTATGAGAACTTTGGTAGGAGAGCGGTATATAAATATTTGTTGTAGTAGATGCCACCGAATTGTGTTTTGAGCATATCCCTACCAGAGGATGCACCCCAAGACCTCTGTGCATGCCTGAACCCTAAACACTGCCTTCCCCAGACCTCTTGTGGTGATGAGAGTTGCTGCCATTTAACTAGACATGTGCTTGGATTAGGCTACAGCAGAGTGGCAGAGCATCTGCTCTGCATACAGAAGGTCCCAGCTTCAATCCCTGACATCTCCAGGTAGGGCCAGGTAGAGACCTGCTGCCAGTCAGTGTAGACAATACTGAGACAGATGAACCAATGGGCTGACCAAGGATACGGCGGCTTCCTACCTTCAACCTCTACCCGCACCTTCTGCATCTCTTCTTTCTAGCCTGATGTGCAGCTGTCAAAGACACCAGGGCTGTTTGCATGGCCCTAGACAGGGTCAGAGGAGTGCCCAGCCAGGGTCGGAGAGATGTGGTGCTCTCCTGACTGGTGGTCATGCAATCAAGGTAGGAGGACGGGAGAGTGATTGTGTGGGAGCTGAGTAGGGTGGCTTTTCATTCACCCTCGATACAATGCTGGAGACAGAATGTGGCTTGGCCGTGCCCATGCTACCCAGCTTTGGGCTTCCCCATGACCACTCTCTCCTCCTCTTATCTTGATCTTTGCAAGCACACAGCCGCCAATTAGCTCTCCTATGCTGGCTTGGTGATCCTCTGATCCTGTTTAGTCGTATGGAGCCAAAAACCACCCGCCTCTCCCCCTCCATGCACATATCTCTGCTTGTCAACATGCTGGGTGGAGCTTCAATGCAGAATCTTCCATGGATGTGCAGTTTCAACACTGCACAAGATGTCAGCCATTGAGCACCCCAGCAGTGTATTGTGATCTCACACAGTGCCGTAGTAACTGTGAATAAAATTAAACCCATATGTCATTTAAACAATACATATCCTTGAAAATGCTACTATCTCAAATTTCTATCTCTAATTACCATTTCCGAAAGTTCAGTTGCCTCCACTTCTGAACAGCGTTTTTGTTTTATCTCTGTCAATTTCAGAGAACCAAAGGTTTGCACAGACTGAAAGAACCTTCTCTACTCTTTCACATGTTTGTTTGTCCCTTGCAGATTTTCAAGCACAGATCAGTTTCTTTCACATACTGCAGGAAATGTAATCTGAAGCAGGTTTTGGAAGTTGTACGTGTCTGCAATGTACAGGAACTGTAATTGCCTAAAATGGTGGATTATTAGATTTGCCTGTATTGTAGATCAGGCGTAGGAAACCTTGGATCTCCAGCTGCTGTCAAACTACAACTCCCATCATCCCCAGCCACAATGGATTGTAGCTAGGGATGATGGGATTTGTAGTTCAACAGCAGCTAGAGATCCACGGTTGCCTACCGCTGATGTAGATAGTTATTAGGAAGCATTTTGAGGGTGTAAAGAGCAGCTAAAAACCCTGTATTAAAAAGCATTTTATTCACCATTCATCAGAACCATTCATCAGAAAATGGTTCACTGGAGTTTTCTTTTTGTGGCTGACATCCAGCCTAATGGAGCACGTGCACAACAGATTTCCACACCTGCAAGAATATAGCACAGCTGTGCAAAAACTGGCACATAAGTGGAAGAGGTTGCTCAGCAGGAGGCACACCACCATGGGTTGTTAACCTAGTTGTGTAAGTGCAAAGATGTTTTCAATAGTACAGCACTAGTCTGGAAGGCAGACTATGGGAGGAGATCTGGCCTTGTGGTAGCAAGCATGAATTGTCCCTTTCCTAAGCAGAGTCTGCCACGGTTTGCATCTGAGTGGGAGACTACATGTGAACACTGTAAGATATCCTCCTTGAACAGATGGGGCCGCTCTGGGAAGAGCACCTGCATACTTGCATGCAGGAGGCTCCAAGTTCCCTCCCTGGTGCTGCTGCCAGTCTGTCTAGACAACACTGAGCTAGATGGACCAAGGGTCTGACTCAGTATAAGGCAGCTTCCTATATTCCTAAGGCAAGCTCTTGATGTCGCAGAACTCCTTGCATGTCAGTCAATATTTCCCATTTTTTTCCACTGGAAAAACTGGATTAAATGCTATGTATTAAAAATCCCCACATTTCTTCTCAGTTCCTCCCGCCCTTTCCCAGTCCTTCACACATCTCCATGCATACCCTTGGAACTACCGGCAGCTAGCTAGCAAAGCTTCTTTGCTCAATTCCAAGTGCCCTCCCCGCCCCCCGCAGCCCTCCCCTAAGCAGGTGGAAGGTTTCAGTGTGGTCATTCATACAATCAACGACTGTCTTCTACCCAGTTTTGGGAGCTGTGTGCACTCCCAATTTTTGGTTGTGTGGGAGCAAAGCAGGAGGAAAACCTGAGTAGAAGTGATTGAGGCTATTCCCATGATCACTGGAAAGCAGACTAAGGGAGCTTATTGTGTGATTGTGGGAACCACTGGGCTCGCAGGTGAGCCCAGTGCTCAAAAGGTGGCTAGCCCGCCTAAAACACTCTCCCCTTAAACAAGGTAAATGGAGTGGGAGCTCCGTTAACCTTGTCTTCCTGCTTGTGTGCCACTGCAGTAGTCGTGTAGGCTACCATGGTAGTCGTATGGGCGGCCAATACGGCTGCCCAGGGCTACATGTTTGATCGGCTGCGGAGAGAGTGGCTAAGCCCGCTCTCCCCGCAGACCAGCCAGAAGCTCTTCTCACTGATTGTGAGAAGAGCTTCATTGTGTGGAAGCAAGGTAGGAGGAAAAGCTACCCAGGTTTTCCTCCCAAATTGCTTCCACACAACCAAAATTGGGAGCACACACAGCTTCTAAACCTGGGCAGAACACAGTTTTTGAATGTGTGAATGACCTCTACATATGAGAGCTAGCAGCCATCAAAAGCCATTAATACTCATTAAAGAAATATATTTATTTCTTATTTGTTTATCAAAAAAGATGTTCATCCTGCTTTATGCAATCTTGTATGTGTCCTGGAGATAGCCGTCCACTTGTAGCTAAAAAATGCTGCGGAGCACCACAACTTTGCACAACTTCATAAACTTCGCAGGGGCAAGCAACCTTTCTCATTATGCTGGCACACCACTAGTCTGAGTGTTAGCCACCAAAACAATATAGAGCCCATTCCCATGGTAGTAAATGGGATAGGACAGATGTCCTACCCAGCTTTGGGAGTTGTGCACATTTCCAATTTTTGGCTGTGGGTAAGCGCACCCTACCCAGATGCTGTCTCCAGCATTTGAACAAGGTAGGAAGAAAAACCATCCTACCCAGATGACACCTCCCACATGAGCACACTCCCTCCTCCTACCTAGGTTTTTGCTCACACACTACTCAAAATCAGGAGCACATGCAGTTGTCATACTCAGTTTGCAGTCGTGAAAATGGGCTCATAATCTTCAAAAGCATCAGAACAACACCAGAACTACTATCCTTTGGTGTAGGGAGCTCCATAGCCTGGGCACCACAACTGAAAAGACCCTGTCCTGCTTACCCAGTTGCCATTGTGCTGCCTGCAGCAGGACACCAAATCTACTGTTGAAGATCTGAGTGGGTCTCTGTTAAAGATCTGAGTGGAAGGGCAGGACCATCTGCAAGGAGGTGATCCTTTAAATATGTACCTAGTAAACTTGATAAAGATGGCTCTCCTTTTGCATGAAGCAACGCAACAGTATTCCTGGGAAAAGAAGAATCTGCTGGGATTTGGCCTGGAGGCATGCAACTTACAAGGGTTGCTGGGCTGAGAGTCCATTGGAATCATGAGCTTGGCACGTGTTGCTCTGCGGGCTGCAAGCGAGCGTTCCAGTGTGGACATGCTACTTCCCACCTCTTCCGTGTCAGGAGCTGGCAGAAAACAGCACAAAGGTTAAATGAACAGGGGTCCCACATACAAAGCTGTTCTGCGTCTTTTTCCTGGCAAACCAAACATGAGATAGATGAACACGTTTAGTCAAATCTCCCTTTTGAAAAAGTTGGTCCCTCAGTCGGGATCACCTCCTAATGGCACTGTGGAACATGTTAAGCACCACTTTGAAAATGCAAGGAATTGTCCCGCATGTTCTCAGCATTGACTTGGAATGCTAATTTCTTTCTTTGGAACTGTGCCACGGCTTAACGGTCATGTCTCTCTGAAGCTGCAATGAAAAGCATTTTGCAAAAGTGACACTTGTGTCTCCCCAAATGCTGTTTATTGCTAACCTGCCTTAAAGTTCAAGCAAAACTCTATTGCTGGAATGGTCAAACTCCCACACACAAATTATTTGCTCAGATTCCACCTCCTGAGCGACTGGCCATCGTTCGGAAACACAATTGTCTTTTCGACAGCATGCAATCACCCATTAACTCATAGCCATTTACTATTTGAATGAACCTCGAGAATCTAAGCTATGTATATGGGAACAACACTAAGTCTCAATGTCTATTTAATGGTGCTGAATTTAAATATTTTATTCGAGCTACAAGCATTAAGACTGTGAACTCAAATCGACCTCTTGTCATGTTGCTGCAAGGTCTATGGCTGAAAGCTTGGTGGAGTAATGCTGAATGAAACGGGAGAGAGCTTTAGTTCTACACACAGGCAGGTTCAGGGATCTGGATTGAGATTAATGATGTTTGGGGCTTGGAATATGGCTCCTACATTCTTCTCTTATTTAATCCCCATGGGTTCCGTGTGAATTAGGATTGGATTGGAAATCATTCAAGCTAGTTCCTGATTTTCTGGGGGTGGGCACAGTTCGTCTTGTTTCCAAGCCAACCGGAATCAAGCCAGGCTGCTCAGCCATTGCTAATAGAGATCATTTTGCCATGTGCATCATTAAGTCTACTAAATGCTGATGCAGCCCTCGGGGACATATTTTTGGGTGGCACAAAGGGCTTCCTTGGGAAGGGAAGGTGTCAAAAATTGCCCTTTCCCTGCTACACAAATGAAGTCAGTTGGGAAGTTTTGTTAGGCTGCTTTCTTGCTGCACCAGTGCATCCGTGCCCTACTGCCATATTTGCAAAATTATAGCTTTTTGTATAAAGCACTGCCTTTACTTACAGTTTATCTCTGCCATTCATTTATTTATTAATCATAAAACATATGGCCTTTCTTTCCAGCGTGCTCAACACAGCTAAGTCATAGAAAGATGCGAAAACACATAAAACCCAAACAAACAAAACCTCTTTTGACAATAAAGTCTTAAACTTCTCTTAAGTCTGACACCCTTTTTGATAACAAGCTTCCGTTCCAAGGGGTCTGAATGTGTTACTGACTGCACTTCTACAGTGAGCTGACATTTTAACACTTCATTCGAGTCAAGAACACCAGACTGAGAGCACATAAACATCAAAATGGTGCCATATAAATACCCTGTATTTTACCTCCCTGCTACATTTTTGAGTCATCCCTGCCTGAAATTCCATGAGATGAAACTCAGTTTCTCCTCAAAATTCTTCAGAGGTTTTGTCTAAGGAGGAATCTTCAAATTCGCTCCAAATCTTGCTTTAGGCAAAATTTCAGAGGCAATTCTGAAGTCCAGTCAACACAGCATCTTTCACAGACTTCCCACTGAAGGGATCAACAGCCAGAGGGCTGATTCAAATGTTACTTCCTCCATGGCAGTGCTGTGTAAAAATACTTATGTACGGCAGTGCTCTATGTGGCATAGCGCACATGGCACACATCAACCCAACTAAGCATCATGGATCATTGTCTTCAAGACTGGGAATATGTTCCAGAGATGGAGCCTATCCCCATGTCAGAGCACATGCTTTAGCTGCAGCAGATCCCAGCTTCAATCCCTGGTATCTCCAGCAAAAAGGATCTCTGTAGTTTGCCTGGACTATGGAAGTTAGACGGAAGGATGGTCTGACCCAAAATGGACTGATGAGCTTACCCAAGACAAAGGCAGCTTCAAATGGCATTGGCTGGCACTGGGAAGAGGTTCTAAACCATAAGGCAGAGATTCTCAAATGGGGGTCCCCAGATGTTGTTGGACTACAGCTCCCATCATTCCCAGACAAAGGCCATTATGGCTGGGGATGATTGGAGTTGCAATCTAACCCCATTTGAGGACCCACAAGTTTGAGAACCCTGCCATAAAGCCAACTTGTGGCAAGGTGAATAGAATTGTTACACCCCACCATGAGGAACATTATCAGATGGAAGTAGATTTTTTTTAATGTGGGCAACTTCTATGTGCAGTAAATAACATCTGAATTGGTCCTTAGACTGCAGCATCAAGTGAGAAATTGCATACATGAAAAATACATCACATAACAGATGGAACTGCATGGAAAGGTTCCATACAGCTTCCAACACAATATTTTTCAGTGGAGTCCATTCACAAATTCATCTGAAAACCATCATGTGTTAAGAGTACACCTTCTTCATCATGAACCCCACCCCCCATTGAGATCATCAGGAGAGGCCCATCTGCAGTTGCCACCGGCTCGTCTGGTGGCTACTTGGGGATGGTCCTCCGCTGCTGCCCCAAAGCTTTGGAACACGCTCCCTGCTGAAATAAGAGCCTCCCCATCTCTGACAACTTTTAAAAAGTCTTTAAAGACGCATCTATTCACCCAGGCTTTTAATTAAATATTGTTTTAACAGTTTTAACATCGTTTTAAAATTTAAATTGTTGTAAAGTTTTAACTTTTACTGCATCATTTATTTTTGTTTTAACTAATGTTTTAAGTTTTCTGTTGTCATTTATTTTAACTAATGTTTTAACTTTTTCTGTTTGCTTGTTTGCTTTGTTGTAAACTGCCCAGAGACATGAGTTTTGGGTGGTATAAAAATATGCTACATAAAATAATAATAAAACAAAATAAAAATAAAAAAAGAGAACAGCATGCATGTGTGAACTGGCTCTTTGTGAGTAGGACACCAGCAGTATTACCGGACTGAGAGGCACTCTTGCTGCCCATCTGGGTTTCAGGTTGGCTGTGGCTGCCCGGTGTGATGTCTTGACAGCTTTGCCTTGGTGAGTCTCTTCCTGATGGATCAGAACCTGATGGCTTTTCAATATTCTTCATTTCCATCTCTTCATGGTGTATCCAAAGGTCTGGGGGTCTCAGGTCTTTTTGACTCCCTTTCCTCTTGCCAGCACTGTGAGTAGCACGTTTTCTATGGAGGGGAGGAGGAAATAGGAGAGAAAATCAAAACTCCTAATGCTCTGAAATGTTGAGTAATTTCCTTTTTCAGTTCTCAGTGGATATGTGAAACAACTGTTCTCTTTCTAAATAAAGCTCCTTCATGCATTCAGGGCTTCAGTCTCTATTAAAGTGGCTGGTCAGCTTTCTCCTGTTCCTGAGGAAAATACAAAAGAGCTCAATTCTCTGTCATGCATCCACAGTCTATGTCCATTTTCAGATTCAGGGAATTCTAAAGTAGGGATGTGCAAATGGTTTCGAGGTTGAATTGATTAGACTTGAATCTGGTTGATTTGAGTGACTGGACCTTGAAACGAATCTGCCCTGGAACCCCTGGCCAAAATAGAACTTAAATCAAATCTCCCCAGGTTTTATTTGAATTGATTTGAGATTTGAGTTTCCCTTTGTCATTGCCATTTCATCATGTCCCTCCTCCACTCTGGTTCAGGATTTTTTTAGTTTTAAGTGATTTTGTATTTTTCTGCCATAGGGAATAATTAGGATTTGAAGTGGCCCCATTATTCCCTGTGGGCAGTGCCTAGGTACTCCAGAGTGGGCATGGTCAGTAGGGCAGTATGGGTGCCAACTACCACCCAAGCCACAAGGCAAAGGTATTCGGGTGACTTTGGGGGCATTTTTAAAATGTATTTTAGATTATCTGGTGTTAACTAACTTTTTCTCATAATGAATTCCTATGTAGAAGTAATGTAACATCCAAGAGTCTAAGCAAATTAAATTGGTACCCATGGTGCTCTACTCACCCCAACCTGCTTTTGAGCACCTAGGCACTACCCACAGGAAATAACAGAGCCACTTTGAATCCCCATTATTTCTATGGCAGAAAAATACAAAATCACTAAAAAAAAACCCAAATCCTAAAATATCAGCCATTTGCCTTTGTGGTTTGGGTAGTAGGTAGCACCCATGGCACCCTGCCACCCAACCTGACTTGCTGCCCCCTAGCCCATTAAAATCAAATTAAAATAGAATCCAAATTGAATCTACCCTGATTCGAGGGCAGCAGATTTGAGTTTGAATCAAATCAGGTTGATTCGATTTGCACTCGAATTGCATCACACAAATAATTCCATGCACATCCTTCTTCTAAAGGCTCATAAACAAGTTACAGTTACCACATGAATGGGGAGCAGTTGGGGATCAGGCTGCTGCTCAGTGCAGCATCTGCTTTGCATGCAGAAGGTCCCAGTTTCAATTCCTGGCATCTCTAGGTCGGGCTTGGAAAACCCCCTGCCTGGTCTTGTGGTAGCACACATAGATATTCCCCTTTGCTAAGCAGGATCCACCCTGGTTTGCATTTGAATGGGAGACTACATGTGTGAGCACTATAAGATATAGTATTGTATAGACAATACTGAGCTAGATGGATGAGTGGTCTGACTCAGTAGAAGGCAGCTTCCTGTGTTCCTAAACCTTGGAGAAGCCATGGCCAGTCAGTGTAGACAATACTGAGATAGATGGACTAATGGGTCTGACTCAGTATGTTCCTATGAGCTGATTTGAAACTAGAATGCCCTGGCTTATTATTCAAGCTGTTGCTGATATGTACATCACATGGCCTCTCATTCACACACAGAGTGGTGTGGAAGCCTCTTCACCATGGTGTGATCCCAAGCTGCTGGGAAATGTATATGAATATCTCCAGCCATATGGCAAGCTGATTAAGGGAGTTATTTCCAACCCATATCCATCCCAGCCATGGGATGCCATTTGGGTGGGAAAGAAGCATGTGGTTACCCTTGCCCATGTGGTTTTGATGCTATATATACTCTCCCAGCAATCCATTGGTGTGATAGAGAATATTCCTATTCTCTCCCTCATCACACTCTGAAGGGGGCCATGTTTCTTCTTAATGGGGTGGACAGATCAAGATCTATTGGCAGATCTCTGAGTGATTTGCAATAGTTCTGTGAAGATTTCTGATTCTGAACTGATTAACGAAACTACTACTACTACTACTACTACACCACTTTTCAACAAACATTCTGAAAGTGGTTTACACAGAAAATAAATACATAATAAATAAGATGGTTTGTTCTCCCAAAAGGGATCACAATCTAAAAAGAAGAGACTTGTGTTTTGGGCGGTATACAAATGTGTTAGTTTAGATAGATAGATAGATAGATAGATAGATAGATAGATAGATAGATTTCCAACAAGAAATGGAATCTGTTCCCTTAGAATTAGACTGCTGAAAAAAAGAAAGCTTAGCAGAGGGTTTTTAAAATAAAATAATAATAATAATAATAATAATAATGCAAAATGACTGTGATTTGTTCTGGTATTGGAAACAAATTTCTAGGCTGAGCTGTTCCTTAATTCCATAATATATTTTGCACTTACTTCTGGTTGGCAGACCTGAGAGTTCAAGTTAAATAGTAATGTTATGGTTAAACAGATTCACAAGCCTGAATCTGCTTACTCTGGTTCTAGGTCCTAGGGCAAGTTTCATTGCCAGCACTAGCCAGTACCCGAAATGTGTGATACTTTTGCGGTACCCATGTTGCCACACATTACAGAAACACCATGAAGAGGATGACATGGTGTTGCAAGCTAGTCTATGGCCATTCATGTTATGACAGATGTTCTGATCTGTTGATCATTCTGCTTTTCTGTGAAAGTGCGGGGATCAACTACCTATGATTTGTCTCTCCTGCCTTCTAAGCTGTTATGCCTCTTGAGACAAATTTATTACAGAGGTGACATGTTCAAGTCCCCAGGGCATGGATACGGATGCCAGGTGTCTGATTACTCTCATGCCAGCTGCTTAAAGTGGCACCAGTTTTAGCTCCAGATGAGGTTACTTGCCAATCCCTTCCAGCTAAGACAGAAGGCCCCATACTGACAGCATCTATTGGGAAGATAAATTGAAGAAGTCCAATGAGAGGAAATGTCAATAGTGATTTGAGGGGTTACAAGCCTGTGGCTTGACAGAATTGGTCGTTTGTTAACCATATGGTACAGAAGTGTTGAAAAGCTCCCTTCAGGAGCAGAGGGAATAATGCAAACTTTCTCCATGCAAACGTATTCTTTCCAATGCCAAGACCACCCATTAGTAACATCAACCCTTAATTAGCAGAGCCAGCTTCTGCAACATTTTGCCACTTTTGCATGTTTCCTTCACTTATATGGCATATGTTATACTTATTTTAGGAAGACATTAACATGTGATTTTTTTTAAAGCCCACACAAGCATCCAGTGTCAGATCATACTGCATTCAGTTTGCCACTTTATGAATATTTATTACAATATGTTCTTTTCTTATAGGACATGTGCTATCTGTACATGGGTTTTTTGAGCTCCACTCCATTAACTGTTCCTATAAGAAAGATCAAGAGCACTTTGATTTCCTATCGAACACATTATTGTTGGCATGTTTCCTTAAAATCATAGAAGTTATGCGATTCATCTGTATCCTAAAGGGTTATATGCAAAGTGATATAATGGATTACATACACTATTATTGTTCTGAGGTAAATGCCAAAATATAATTAACTCCTGTTTGCAAGAAGAACAATCAAAACTGTAATAATCAAATTCCTTTCTCAAGAGGAGTAAAAGTGTCTAGGGCAGTGGTTTCCAAACTTTCTACATTCAGGGAATAGTTTTCACATTGTCTTCATCATGAGATCACCAGGCAGAAACATTTACGGCAAGCTCCCCGTAAAAATTAGTAGGAGTTGAGAAAAGCACACTGGCAAGATAAGTTACTGATGGTTTATGTCCACCACCTTCTACAGCTAATCTCCAGCCTGCATTCGACAGGGCAAAGGTAGTAGCACTCTGATGAACCCGGAGATCATGTTCATTTGAAACGTCAAAGCTACTTTTGTTATTTGGAGTTTTGATTCATTTTTCAATTCACATTCAGTTTTCCAATTATTCATTTCACCCTATTTGCACAATGTCATAGGAATTTCAATCATTTCCCCAGAAACAATGAGTAAAGGATTATAAATAATGAGTGCATCATTCCAGACATGACTCCAACCTTGGTACAGCAATACAATTGGTATCTAAGGCTTAAAAAAGAGAAGATATAGCATTCTGTTTATTTCTGCAAATTACCACCAGCTACGCTGATAATAAACAGTGACAGATATTCAAGACAAGACTACAGAAAGAAAGGTCATCAATAAAAATAAATTAAAATGTATGAGTCATCCTAGGACATGCTCTCCTTGTATAAACACCAGTTTTGGGTTACATTCTTCATTACTGTCAAGCACCAGAACTTGGTAGAAAGCAAGTACCCAGCAAACTTTCAATAATCAGTTCTGACATGTTATAGCAGTGCTAACACAGGGGCAACCAGGCTTTGTTTCGAGTGAGTCAGCAAGCCAAATCAATGTATTCATGTCTGAATGATGCTGATATCACAGCAGGATGCGGAAATCAACTTTGAAAGGCACTGTTGGCTTGGTGGACCTTGTCAGTGATGGACCAAAGTTGTGGCTCTGTATATGGCAGTTTATTATGTTCTACTGAAGTCTGCAGAGAGGTCTTCACTGCTGATCTTTATTTTGTGATGTAGACACTATAATACCTCTTGGGCTGTCTAAGTGTAAAAGATAAGTAAAGAGGGGAAATGACTGTGAGGTCATTCACACAATCAAAAACTGTGCTCTACCCAGGTTTGGGAGGTGTGTGTTCTCCCAATTTTTTATTGTGTGGGAACAAGATAAGAAGAAAACCTGGGTAGAAGGGATTGAGTGCAAGCAAGGTAGGAGGAAAAGCTACCCAGGTTTTCCTCCCACCTTGCTTCCACACAATCAATTCTACTCAGGTTTCCCTCCTACCCTGCTTCCACACAATAAAAAATTGGGAGAACACACACTCCCCAAACCCAGGTAGAACAATTTTAGATTGTGTGAATGACCTCTGAGTTTTACAGAATTATGTACAACACAGAGGCACTCCTCACCTCAAAACACTGGAACTCAGGTTCAGTCAAACAATACTGGTTGCTATTAGGTTCCCAACAAGAAAACTGTTATTCACTAGGGATGTGCACGGAACCACAGAGGCGCGGTCCGGCACTGGGGAGTGTCTAGCTTTAAGGGCAGGGGGGGTAGTACTTACCACTCCCGCCGCTTTTCCCCCTCCAGCGTTCCACTTCCGTGCAAAGTTTTTGGGGCAGTAGCGTTCCTCCCTGCCACCCCTGCCCCCATTGCTGGCCGTGAAAAGGGGAGGTTGCCTCCACGCATGCACCTGTCGTGGCGCGCACGTGCCCACCGCTGCTGTGCGCCCGTGCCACACACGTCACACATTGCGCGTGTGACATCACACACGCAACATGTGACATGTGCGGAGCATATGCGCATGCGCCATGACAGGCACATGCATGGAGGCAACTTCCCCTTTTTCCGGCCAACAATGGAGGCAGGGGCGGCAGGGAGGAATGCTGCCACCCCAAAAACTCCCCCCCGCCCTTAAACAAGACCACCACCACCCCGCCGGACCGGCCCAATTCTGAACCGGTTCGGAGGCCTCTAACATGGCCCCAGACCAGTTCCGTGCACATCCCTATTATTCACATAGCATATGCTCAGTGTGTGAAACTCCTTGTCATGTGCGATGGCAGTTAATAGCTTAAGCTTTAAGAAGGATTAGACAGGTTCATGGAGAATAATCAGTTGTTTGTTAGCTAAAAATTAGCCTCCCATATTCAACAGCATTGTACTCCTGATGAGCAGATGCTAGGGAGAAGTGACAGAGGACAGGCATTATATGCCCCATTTGTGAGCTTCCTAGAAACATCTGATCAGCAATCATTGGAGACATGAGCTGACATAACATGCAAGAGTATGTCAGCCCAGTAACATCCACATCCACAGGTTACAGAAATTGTACAAACACAAAAACTAAGTGTGTGTGTGTGTGTGTGTGTGTGTGTGTGAGAGAGAGAGAGAGAGAGAGAGGTGGGTCTCACGATCACAGACACCTGCCTCGGAAGGGTTAGCAGGGAGAGCAGGCTTAGCCCGCTTTCCCCACACATGAGCAGACAGTCTGCTCTGGGTGGCCGAAGTGGCCGCCCACATGAGTCCCGGCTCCGTTACATAACTGGAAGGTGTTGGGGGGAGCGGGAGGCGATTGGCCCCCAGAAGCTCCAGCATGCCCTTCATGAGTGTGCAGGGCATGCTGGAGAGGCCCCCAGAGCTGGGAGGTGGCTTTTCGCCTCCACTCCGGAGGTCTCCTCGTGAGTTGCTGCGGTGCAGAACCACACCGCAGCAACTCACAATTTCTTAAACTGAATTTGCAGAGTGCTCACTCCACAAACCCAGTTTAAGCACCGGGCTACATGAGTGGGTGACCTGCTTAAGAACCACCGGGCTCGCAGCCGAGCCCTGTGGTTCTCACGATTGTAGAAAATCGGGCTAGCGGAGGCTAGCTCGATTTTCTACAGTCGTGTGAATAGCCAGAGAGAGAGAGAGAGAGAGAGAGAGAGAGAGAAGCACCTTTAAGGAGATAATAAGATAATAACCATCATGTAAGCCACACCTGCAAGCTGTGTGTTGCTCTGCCCGCAATCCTATGTGGGGCGGCGGTGCTCTGCCGGCATCCGATGGAGCCGCTGCATGGCCCTGGTCTTTGCATGTGTGGGAGGTATAACACACATGCAGAGGGTAGGGCTACATCATGGTCCCGCTAGATGCTGGGTAGAGCGCCATCACCCCCGTGGGATAATGGGCGGAGCACCGCAACCTGCAGGTACTGCTTACATGATGGTAAGCACCTGTTTATTACCTCTTTAAAGGTGCCTCTTGCAGCTCCCCCAGCGCTGCCCTCACTGGCTGCTGCTGCTTCTAAGTATGCATGCTCAGACACAGACAAGGAAGCTGTTTGCACATCCCAAAACTGGGTAGGACAGGTGTCCTACCCAGGTTTGGGAGCTGTGTGCACTCCCAATTTTTAGTTGTGTGGTAGCAAACAACTAGGTAAGAGGAGGGAGAAATGATTGTCTGTGAAAAAGGAGCTGGGTAGGACAGAGTTTCTTCCTACCTTGGTCAAATGCTGGGTATGAAAACTGGGTAGAACAGCACTGTTCTCCCCAGCTCCTGACTCCCACACAATCACTTCTCCCTCCACCAACCTAGTTGTTTGCTTCCACACAACCAAAAATTGGGAGCACACACAAATTGGGACACTTGTCCGATCCCATTTTTGGTCCTGCGAACAGCCTCAAGGAAAATGCACAGGTGTGTGTTGCAGCAATACATGCTATGTGCATGAATTACACTCATGTAATTACACTCACACAGGTTTTGAATTTCCCTTTTGAAAAGCCTGAATAGAACACCAGGCATTCACTGACCTCCTCTTCCCACTGCGGCCCTCTGTCCATCAGCAATCTGCTTCTGAAGTTTAGATTCACTTCAGGCACACCTACTTGTACATGTAGAAGTACTTTCCACTTCTCATGCAGGGTTTTTGTTTGTTTTTATCTCAGTCCATGTTTTATATCATTCACCATCATAGTCTTTTCAAAAAATCATATAAGTGCACTTTGATGCTTTGCTGTAACATTCCCTCATTTTATGCCCCCATATGTGGCAAATAACAAGCAGAATAAGAAATCATAATTCATTAGCATCAAGCCTTTGGGATAACTTTCTGGCTGCCCTGTAGGGCTGCAGGTTTCTTTCTCTTAATTTCAACCAATTATTGCATGATATCAGTCCTCCAGTAGGTAGGGATTCTACTCTCACAAAGCTGTAAACAGATAGAAAGGAAGCCCAGGGAGACATTTTTCAATTTGTCTCATTTGCCCTGACAGCATGTACCTGCTAAAGTCAATGGTATGATTTCCCCCCACCCCCTTGTTTTACATAGTTCCATAAAGGGACCTCAGTTGGTATGAATGTATTAGTCAGGAAAAGAAGATATGCTATTTGCAAACAAGAAATTATTTCACATTGTGATGTCTTCTCACTTGTGCACTGTCATTAAAGAGGTTTAAGAGGAACTGAAGCTTCCCTGTGTATGGCCACACACAGCCAAGGTTAGCACTGAAGAGCGAAGAGTTGAGACCATAATGCTGCGGCTAATGAGAGTTGGATATATCTACTGATGCAAAAGCAGACATACTGTATATCCCAGAATGTCCGAGACCCTCATGATGCTACATGGGGGTTAACACGTCCTCAGGGTACCTGAATGATGCTTCCTCCTTTTTTTAATCAACTCATCTCCCAAAACTGCTCTCACGCCATAGATGATTGTCATGATCAGTTATTACTGTGCCAGAAGGCATTCTTAACATATGTTTCATTTCCTTGCCACTGCGGACGAGGGTTTCCTTCATTCAAAGTAGCTGTCTACTATAATAGTCATAGACTGATGGCTTTTCAGGAGAAATAAAAGACTCTTCCATGTTCAGGCTGCCATTTGGATTTTTGTATGAACCTCATGGTTTTGAAAATTATTTTAAATCTCAACCTAATCTACTGAAACCAATGGCTTGCTTCTGTAACTGACAGCTAAGCCTTCAGACCCTCTGTAGTGCTTAGTTCATATGCCACATTTGAAACTGCTCTCTCACTCTTTCATCCGAATACTATATTAGATAGTTCATCCACAACAGGGCTTATTATTGTGACAACAACAATACAACATAACCTATTAACATATTCTAGGATTTCACATGTAGGTTGCCAGTGCTGTATTTAAAAAGCCACTTTGTGCTTATTCTGAGTTCCCTTTCTTTCTTTTTTGCAGTCTCTGGATGCCATGGATGGTGCTGGGCTGTAGGCAGCCTAGAGAGGTCATACAGTAGGGAGCTGGAGCAAGAGTTCTTATGGGAAATCCTACAGGCAGGAGAGCAGGTTGGTGAATGACTGGGGAGGAGGGCTGGTCTTGTGGTAGCAAACGTGAATTGTCCCTTTGTCTAAGCAAGGTCTGCCTTGGTTTGTAGGTGACTACATATGAGCACTGTAAAATATTCCCCTTCAAGGATGGGGTCAAAGCTCAACGGAAGAGCATCTGCATAAGGAAGATCCCAGGTTCACTCCCTGGCATCTCCAGGTTTGGGGGAGAGTCTTGTTTGAAACTTTGGAAGATCACTGCCAGTCAATGTACGCAATACTGAGCTAGATGGACCAATGGTCTAGCTCAATATAAGGCAGCTTCCTATGTTCCTATGAGAACCAGTAACAACAGTCAGGCAGGCAATGCTACTGCCCAGGAAAGCCTGACTCAGTAGCTTTTATTGGAGCTATTCTCTCGATCACTGGAAAGTGGGCTAAGGGAGCTTAGCCTGCTCTCCAAGGATCATGGGAAACACCGGGCTCGCAGGCGAGCCCAGTGCTCCCAAGGTGACTAGCCCACCTAACTACCCCTCCTCTTAGATGAGGTTAACAGAGCGAGCAGTCCATTAACCTCATCTTTTTGCTCATGAGTCAGCAACACATGAGTAGACCCCTGACCGGGAAGCTGCAAGCAGTCTCCTGGGCTCGGGGGTCTCTCCAGGATGCCCTGCATGCTCGCAAGGACATCCAGTTAGCTCTCCTCTCTTCCCTTTGATTGTTACTACTTCAAACACCAAAACGGATGGTGTGAATTTTATGATCCCTGAGGCAAATTCATCCACTGCTCAGAATTCTCTTTAGGAAGAAAAACCAGGCTTGGCCAGATTCGCCTTGCTCCAGAGTAGGAAAGAAGGTAATGGATGTGGAAGTGGATGAAACACTTACTTCCTCTGCTGGGCTGATGAACGCCGGGTGCAAATCACAGCCACTATCACCACTACCACCACCGTAACGACTCCAACAGTGACAACAATAATAACAAGGAGGTTGCTGTTCTTCTGGGGTGTTACACTTCCATGGGGAGGATGCATCTGTCCAATGGGGGGTTCTGAAAGAACATAAACTGTTATGAGAGGATGTGACATCAACATGTGAACACTGTGGTCTTCCCAACATGAGGTATGTTAAGGAATCAAGGCCTTTGCAAGATGAGATGTGAATAATCAATTTCACCTCAAAGAATCGCGTACAAATTGACTTTTAGGAGGAGAACTGAAGGTAGGTAAATTTTTCTGAGATTATCTACTCCACAGTTTTTATTTACTCTCCTGAAAGTGCCCTATCTATGCCATTGTTCTCCACTATTTTTCAAGTGGTGGCCACTTTGGCAAAACAGCTTCATGATGAGAGCCATTTTCCACTGTGCTGACCTCCGCATAGTACTGTGCTTTTCTCAGTGCTGGGAGTGGGAGGGCCCTTTAAGAAAGACGGAGCCCTCTCTCAAGAGCTCTAGGAGGAAAGCAGTGGGGAGAGTGACAGTTCCCAGCACTCCTTGCATGCTTTCCAAGATGGTGCAAGGGCTCAAGAGACTCTGTTTCCCTTAAAGGACTGCTTCTCAGTGCTTGGGGAAAGTGTAGCACCGCACGGCGAGAATGGTCATCTTGACATGGCATCAGGGGTGGGGATTGTGCAGAGGATTCTGTCAAAGATTAACACATGCCCAATTAGTTAGGAGGCTGCATTTATAGTAGTAGATGGGTCCCTGGGCCTTACAATGGGGCTATTCACATGTGCAGGCAAAACTGGGCTAAGGGAGCCCAGCCTAGTTTTGTCAATGCATGTGAACCTCTAGGAGCCAGCAAACTTGCTTAGGGAGCCCACTGCTTATCCCAGGTTTTGGGCGCAAGGGTGCCCAGCTTAGCGCTCATGTGTTGGTGCCATGCAGCTCCATGCAGCTCTTGCACACAAGTAGCTTCCTGATTAGTGCCAGGAGGATTCCTATAATTTACCCAGCCCCCCAACCCTCCACGCTGCTGGCAGTAGTTGGCAACTGTCTGGATGGGTGATCTCACTGCCCAGGAAGCAGTCCTTGTGACCTTCTGCTGGGGAGGTAAGCATTTCAAGGCTTCCATCCTTACAGATCGGAGCCCTTTCTCACTGATCGTGAGAAAAGGCTCAATGAAGAACACTGATCTGTGCAGTAAGAATGAGGCTACTGTTAGCAGTCCAGCCGTTTTCGGATTTGATCCCTTTTTGATCTTATAACCTGGAAATCTGCTTTCTCATGAGAACATTACCATGTAAAACACCAGAATGGACAAAGTTCCCTTTACAGTGCCTTTCCCATCTCAGAAATGATTGTGTGAATTGGCTTTTCATTTGAGAGACTATGGCCCATCTCATACCACTGAAAGGGGGTTTATTCATTGACTGTAGCCCATAGTTTATCATCAAGTGTGTCCATGTACAATCACACATGTCTCTGCTGCATGGGTCAAGGACCTCACTCATGTGTGAGACTGACATCACTTGATGCAGAATGACTGTGTTGAGTGAGCATAGATGTCTGAAAGAAGGCGGGGATTTCCATGCAAGGTAAATTTCCTCATAAGTCCATCAGATGTTTTATGCTGCAGAGGCACGTCTGTGACATGAGCAATGGAAGGTCATGGTTTATGGGAAATGTCCTAGTTACTTGATGCAGAAGAAGACAAACTACTTGACGTTCCACTGGCACAAATTTACTCCCCTACTCTCTCTTTTAGAAGCTGCCTATAAAAACAGCTACAATTTAATGTCTGCCAGGGACATGTGAATTCTGCTCTAAAGAGCAGGTCTGGATCAGAACAGTGTCATAAAACTTGGGGAATTTATGCTTTGCCACATCACAGAGATACAGCAAGGAAGAAACTATCCAAGCTATTCTAGGCAAGGTACCTGTTATTTAGTTCGTACTAACAGCCATTCATTAGGAGTCGGCAGGGCTCGTTACATTGTTCCCATTCCCTCCTTGAAGATGGGTTAACAGGAGAGATGGATATTTATTTTCTTGCCCACTGGTGTTCATGGCATAATGAACCTCCTGTCTATTGGTTAATTTGAAAGCCTGTTTAAGCACTCCGCTCACTACTTGACACAAATTATTTTAAATTAATGTATTAGTATAGCAAGCTCGATTTGAAATTATTATTGCTCTCCTATCAGGAATCACTGGTGTATGCCAGCCTTGGTCGGCTGAGCACTTTCTGTCTATGTCAGTGAAACCAAGGCAAGGGACTGTATGCTGAATGGCATCCTTTTCTGTACTGGCTTCAATAAGAAATCCAGTGGCTTTGGAATGAGCTCTTGTTAGCAGTGGCCAACTTTAAATATAGCACTTGTAATTTCATTCATTCATTCATTCGATTTCTATATCGCCCTTCCAAAAATGGCTCAGGGCAGTTTACAAAGAGAAACAATAAATAAATAAGATGGCTCCCTGTCCCCAAAGGGCTCACCATCTAAAAAGAAACATAAGATAGACACCAACAACAGTCACTGGAGGTACTGTGCTGGGGATGGATAGGGCCAGTTACTCTCCGCCTGCTAAATAAAGAGAATCTCCACATTAAATGGTGCCTCTTTGCCAAGTTAGCAGGGGTCTAATTTAACTATCTGCCTTTAAAGGTAATGGCTGACATGGTGCACAGTTGTTAGGGGACTTCTTTTTCTAAAAGAACTGAGAAGAAAAGAACCTAGTCTTGGATTCAGGTAAATAAGGTATATATTTATCTCCCAGTTCAGCCAGGGCCCTATATGTACAGAAACAGACTATCATAACTGAATCCAGGGGTGTAACTATAATAGGGGAAGGGGAGACAGTTGTCTGTGGGCCCACTGCCTTGGCAGTGCCCCAGAGGCAATTCACATGACTGACTCCCCCAGCTGCTCACCCGCCCGGGTTTCCTTCAGTTGTATTCATCCTCCGAAATAGATGTGAGTGTTAAGACCTGGAGCTACCAGAGCAGCATGTCTTTCTCTAGTACCATTAAATGACCTGCATTGTCCACAATTTACAAAACCTTTATTTATATATATATTTCTTTACTCATTTAAGATTTCTTTACTCCATGAGCTGAGCTTCAGTGAGGGGGAGGACAATTTTAAAATCTTGTCTCTGGGCCCACTCCAACCTTGCTACGCCCCTGACTGAATCCCTAATCAGGTTGAAGAAATGAGGGTGCAAATCTATGTGGCAAGTGCAGGGGCGTAGCAAGGTTGGAGTGGGCCCAGAGACGAGATTTTAAAATGGGGCCCCCAGCCCCTCAAAGTCCAGGGCCTCCGCACACCCCAGGCCCCCAAGGATTTAAGTCTGATATTCCAAAATAAGTATGCTGCCTGCAAATACATTTCACTGAATACACACACGCACACGTCACAATATATAGTGATATACATTGAGTACTATACATTTGTTTTACTTTTAATGCCTAGAACACACTAGAAAGATGAATGATTAAAATGGGCCCCTCGCTGCAGATTAGCAAAGGAGACTTTCAACCATGCAGGGTGAGCCCATGTTTGTTTTCTCAGAATTCTGAACAAATTCAGTCAAGTTCGATTCCAGGAGGTTTTTCACAGGAGGCTTTTAAAGCCCTTGAACACACATCTCCTCTGGAATGGAGGTGCTGCATTCACATGTTGGCCAGATGTACCCTGAAGTCCCTGCGAGTTATTGGGGAGCAGTTCACACACAAGAAAAATAAAATAAAAGCACCACACATGCTTCACAGTTCTCACTCAGACCTTCTGGGTTGCAAAACAACTTGAACATAAGTGCATTTATAAATGAATGAATGAATGAATAAATAAAATAAATATAATACTGTTTCTTCCAGAAGTTTTTGTAATTTTCTGCCATGAAACAAGCCACTTATAGGACTTTTTAGATAGTTTTTTTTAAGCCAGCAAATTTTCCAAGCTGTTTAAAAATAAATATTCAGAGACTTCTCGGTCCCTCCCCCCCCCCCCCCATATCAAAGCCCTATGGCAAGCAGATCCCTATATATGGGGTGGGGGGGGTGGGAAAGGTAACCACAAAAAGGAGTTCACACTCTACCTGGCAAATGCTGGTCTGGGTTAAGCAGGGCAGCAAGGCGTCTTCTGCTGCAGAGAACACTCTGGCTGCCTCCTCCTTCCTGGCTGGCTTGGGCCCTACTCGAGTTCAGGCTTCACTGCGGTCTACACGAGGCCTCCGTGGAAGCCCCGCCCACCCGCCAATCAGCTGAGAGGCGGGAGAAAAGCAGCTCTTTGCAGCTTGTCTGCTGCTTGATTGCCGGCCAGGAGAACAAGCAGGAGAGACGGCGAAGAGGACAAGTGGCTGAGGGGCCTTGGGGCTGGGCAGGGGGCAATGGGGAGTCATGTGAGGTGCCTCTGGGGGGGCCCTCCAGGCAGTGGGGCCCCCAGACAACTGTCTCCCCTTGCCCGATCGTTGTTAAGCGCCTGGGCAAGTGTGATTCTCCACTCTGATGCAACAAATAGGATTATATAGGCATTCTAAAAAAAACTGCACTCATGCTGATCAGCTTTTGGGAGAGAGTGGTGGGGTTGAAGTTGGTCTCCTCTGTCCACCAAACTGCTTCTCAACATGACTGCAGATTATTTCAGAGATCTACATGCAAGCAGTCTTGGCTGTTGCACTTGTGAACAGCTGGACTGAGGCCATACTTTGTAGAACTGTAATGAGAATCATTATTATTTTAAGGGCAGGAGATATGAAATTCCTTTCTAATGCTTCCCAGGAATGAGGAAAATGCTGTATTTTCTGTTACACAAGTTACCAAGGGATGTAACCCATGAAATCTATTGGGCAAGTGATCCTAGCAGCTTACTTAAAAAGAATACAATCACACACACACACACACACACACACTCACTCTCTCTCTCTCTCTGAAACACTAATAAAACTTCCTAAAATGAAAGAGGGGAAAGATGAACAGTGAAAACTTCAATGGAGGTAATAAACAAAAATCTTAAAACCATGACTTCTTAATGAAGCAATCATCCACCCTTAGAAGGAAAATCATCCTTGGAAGTGAGGGAAATTGTGCCCTCATTTTATTCAAAGGAACTGTAGTGTTTGTCTACAAAATTACAACAATGCTAAGGAATGCACTATTTTTTCTTGTTTTAGTGTTGTTAGTCACCTCGGAGATAAGCTGGGATATAAAGAGAGAAAGAGAAACACACACACAGAGGTCCAGACTATACATTACTGTGGAGATGCAGAAGCACTGCCATGTGTCTCTCCTCTTGTGGCTTCCCAGTAAGTTGTGTTTAGGGGAGGGGGGAATCTAACCATTTCAAATGTGATATATCAAAACTGGCCCTTCCCGCCCATTACTATGGGCATGAGAGCAGGGATGACTCTTCCCTGAGGCAGAATGAGGTGGTCACCTCAGGGACAGGAAATGGCAAAAGGCAGGACAACATTTTCCCATCTTTTCCCTGCTGGGGCATATCTCTTCTTCTCTTCCCCCCAACTTGAGCTAGGAATGTCTAGCCACCACTGCCCAGCTTGGTGGCACAGTGCTCAAATGTTGCCATCAGGGACTTGGCAGCATGGCCTGAGAATGCTGAGGATTCACCCCGAAGATGGTGGGGAGCATCATGTTGTCCTTCACCTCACCCAGCAAAAGGGGGGGGGGAGAGGGGGAAGGTAAGGTAGGACTGACCCTGCCTTCGTCCAGGCGCTCCCCAGTCCCAGGAAAGAAGTTTGCGAGAAAGACCTCATTACAGTAATCAAGCCTAAAGATGACCAGAGCATGGATAAATGTAGCCTGATCAGAAGACCCTGATTGCAAACCTCACTAGCTGCATAACAAATTCTTTACTGTTTTAGTGGTTTGTTTTAATTGTAAACTGCCCTGAGCCATTTTGGAAGGGCGGTATACAAATCAAATAAATAAATAAATAAACAGAATAAATGCTTCTCAGAGAGAGGGTAGGATGCCTCCTTGTCTTAAGGAGACTATCTTTAGAACATACTTGGGGAAAACCTACATTGGATCCCTCAGGCAAATATAGGCTCCCTTGAAAAGTCCATAATGCTGGAAAAAGTTGAAAGATAGAGAAGAAGAGGACAACCAGCAGCAAGGTGGATGGACTCTATTAATGAATGCACCACTGAGATACCTTAAAGGCCAAGTTGAAGACAGATAATCCTGGAGAGAATCTATCTATGTGGTCACTAAGAGTCAACTCCGATTTGATGGCATTTAATCAATCAATCAGTCAGGCCTGTCTCTAATCTTCCATGGTTAGGCAAGGTGATTGAGAGGGTGGTGTCCTCTGCTCCAGACAGTCTTGGAGGAAATTGATTATCTCTACCTATTTCAAAATGGCTTTCAGGTGGGCTATGGAGTTGAGACTGCCTTGGTCGGCCTGATGTATGATCTCCAATTAGATATTGACAGAGGGAGTGTGATTCTGTTGATATTTTTGGAACTCTTGGCGGCTTTCGATACCATCGACCATGGTATCCTTCTGGGTTTCCTGCGGGAGATAGGATGGCACTATTTTACAGTGGTTCAGTGCCTACCTCTTTAGTTTCCAGATGGTGTTGCTTAGAGACTGTTGCTCTACAAAGTGAGAATTAATGTATGGAATTTCACAAGGCTCCATACTGTCTCCAGTGCTCTTTAACATCTACATGAAACTGCAGGGAGAGATCATCAGGAGATTTGGTGCAGGGTGTTATCAATATGCCAATGACACCCAAATCTATTTCTCCATATCAACTTCATTAGGAAATGGCAAAAATTCCCTAAATGCCTGCCTGGCGGTGGTAATAGATTGGATGAGCGATAACAAACTGAAGTTGTACCCAAATAAGATGGAGGTACTGATTATGAAAAGTCAAGACCTGAGAGATGGTTTAGATCTGCCTGTTCTGGATGGGGTTACACTCCCCCAGAAGAAAAATAACATAGCTTAGGAGTGCTCCTGGATCCCAAACTTACAGTGTACTGTGCTTGATTGGCCAGCAAACCCGCCTGACCTGACCCCATAGAGAATCTATGGGGCATTGCCAAGAGAAGGATGAGAGACATGAGACCAAACAATGCAGAATTGCTGAAGGCCGCTAATGAAGCATCCTGGTCTTCCATAATACCTCATCAGTGCCACAGGCTGATAGCATCCATGCCACGCCGCATTGAGGCAGTAATTGCTGCAAAAGGGGCCCAAACCAAGTACTGAATACATATGCATGCTTATACTTTTCAGAGGTCCGATATTGTTCTATTCTACAATCCTTGTCCTCTTGGTTCCATGTAATATTCTAATTTTCTGGGATTGTGGATTTGGGGTTTTCATGAGCTGTACGCCATGATCATCACAATTATAACAAATTAAGGCTTGACATCTCGCTTTGCATGTAATGCGTCTGTCTCATATATCAGTTTCACCTTTTAATTTGCATTACTGAAATTAATGGACTTTTGCACAATATTCTAATTTTCCGAGTTTCACCTGTAAATGGAGTATATGTGTACAGTGACTTATATTATATTAAAAAAAAAATTTTTTTTTACCTGTAGCTCTTTTGGGGGGCTTCCTAAAGGCCATGGGAGGGGGATCTGCAAAGGTTCCCCCTCCCCTCGCCGGCCTCTTAATTCACTGCTGCAGCCCATCCTGGGCAGAGGGCCTCACAGGCACCATTTGAGCATGTGCGGTGTCCATTTTTAAAAATCATTTTTTTAAATAGCTGCCTTAAATTAAATGGCCACCACACATGCTCAATTGGCCTCTGTGAGGCCTGGCATGGCCTAGGGCCTTGTAGAGGCCATTTGAGCATGCATGATGGCCATTTTGTTTTCGGTGGCCATTTAAAAAAATATTTTCATTTTTAAAAAATGTCGTTCCCCCTTTCAAGTGGCGTCCGGGGCACGTGCGCTGCCTGCCCTACCCTAGATATGCCCCTGCACAGCACTTCTGATTTTGCTCCACATGGGTCTGCATAAACCCCATAACAAAACAAATTTTCACAGAGCTGAATCCCACCCATATGATATTTTATATAGGTTTTTTCCTCTCCTCTATGCCTACCATTGTCTGAAAACAGGCACAACAGAGGCATGCTTTTCTTCTACTCATTTTCTGACTAGCAAATAATTTGCACATTTCAAATACTGGGGAACAACCTCAGAAGCCTTTAGTTTCACCTAGACTTGAATGCATACAGTGAAGTTTCTGCTGCTAATGATGTAGGCTGATATAGCAATAGCTGAGACTCTTTGTCTAGCAAACTCTGATAAAGAAAATGCTCAGGTACCGAACAATGAAGATACCTAATTAGGCTGCTCTGATGTACTGATGCCATCCCCGACTCTCTCACCTAACATACAAAAGAGAAGGCATTTATTGACCGGTAAACTAAAGGTAAAAAATAATAATAATACAGAATTCTGTAGTCCTCCTTCATCTTGCATGTGGGAAAATAATAAGTCTGACTAAATCAGGTATGGGCCTTATACTAATTTTGCATTGTTGAGTTTAGCTTGATGTAACCTTCAGGTATTCATTGCTCCTTCTGCATTAAATAACTTGAAAATGCTAAATATTCATTAGGCATGAGCTAGGGGAAGAGGCCGATAGCATGTTTAAAACAAAGTTGATAATGATCAAATGCTGTTAATCTTGTGTAAACCATAGGGGTTTTCTGCCATATCTTGCTATAATAGGACAGGCTTAATTAAAATTACATTTCCCACCAGGAGCCTTAAAATACAAAATAGAAACAAACATCATCATGTGCATTTTATGTCTTGTTTTAATTATCTGAAAATCACGCTCATCATTTTCTGAGCGTCTTCTGTCAATGTTGGGCACAAGCCACCAGGAAAGTCTTCTATGCGAGTCTCATTGAAATGAAAGAGACAGCAAGGGATGCAAAAAGAGAGTTTGAAGAGCACATAGCTAGAAGTGTCAAGGGGAATAAGAAAAACCTCTTTAAGCATATCAGAAGCAGAAAACCTGCCAGGGAGGCAGTTGGACCCTTAGACGATGAGGCCATGAAAAGAATTATTAAAGAGGATAAGAAGATTGTAGAGAAGCTGAATGAGTTCTTTCCATCTGTCTTCACAGTGGAGGAAGGATACTGAAGGTTACTGACCATATACCCGCTCTGGAACTGAGCCTCTCAGGCTTGGTGGCTAAAGAACTGGGCCAATCTGAGGTGATGAGAGAGGATGTTCTAAACGGTCTTGCTGTTGACCAATGCAGAGCTACAGCGCTCTTGCACAAAAGTTTCCATTGAAATAAACGAGGTGTGGCGCAGTTGTGCAACCACAAGCATGCAACACTAGTCTGGAATTCAAGTTGCAGAATTAGCACTAATACCTAGTGCAGCAGTTTCGTGCTAGCATAAAGTCCTTCTGCAAGTGGTTTATTGCTCTGGATGTCAACTAGTAGTTTAAATGAGGTCTGACTAGAGCAGACTAAAGTAGAAACTATTACTCCTAACTTGGAAAGTACAGTGGTCCCTCGACTTACGAAGCACTCGACATCCGAAGATTTTGACATACGAACAACAAAAAATACCGGAAGTCGTTGCCGGTTTAGATGCGGCTTCCTTGACCTACGAATTTTTAGATGCGGTTTCCTCGACTTACGAGTGTTCCGGACCTCCGTGGATGCGCTTTTCGACTCACGAAAATTCCGACCTACGAACATGCGTTCGGATCAGATTATCTTCGTAATTCGAGGGACCACTGTATGGTTCTCTTAATTTAGTCCAAAATTGCATTAGCTTGTAATTGACTGCAATCCTGAGATCCTTTTCATGTGTGTTACTGTCAAATCAGATATAGATTAATTGATTGATTAAGTGCTGTCAAGTCGATGTTGACTCTTCGTGACCACATAGACAGATTCTCTCCAGGATGATCTGTCTTCAACTTGGCCTTTAAGGTCTCTCAGTGGTGTATTCATTGCTGTTGTAATCAAGTCCATCCACCTTGCTGCTGGTCATCCTCTTTTTCTCTTTCTTTCAACTTTCCCCAGCATTATGGACTTCTCAAGGGAGCTGGATCTTCTCATAATGTGTCCAAAGTATGATAGTTTGAGCCTGCTCATTTGTGCCTTGAGTGAAAATTCTGGATTGATTTGTTCTGTGATCCATTTGTTTGTTTGTTTTCCTGGCTGTCCATGGTATACTCAAAAGTCTTCTCCAGCACCAAAGTTCAAAAGCATCAATGCTTTTTCTGTATTGCTTCTTCAAAGTCCAGTTTTCGCATCCATAGAGTGTCATGGGAAAAAAACATTGTCCAAATGATTCTAATCTTTGTAGGTGTAGACACGTCACAGTATCTAAATATCCTTTCCAAGGCTGTCATTGCTACCATACCAAGTGCTAGTCTGTGGCGTATTTCTTGACTGCTGGATCCTTTACTGTTGACAGTTGATCAGATATACCACATTCTACAGGTATATCCTCCTCCTGCCCCGTGCAGAAATTTGCATTTGTCGTTGCTTAAAATCATTTTGTTCGTTTCATCTCAATTTTCCATTTTATCAGGAACATTTTGAATTTTATTCCTGAGCTTTTCTGAAGTGTTAGCTATGGGATCCAAGTTTTATGTCATCTGCAAATATGAGGATTCCCTCCACGCCTTCATCTAAGTCACTGATAAAAATGTTCAAGAGTATCAGCCTTCCGTTGATGGGTCAAAGACACCCACATTATGAGGTCGTTCACATGACCAAATGGTGGGGGAGCTTGGGGGAAGGCAGGAGCCTAAATGGTCCGAGCCCAAACAGGGGTCTGCCGCCTCTGCGCCCAGATGAGCAGTGCAGCGGTGATTGAAAGGCAGGGGGAAGGAAGCCGGGATGCCAGGAACCCCACAACCATTGGGAAATATTCTCTGTAGCTGTTCCAGACCTGTGGAATGCACTCCCAGCAGATATCAGTAGTTTGTTTTAAATGGTGTTTGTTTTTTACTTGCTGTGCACCACCCAGAGCGTATGGATGGGACGGTATAAAAATGTGATATATAAATAAATAGATCTCCCTGCTGCCGGGCCACAACTTCCCCTGGCCTATATGGTAAAGATGGCTGCCGGCAGCCTGGCAGCCCACATGGCCAGGCAGTGAGGCAGGTGCTTGCCCTTCTATCTTCAGCCCGGTTCCAAAAGTAGGGCTGCCCAGAAGAAGAGTGGCAGGATTGGGAGTGATCCCAGTGCTTCCCATGACCAGCCCTTCCTGGGGTAGCTCTATCCCACTCGCATAGGGCTCGTCATGTGAGTGACCTTCATGTATGCTAGGAAATAATGGCAGGAGACGAGTATTGCTTCATCTCCAACTTGTGGACTTCTATACCGCCCTATCCACCCAAATTTGACTGGTTGCTGTGGGAAGTAGGATCCTGAACAAGGTAAACCTTTGGTTGTGTCCACCAGGGCTCTTCTTATGTTCTAACTGTTAACCAGCTCTGTGCTCTTAATTTGAGGGTAACATGTTCCCTGACTAGTCCTCACTAACAGCTGAACTGGGCCAGTTGCAGCTTTCAAACTGACTCCAGCGGCAGTCTCATATAGAGCTCATTACAATAATCCAATCTGGAACCTCTAGAGAGGGGTGACTGATTTTAATGGAAGTAGACTTGCATGCTTAAATGCCCTCTTTCTAGTAGACTGTCACGATTTAGAGACCGCAATATACCATGGTTGCTGGGTCGGTGAAGAGGAACATGAAAAAGAATCTTATAGTATTAGGATGACTTTGGGGAGCAGTCTCTAATATATTGGATAGGCCTCAGTTAGCATTAGTTTGGTTATGCAGGCTTTATGCATGTCAGGCAAAGTGTGTACAGAAATATTTGTAATTAAAATATGAAGTATGGAGAAACAAGCTGGCAGAACGGATGGACTAACCATACGTTGAGAAAAAGAGACAAGGCTATTAGGAGAGTCAATAATCAGCAAAGGAGAAAAGGGGAAAGGGTATCTGGAGTATTGATTTAGAAACTGTGTAGTTGCAAGAGATCCTTGCCTGGGGGGAAAAGGTAGGAGAAAAGAGGAAGGAGAATGCTGAGTGAGTGGGAAGTCCGGAGAAACAAGCAATAAACAACCAGGGGATAAAAAGAAGCAGCACCAGTGTGCTGGGTCCTTTCTGCTACCTATTGACCATCCACCTGGATTGAAAGTTCCAAGACTTTAAGCACATGACCAGGATGGCCACTTGGAGATTTATTTAAGGCAGGCAATTAGTGGGAATGTATTCTGATGTAACCTTTTGCTTATTTGGCTTTTGTGCTGAGCCATCTGAAAATAAAGATCTGATAACTCATTTGCTGGTGGAACTGTGGATATATCCTCAACTTATTCAGAAGCAGGAGTGGGTTGAGGAGGATCCTCCAGAGTGAAGGAGGAGAGTTTCCCCCCTTTTACATTGGCACCAAAGGACAGGTAGGTTAACATGAAAGGAGGCACCTACTTTGTGTCTCAAGACTTCAGGGAATGTCATTATAGATTGGGGTAGGTGGGAGGGATGGACACCAAATTGGACCTGCTTCTTAATGCAGTGCCATTTCCTGGCTCTGCAGTTTGTATCTGCTAGATCTATAGTACATATAATGACTATTCCGTCATGGTTAGAGGCTGCCAAGGGATAATTAATTTTTCTCAATTATCTATTCCATTTCCCTCTTTAATCTCCCGCACCTTCTTTTCTCATAAAGACAATTTTGCTCCAGTGATTTCCGTGACACCCTCATATGGCAATGGTCTGTAAATCTCTTGCAGGCTTCCACCTAGTAATACCTTACCAATGTCAGCGTTTTTCCTAGCTAACATATTAGGTCAAACCTCTCAGAAAGCTTTGTTCAAACTTCCCGTAACCTCACCTGCACACTTTGCTAAGAGGCATTATGCTGAAAAACCAATCTAGCTGACCCTGTGAACTGCGGTAATGGTAAACTAAGTGATTCACTCAGAGTTGCAACTGCTGTGTCAACAAAACGTTCCAATCAGTAGTTTTGTGTAGAGCTAAGTTGAAAGTTCCAATGGAAATTTTTTGGCTGAAATTTGGGAAGTGGAACTGAGGGGGTGGGGAATGCAAAATGGTCCCCATTCACTTTTTTCACTGCCTGTCCTTCAGACTTCCTCCTCCTACTGAGAAACTGGTTTTTACAGACCTGCCCATTCCTCTTCCTCTCCACACAGTGAGTGCTGCTTCCCACAACTACTACTGCTCTGAATGTTTGTTTGTTTATTTGTCATATTTCTATACCGCCTGAGATGCACATCTCTATGCAGTGTACAAAATTTAAAATATTTAAAAGTTACGAATCAAAATACATAAAAAGTCAATAGAATAAAATAGATATTAAAACAAGTTTTAAAATTATTAAAATTTACCACTTTGTTTATAAACTGCTGTTCAACCAAAGTTCTCAAAGTGGTTTACACAGAAAAATAAATACATAAATAAGATGTTCAACTGTCCTTAAAGGGCTCACAATCTAAAAAGAAACATAAGGGAGACACAGCAACAGCCACTGGAGGGATGCTGTGCTGGGGTTGGATAGAGCCAGTCCCCGCCCCCACTAAACATAAGAGAATCACCACTTTAAAAAGGGTTCCTGCTTCAGCTCTCACTGGCTGACATGTTGCGCAATGTGATGTTGACATCGCCAATGTATGCGGCAGCACTAACGATGTGGTGCAAGTGGGCAGTTGTGCAAGAACTTCCAGTGGAAGTAGCTTTGTGCAACTGCAGGGGCACAGTTTAAAGTCACTGCATTACTGCCCAGGGCTTCCTGGCGTGTGTGCAGCAGCACCAGCTGATTGGCAGCGCTGACTAGGGGTGTGCACAAAACTGGCTTGCCTGGTTTGGTTCAAGTCCGGACTGGACTTGAACTGAACCGGGCATGTTCAGTTTTGTGCCCCACTGAACATACCCCCAGCTTGGCTCAAATTCGAGCCAATTTGGGGGTTCTAACTCAATTAAAAAAAATATTAACACTTACTGCCAGGTCCGGGTCAGCAGCAGTGGCTGTGCGGTGTGTGTGTGTGTGTGTCTGCTATCTCCCCCTCCCTCCACCTCCCATTCTAAAAATTGCCAGTTTGACCCATTTCCGGGCTGTTCCGGCCCTTCCTTTGGTGATGGCGGCCCTTTTGGAGGCCACCACGCAGAGGCCCATTGGGAGAAGGCCGGTGGGGGGAGAGGGAGATGGCAGATACCTGCCGCTGACCTGGACCCCAGCAGTGAGTGTTAAAAGTAAATAAGTAAATAATAATAATTTTAAAATTTAGAACCCCTGAAATGGCTCCGAGCTGGCTCGGTGGGTTTGGCTTGAGGTTGCACCAAATCGGGCCTGGTCTGGCAAGCCCTTGAGCTGGCCTGGTTCAATGGCAAACTGGCTCAACCTTGAGCCAGTTCACACATCCCTAACACTTTGCATTGTGCATCCTGTCAACTACTATATGTGGTTCACATAATTGTTTGAAATGAGGTTTCAGATTTTAACATTTGTGTGATCATTACCAACATTAGTGTAATTGCGTAAATTCACACCAAGGTGGGTTTCTTAGCTTCTTATCAGACCATAAGTTTTCTGGGCATGGATTCACATCATCATGCTAATTTTGGTAACCAACATTAAACATAGATTTGAAGGAGATGTGGGAGGACTGGGGATAACTCTGCTAGGAAGCATTCCAAAGGCTAACTCTATATACTTAATGTTTGGCTAAGCTGCTTTTAAACCATCAATCTATTCACATGATGGAACCTGGTGAGATTTTGGGGGCGGGGCGGGCGGAGGCAGGGTGGAACCTACATACCCACCTGCCAGAGTGCCTTCAGGTCAAGCTGTCAACGAGACTGAAACAGGATGTGCCTGCCCTTTGCTAATGAGCTATAGCCAATCTATACAGAACCCCATTAAACGTAAATCACTCTGGGAAGGAATCCTCCCTTCTACAAGATAACAGTGAAATGCTCTCAAGGACAAGCACAGATAAATGGCAAATATCTCAGCTAATTCACGTTAATGAATTGACTAACTAAAACCATGGAGAATTCGCTAGTTAGCAAACTATAGGAGTGTATCTTTGCACCTAGAGACATCCTGATCTCTGAGATAAGTAAACAAAGTTAGTCCCTATTCACCTCACACAGCCACATTTACATAGCTTGCGCTCACCTTTTGTTCACTTAAAGTGATTAAGTTCATGTAGCAATGGATCTTGTTGTGTACAAAACTCCTTGCCCTCCAGGACAGGAGAAGCAAGTGACTGAGTCAATAGTTGCCCCAGGGCACGTTCTGCAGTAAGCCCTACACGAGCCACATGGCTCAGAACTGTAGGGGACCTCAGATTCTCACAAGTGAGCTGTGACTGCTGCCCCCTCGCTCTTTATCCCCACTTCTACCCTACACTTTACTCAAGCAGAGACATGTCTGCCCAGCCACCACACAACCTAACGCGCCCAGGAAGGATAGGTAATACTAACTTCTCCTGACATCCCTCTCTAAGCCTCCTCACCTCTTTCCCTGCTTCCCTCCCCACTCTTGCCTCTTTCCCCTCGCCTCCCTGGTCTCTTACTGCAAGTCTCTAAGCAGACTCCTATTCAGGACTTCAGACAAATTGTTGCAAGCCTTAACCAAGACTCTCATTTAGAACCTTAGCTAAATGATTGAATTGCCTGACAACACCCTCTTTTTGCCTTCTGTAATTCCCCATTTTACCCTTAATAAAGCTTTGAAGCTATACCCATGTCCCCCCCATCCTTTCCAAATACATCAAGACTAAATTGATACTGGAAAAGAACTGCTCCCCAATCTGAGATAATTTCCCCACTTTAGCCAAAAACATAGCTGGAGTGCCCTAGCCAATTGCCCTGGGGCAGTTTTGGTAACCGTGGCATGCAGCATGCATGCACACATGATCTGCCCTGCTCTAAGCACTATAGGGGACCTCAGATTCCCAGAAGGAGGCCGGGAAAATGAGTTCCAGCCTCCAGGAAACCCTTAATGCACTGTGTGAGCAGTACAGTGGGGAATTCCTCCGTGAATTGGACACTCTGGGTGCCCGACTCTGTGCATGCTCAGACTGCATGCAGCCCATGCACACGCGTGCACACACACACAACTCCGGCTGTGGGATTAAAGGTGCGCTTGCGCTTTTAAATCCTGGTTAAAGGCCAGGGTACAAAGCATGGTTAGATGGGAAGACAGTGCCAGGATCAAGTATGATCCTAGCACCGCACACAAGCAGCCTAACCTGGAGAAGTCGGACCTGACCTCAGTCACTCATGCATTGGTAACATCCAGATTGGACTACTGCAATGCGCTCTATGTGGGGCTGCCCTTAAAGACTGTTTGGAAGCTTCAGCTGGTTCAGAATGCTGCCGCAAGGATGATCGTGGGTGCAAGTCACTTCACGAGTATGACTCTGCCACTAACAGAGATCTGGTTGGCGGGAATTAGAGAAAGGGCCTTTTTGGTTGTGGCCCCTCTGCTTTGGAATGCCCTCCCTGAAGAGCTTTGCCATGCTCCCTCCCTCAGTGTTTTTAAAAAAATCTCAAAATGCACTGTTTTAAGGAGGCTTTTTAATTCTCCATTATTGTTTTGTTATATCTGGTAGGTTCTTTAGCTTTTTATAATTTTCAGTTTTATTTGAACCTAATAATTGTGGATTTAATCCTCCATGACTCCTCATTTTCATGAGAAAAGGAGACACCATAAGAGAATAAGGCACCATCTCAGAATAGGGGATAGGATATTATATATGGTCCCCAACACAGATCCAGCCTGAAAGAAGATGCAACATTAGAGAATCTGTGTCACCCTCCTGAAACCACAACACAATCCAGTGAAAAGGATGCCAGGAGGGAAGTGTCACTGTGGACATAGAGCGAGGAGCCAGCATCCCGAACCCCCTGAGGAACTACCTTAACAACTGCTCAGGACCCACACTTTTTTGCATGAGATATTTAACAATCCACCAAGAAACTACACAGTGTTGAATGCATCCAATTTCCAGGACAGGGTGTTGCCCCTTTAAAAAGTTGCTCCTTTCAAAGAATCCTAAAGACTGATGACATTGCAGGCACTGTTCCCTCTAACAGGAATTCCCAGATGTTGTTGACTACAACTCCCACCATCTCCAGCTGCAATGGCCTTTGGCTGGGGATTATGGGAGTTGTAGACAGCAACATCTGGGAATCCCTGTGAGAGGGAACACTGATTGCAGGGGCATTCTCTGGTTGGGTACCCTATTCCCCTCTTTCCCTACCTGCCACCACTTTGCTTGTAACTTCAAAGCCCTCCTAGGTTGTTGCCAAAAGGCATGGGCACCCCAAGAAGAGGGATGGAGGGAGGGGGCAATAGTTTGTGCCTCTCCCATTGCTTGATCCCTTTGGAGACTGAAGAGGGACTTCTCACACAAGTGTTTTTCTGTTTGATCATCCATTCCATTACTGTTCGCTAGTCAGTAACATGAACTTCTGCCTGCACCTGGAAGTTGAAACTGAATAATAAGTGGGGAATTAAAATAAGATTAATCCTAAGCATGCTAAACTGAAAGCTAACACCATCAAAATCCATTGGACTTAATTTGAGAAAAATGGCTGACATCTAGACTAACAAAGCAGTATGTGCAGTAACGGAAATGTACATGCTGCATGTTGCACTCCAGTCTAAAGTTGTATGGGAGTTCGCGGGGAGATATGGGGCAGTGGGCAGGTCAGTCCTCAGAAACATATTTTTGGGTTACACAGCATACTTCAGAGGGAACGGGAAATCAGAAAAAAATCCCCCCTTTGAGTGCCCTCGCTGCTGTAGTCTTGAACACAGCACACTACATGCATGCTTCATTAGTCTGGATGTCAGCCAATATGTTTTGGAAAGAAGAGTTAATGTGAAATATACCATTATTGCTGTCCGAAATCTAACATGCGAGACAAAATTCCCCTCTCAGAAATTCACCGCACTCTTTCTGTGAACAGTCAAATATTTTCTATTTCTGGTACCATTACTGCCCTTGGTGAAGTCACCAGGTGGGGAGAAAAAAGAATACAGAAATCATTGGTGAAATAACATGGAATAATTCAAGCTACTTTGGAGGACAGTATCTGTTTTAGTCCATATTTACCATTAAGGCTGCTTCTATCAATCAAGTTTGTGTCAACTGGCCAGTAGGCCCCATCTCCATGACGACCTGCGAAGAGAAAAATGAACATCAGAAGAGAATGGCAAATCTACCTGAGCACAGTCAAGCTCGTTGCTTCAAACAGTGTCAATTTGATGTTTAAGCCATTAGATCTTGTGAGAGGAAGCCATTGTACATCTGCATGGGGAAATGTGTCTTAAAGCAGCCTTTCTAAACCAAAATCTCTGAACACCGTGTTTCTCCCCCATTCCCACTTTCTTTTACTTTTCAGAATTGTTAGTTATAAGTGACAAAATAAGGCAAAGCTCTGGTATCAGTCAGAATACTTCTCTGGGAAGATGACATTTTTGACAGAACTGCTATTCATGCCTCATCTGACAGGCATAGTGCTAGGCACACTCACATTTTACAGGCTCATGCTCACTGATCGCTCCAGTCATGACATTTCTTTTGAGAGCAGGTACAGTAAATCGTATTATTTTCTACCAGAGACAACATGCCTTATTTAGCTCCAGATGTTTAGTGTTCTCTCTCTTGGCACACAGCTAGAATTACAAGCCTTATTTTCTCATTGGACTTCACATGTTAGCCTTATTCAGACAGTGTGCACAGGTACAGATCTGTACACAGTTATTCACATGTTATGTTGAACACAGGTACAACACTACACTTCCCGTCTATACCATGCATTTAAGGGGCCTGTATCCAAGTTCACTTTTTAAACGAAGGCAGGATCATTCACACAAAGTTACGAATCTTCAGACATCAGCACACTCATACCATAGAATGTCTGAACAGAGCTATAAAGTGAACATGTGGCAGGAGAGCAAGATCACACAGGTTGACCACCATCTCTCATCTCTGTGCATTGGGGCAAAGGTGAGAATGGGGTTTCTATGGAGGCACAGCAGCCAAATTGTTTCTTAATGTGGATGTTTTAATTTTGTTTTATTAAATTGTGTTGTCTTATTGTAAACCGCCCAGAAACATAAGTTTTAGGTGGCATATACATATGTTAGATAGATAGATAGATAGATAGATAGATAGATAGATAGATAGATAGATAGATAGATATGCAGAGACTCTTCAACATGTTTGAGACCCCGACTGCAAAGGGTTCCCAATCACACGGAAGGATCTACACATGTAGAAGCTCTATTCTAACTTTTAGGTCAATGTCTGATGATAGAGGGAGGGAACTGCAGATGTGCGGAGGTTGAGACAGGGCCAGCTGGTGTGATCCTGCTCCCCTTTCACATGTTTGCTCTATGGCTGAAGCCAAATGTGAGAAGCAATAGCCTTCTATGCAAGGTTAAACCCTCTACACTAAAGATCAGCAGCTAGAGTTCCCAAGGCCGAATCTGTCCCTCTAAGAGGTACCACCATGGTCAACCCAAAGGTATGCAGAGTGTGTGGAGAGAGTGATTGATGAAGCGAATGCAGCAATGGAAATTGCTAGCGGTCCACTTGTGGGTAAAGGCTGGTCCTCTACTACTCTTTGGCCACCTTCAGATGTAATGCGGAGCCGCAGGTCCAATGGACCCACAGTTCTGCACCCCCTTCCCCCCCCCCCCCGCTCCCCTATCCACTTTCAGACATTAAGGAGAGCTGACTCTCTGCAGTCAGTGAGACTGCAGAGAGGCTGGGGCATTTGCAGTCAGGGCTTCCTTCTTGACAGAAGGACAGCCCACAAAGCCAATTGGGCTGGTGAGAGGGCAGAACTTCTGCCCTCAACTCCAGTTCCATGGAGCCAAAACTGTAGTGCCAGCATTCGGATGCAACACTAGTGCCACAAAACCAGAGTTGAGGGAGACAAAACTCTACTCCGACAGAAGATTCAGAGTGGAGTTTGGGAAGGGAAACCATGGGTCCCTTCTCACCCGTAACTCCAGTTTTATTAATTCGCATGTGTGGCTTGGGAAACCGGAGGTGAAGGGACCTCCGGTTTCCTAGTACATCCAAAACTGGCCTTTACGTCTCACTTTCCTTACATGTTGGAACTCCAGATGGGGTGGGATCCCAGGCTAAGATTACCACATGGAAAAGAGAACAGGTCTCTTGTACCTTTAAGAGATGCTGTCGGTAACTACCATGATCCAGGCTCTGAGCCTAGCATTGACCCTCAAGAGGAAGCCAATCTCTCTTCAGATGAGGAATCCAAAACCTATGAAACACCTGAGAAGAACAACATGGCCCAAACTCCAAGCACCTCAGACTTAGCAAGCCATTCAAGTCTCTAGGACCCATTCTTCCTAGCCCAGAAAGTGTCCCAGACCCTTCTCCTTCACCTGACAGCCCTGCTCCTCCAGACCCAGTCCCCACATTCACACCGGATCCTGCTTCCAAAGAACTAACCCCTGCAGGACCCTCACAAACCATAGCCTGCCAAGACCCTTCACTGGTCTCTCAGCTCCCCAGAGAAGCCCCTGCAAGATTCCTCCAGCAAAGGTGCAGCAAGACCCAAGAAATCCTCCAGGATCGGTGCAGGAGTGCACGCCCAGTTGCCAGGCATTTGCTTCAGGATGGTTCTACCCAAGAGCAGGACTAACTGATGTCCACTCAGGTCAGGAGTCACCTCAGCTTGCAGGGAAGGGTATGACTCTCCTGTGGACCATATAAGACCCTTCCTGGTTTTGGACCTTTGCTGGTAGCAACACCAAGACCAGGACCCTGCTCCAGCTCTCCTTGCCTGAGCACTTGACTCAGGTTTCTCTGCTGCTGCTTCTTGATGTGTAATCCACAGCAGCTTCTGGGCTTCAGCCACTCCCTCCTCTCCTCTTCAACAATTAGTACTATCGGGGTATGTGCAGATGCACAGAAGAGGGAATTTCTCCATCTACAGCCTTTCTTTTCTCTGCATAACAATCTGCACCTTCTGAAAATTTCCTCTGTTCTGTATCTCTTAAAGGTACAGGAGACCTATCCTCTTCCACATGGCAGCCCTTTCCCAAGCACTCCTTCATCCAGACATGGAACTGCTTAGCTACAGCCCAGTTGCTGCCTCATGTGCCTTTAGAACATAATAAAATCCACATAATCCTTTCCGAGCTGATAAGAAACTTTTCATACACTTAAAAAAAAAAAAAAGCTTACCTCAAATACCTACCCATAATTAGATATTACAAATTGGGTAAAATGACACAAAGCTACCTAATTTATCCTGATTGCAGAAATTTGTTCATTAGATCCCAGAGTATAATAGCTTTAAGCTGAGTAATGTACTAGGAGATGCTTATGATTATGCAAATCACAGTTCTCTCCATGACCCAACAGAAAATCAATGACTTGGCAAGTATGATGGAGCACTGTATGTCCATCCCTCAGCTAAAACAGGAAAAGCCTCCAGCTATTTTCAGTCAACATGAATTTTAAGAATATTCTAAGCAACCAGGCAAGTACTGATGCATTAATATCCTGCTGTGACTGGCTGAAAAGTGGATCAAGGGCCAAACCTTAGCAAAATCTGATTCTAATTAAACCCTGATTCTCAGAGTGCATGATAGTTGCATTCACAGCCTCAAGAAGTCATAATTAGGTATTACAAATTGGGTAAAATGATACAAAGCTGCTCAGTTTATCCTAATTGCAGAATTTTGTTCACCAATAATTAAGTTCATTTGACTTAATCGGAGAATAATGCCTTTCTTACAGTGTAACTAGCTACACACCCAAGTGGGATGCGAGCTTGCTAGCTACATGGGAATCGCCACTCCACGGGTGCTTCAAGAGATGCGCTTTACAAGCCGAAGATCCCAGTGCTCTGGCATCTCCAGAGACTGAGATCTTCAGGTTTGGGCTGGGGGGAAAAACCCAGTCCAAAAACACTGCAAGTCAGCAGAGGTGCAAATCTCTTATAATTCGAGGTGTCCCCCCCATTTTACTGAACCCCCTTCCCCATGACACCTAATAACCCTTATTTTCGATCCCCTTTCTTCCCCCATGTGTCCCTGCAAAAACAGTGAGGTGAAGACTTGTTCCTTAAGCTTCCCTTCTGTCTGCACCCTTGCCAGTCACTACAGACAATACTGTGCTAGATGGAACAATGGTCTGACTCAATTTAAGGCAGTATCATATGTTCACTCCACAAGGAAACAGACCCCCTGGGACAATTTAGTATCACACAGTCCTGTCCCAGACACACTGGCAGAGAGATGACAGTGAAGAATGGGCCCATACAGTGTTCCTCTAGCAGGGATTTCCAGATGTTGTTCACTACAACTCCCAGCATCCCCAGCTGCAATGGCCTTTGGCTGGGGATTATGGGAGCTGTAGTGAACAACATCTGAGGATCCCTGTTAGAGGGAACACTGAGCCCATACAATACATTATTCTGACTCAAATGTGCAGGAGCTGCAGAGTGTTAAAATACCATGAAAAGTTAATATTCTTGTGAAAAACAACAGGGCTGCTTCACTGGCTCTGAACAGTCAATGGGCACAGAGCGGATAGATCTGTCCATGTTTCTTTGAAAGTACACATTGTGAAACTAATTTAGGAAAGTCCTAGCAAGAGCCAGCTCTGCCCTAGGGAGCCCTGACATACGCTTTGAGAATCATGATGTTAACTTGAGGAGTTGTTGCGTTTCATGGAAGAGGTGCCTGCAGCTCAGGTACATTTGAAATTATTCCTCTGTACTCCTTTGCCTATCAACGTGTGAAGTGCTTTGGTATGAAAGGCACAATTAGGAATGTAAGGTCATTATCATCACTGGAGCTTTCAGCATAATCAGCTTCTCAATCAAGATAATTGCACAACCATTGGCATTTGAGCCTCAGAAAGGAGCAAAGTTGCACAATGTTGAGTCATAATCATTAGAAATAGAGAGCAAATTGGCCATTTCATAGCCACAAGTCAAATGACGAGTAGTGTGTGTGTGTGTGGATGTGTGTGTGTGTACATTCATACACAGGGGCGTAACAAGGCTGGAGTGGACCCAGAGACAAAATTTTAAAATGGGCCCCTCGTGCGCGCACACACACACACTTCACAATATATAATCATGTGACTTGCCTCTGGGGGCCCCTTGAGGCATGAAGGCCCCCAGGCAGCTGCCTCCCCTTACCTAATGGTAGTTACGCCCCTGTTCATACAGATCAAAATGAGACTCAGGTTGAAACTTACAAGCCTTTTCAAAGTTTTAAAATATATTTCCTTTATGAATTTTGAAGGAAAGTTGTGAGTCAAAAGCTGCGAGGAGCTGGATTCCACAGAAGAAAAATGTAAGTTATCAGTCTCCCTGACACACACACACACACACACACACACACACACACACACACACACACACACACACACCCATTTCAGTACAATTCCACCAAACACTGTGCTCTCATGACCAAAATGATTGTGGTTAAAGAGTTAACTGCAATCGATGAGCCCACTCATGCCCATGAAGTGTGTTATTAGAATCTGGAATTTCCAGGCAATCTGAGTTAAAGTGTTATAGTTAACCAGCATAGATAACAGGATAAAATCTCTTTAATTGCAATCATTCTGGTCATGAGAATGCAACTTAAATTTTGCCCTGATTTCGGTAGAATTCAGCAGCAATCCCAATGATCATTTCCTTACAAACCAGTGGCTCGCTTTGAGTATTAATTCTGGAAGAAAACACCGGTTGACATGAGGAAAATTACTCAGAGTAGTCCCATTGAAATTAAAAGGACAAATTGGGTATTGACTGACTTGCTCTTAATTTCAATGGGACTATTCCAAGTAATCTTCATTATCATGTCATGCAATTAAATTAAGGAATGAATAAGGCGGTTCTCATGAGCTGCCACAGCAGGTTAGGAGCTGTGGGGAAACCTAGGTAGAGAGGCTCGTGTGGAGCCTTAGGACCTGTTCCTACCCTGCTGTTCTGGAGCTGGGCTACCCTGTTAGTTTACCTTGGCTTTTACAGAGGTAAGGGGGCAAAGCATCACAGACCCAATCGTGTGTGCAAACGGGGCTGTTTGCAGTTCCTGTAAGCCGGGCTCCCTTTCAGCAACAGAGTGCGGCTTAGAGAGTGGCCAGGAAGCTGGGACGGGAGCTGCTGCATTGATGCAGACAGCCTCTCTGTTACCTGTGCAATGCATCGTCGGATATTGGAGGACTTCCTCCTACAGATCCCTGTGAAGGCATTGCTGCCGCTCCAACTGTGTGGGCATGTGGCACGGTGGAGCTGACTAAGGACACACAAATCCTTAGTCATGTGGGGGAAGGTAGGTAAAATCCTGAAACAACTCAGACAACAGCTAGAGCAGGGATTCTCAACGTTGGGTCCCCAGATGTTATTGGCCTTCAACACCCATAATCCCCAACCAAAGGCCACTGGGGCTGGGGATTATGGGAGTTGAAGTCCAATAACATCTGGGGACCCAACATTGAGAATTCCTGAGCTAGAGCAATGCTGGAAGAAGATGCATAATGAATCTGACCAAACATGGGCTAGGGCCCATTTTAGGGACTACTCCATGGTGGTGGGGGCGGCAAATAAACAATTTTTCTCCACCTCCATTGCATCTGCCCAGTGAAGGCCAACAGAGCTGTTTCATGTGGCAAAGTCACTGCTTCACACAGCCCCCGCATGTGATGGGGGAGCCCACTGTGCCCAGTTTGCTTGTCACTTCACAGATAAAGCTACTAGTGTCCATGCTGATTTGGACTCCAGGACTTTTGCAGTTCTGGGAGACATGTCATGACAACCATCTGGTCTGATTATGATGTGTCGTCCCCCCCATAGTAAGTGCAGCATGAGGAAGTGGACAAGATCCTAGGCAGTGTGAGTAATATCATACACTCTGAACCCTTGCCCTTCATGGTTAGTAAAATCTGCCAGGGAAGGAATAGGTAGATGGTTGAAGCCAATTATTAATGCTTCACTAAGGGAGGGCAAGATGCCATTAAGCCTCAAGCAGCAGGTGGTAAGACCACTATTTAAAAAGCCCTCCCTTCATTCCACCAAGCTTTAACTATTGGCCTGTTTTAAATCTTACCTTTTAAAGCAAGGTGATAGAGCATGTGGTGTCTGTGCAGTTGCAAAGGGTCTTGGATGATACAGATTATCTAGACCCTTTCAAATCTGGCTTTCACCATGGATTTGGGACTGAAACTGCCTTGGTCATCCTAGTGGATGACCTACGCCAGGAACTAGACAGGGGGAGTGTGTCCCTGATGGTTCTGCTGGACTTCTCAGCAGCATTCGATACTATCGCCCATGGTATCCTTCTGGACCGCCTCTCAGATACAGGGATTAGAGGTGGTTCATTGGAGTTGTTCCAGTCCTTTCTTGGGGGGAAGTTCCCAATGGTGCTGCTGGGGGACTTGTGCTCGACTCCTTGGCCTCTGGGGTCTTGCAAGGCTCAGTATTGTACCCCATGCTGTTTAACATCTTCATGAAACCACTGGGAGAGGTCATCAGGACGTTTGGACTGAAGTGTCATCAATATGCAGAAAACACCCAGCTCTACCGTTCTCTGACATCAGATCCTAGAGAAGCAGTGGATGTACTTAAGAGGGGGGCTGGAGGTGGGCTGGATGTGGGCTAGCAAACTGAGGTTAAATCCAGAGGTGCTGCTGGTCAGTAGAAAAGCGAGTCAGGATAGGATAATTCAACCAGCTCCAGATGGGGTTGTGCTCCCCTTGAAAGAGCAAGTGCGCAGCTTGGGGGTGTTGCTAGACCCAGCTCCGCTTTTGGATGCACAGGTGGAGGCGATGGCCAGGGGTGCTTTTGCACAGTTATTGATAATGAACTATCATTATGTGTGTGGAACAATGATACGAATTTAGGAACACAGGAAGCTGCCATATACAGAGTCAGCTAGCTCAGTATTTTCTTCACAGACTGGCAGCGGCTTCTCCAAGGTTGCAGGTAGGAACCTCTCTCAGCCCTATCTTGGAGATGCTGCCAGGGAGGGAACTTGGAACCTTCTGATGCTCTTTCCAGAGCGGCTCCATCCACTGAGGGGAATATGTTACAGTGCTCACATGTCTAGTCTTCCATTCATTTGTAACCAGGGTGGACCCTGCTTATCTAAGGGGACAAGTCATGCTTGATACCACAAGACCAGCTCTCCTCCCTGGGACACAATTTGTGTCCCTGATTGTGAAAAGAGAACTAGAGCAGCATCTTTATTCTGGATAATTAAGACTGAATGAAATGACGTATTCTCTGAAACCATCTTTTGTACCTAAAACTGCAAAAGCCACCTCGAAATGAAAGATTACTTAAAAAGTTAAACATGCTCTCCAACTCAGTTCCTTGGCACAACTGAGAGAAGCAAGTTGCAAAATATTCTAAATTCAGCCACTCATTCCTACAGGTGACGGGGTGCCATTTCAACAAGGCTTTGGGCAATGTGTATGGATAACAGCATATGAGAAGCTTTGAACTAAACCCCCTTACTTCACTTTTAAGTCTCTTCTAGGGTGCATTATTTATCACGGCAGGCACTGCAGCTGTTGCAAGAAGCTGCAGTATCATGTGGAGAACATCTAGGCTATGGACGGAACCAAAGAAAGAAGAGAATTGTAGCAAGTGTACTTTTTACTTCTTAAAAGTGATCTAGATGAAGTGTGCTGACTATACTCCTACTACTGCTACAATGGCTATTACAAAAGATAACTGGATAGGATACAACAATAATTTGCAGAAAGATACCCTGACAGGCCACAAAGATGACCATACACCATTGAATGCTCCATCCAACAGCCTTGTGCTGGGAGATGGGTCTTTGTCCCACCCCCTTAACAGACTGCTGCAAGTATCGCCCTAATTGGGCAAGGCTGTTAGGGGTGAGGCTTGCTGGCCATTTGTGCTTGGCCTCCCCTCCCCTCTTCAGTTTGCTCTTCCTTGCTTCCCCTCCACCCTCCTGTCCCTAGGAACAGAGCAGGCTATGCTGGTCATCCTTTTGGAGGCCGAGTAGGAATTTTTGGCCCTTGACTGATAGGCTTTTGTTGGGGAACTTTTTGTCTGTTCTGTTTATCCTAGTATTAGTTAGGTCACAACTGGGCACGTACAGTGAGGGCATGATGGAGGTTTGGAAGGGTTTGAATTCAAGGAACACCCTTGAGCAGTTAGTAAGGGGTTGACTGGTCCCTCTTTCTTAGAAGTTATGAAGCTCAGGGAGCTTGATTCACCATGATACCTCCTCCAGGGTTTCACAACCCCTAAAGGCTGCATGGCTTGTGGGGTGTGAAGCCCTAGAAGTGCCCTGACCCTTGGGGTTTACGATGGAGATGAAGCAGGTTGCACTGCTTCTATCCTTGAGTCAGGGTGTGTCGCCCATGCCAGGCTTGGGAAAGGACTCTCAAGCCTGAACCCAGTCTGTGTTAGGCCTGCACTGTTGAGGGGTGGAATTGTTACCGCTCTTGGTTTGCCAGTTTGATTATCAATAGAGCTGTGGCCCTTTTACCCAAGCTATTTGAGTCCTGTGTCTTACTTGCGGCTGTGAGTGTGGGAGCAATGAGATGTGCTTCATTGTGCTCCTTTGGTTCATAGACGAGCAGGTTCCTGCAAGATCCAGAATACAGTATCTACATTTAGTAGGGTATTGGAATGTTCCTCAGGAGGAGGTCTAATTTAGAGTCAGACATGGGGCCAGCATGCTTGTTTTTTATTCTGTTAATAGCAGCTTGGATTAGGCTCCCATGTGTCAGGACAATATCATGTTAGGAAGGGAGGGTTTCAACCCATTGCTTTCATCACGGTCTGATCCAGAGCACCCTCACTGTCACAGCTGCTGTTCATGGATAGTTGCGAAAATGAGAAGCAGATATACACTGTAAGTCTTTACATTTAATCCCTGCTAACTGGGCAGAGACTGGGCAAAGTGTAAATCTTTACATGTAACCCTTGCTAACTGGGCAAAGAGGCACCTTTAAAAAGTAGCGGCTCTCTTTATTTAGCAGGGTGAGAGTAATTGGTCCTATCCACCCCCAGTGACTGTAGCTGGTAACTATCTTATGTTTCTTGTTAGACTGTGAGCCCTTTGGGGAAAGGGATCCATCTTATTTATTCTCTCTCTCTCTCTCTCTCTCTCTCTCTCTGTAAACTGCTTTGGAAACGTTTGTTGAAAAGCAGTATATAAATATTTGTTGTTGTTAATCATGTTGGCATGGGATCAACAGTGGATGCAGTAACAAGCACACCAGTGCAAGCCCTGTCATTGTAGACAATACTGAACTAGATGGACCAAGAGTCTGATTCAGTAGAAGGCAGCTTCATATGCCTGATCTAATGGAGAACAATTCATGTTATCTCCCCCACATTTTGTAGGGGGGTTGGCATTAATGTAAACCAGGCTTCCATGTTATCCATCTTTTGTGTGGAATGGCTGCGTCCATAAGTGACATTATCTGTGTGGTGGAGGGCAGGAGCCCCGTGCTTCTCCTCTGCTATGTCAAGCTTGTCACCAGTCAGGTACATATGGGCCAGCCTAAAATTCCTTTGGTTTTGTCTGGATGTGTCAAGTCCAAAAGGGGATTCTGAAAGCAAGGCTGCAATGTACATTACATTGTACTTTAAATAACATACATTTCTAATATGTTGTGGCTTTAAACAGCAAGTGCAAAGTAATCTCTTCCTAACTTGTCCTGTGAACATAAGGACAGTCCCCGATGGACCCGGCCCAAGGCATGTCTAGTTCAGAATCCTGTTTCACACAGTGGCCCACCAGATGCCTCTAAGAAGGCCACAAGCAAGAGCTGAGGGCATGCCCTCTCTCCTGCTGTTGCTCCCCTGCAACTGGTATTTAGAGGCATCTTGCCTCTGAAGCTGGAGGCAGCCAACAGTCATCAGACTAGCAGCCATTGATAGACCTCCATGAATTTGTCTAAGCCCCTTTAAAGCCATCCAAGCTAGTGGCCGTCACCACTCCCTGTGGCAGGGAATTCCACTGATTAATTATGAGCTTTGAAAGAAGTACTTCAGGTCTTTGGCATCTTGACGTCTCCTTCAAGTCCTCCTTTCAGCGCATTCCTCCGTACTGGACATAAATGTCTGTTGTGTGCCAGCAGTATCAAGGCAGCATGCTGGAAGAGGATCAGAAGTGATAGCACTTAAAGAGTCCCATCACGGGTGGGTTGCAGTGGAGGCAACAAGAAAGAGTAAGTCTCGCTTTTTCAGAAGTGAAATGGCAGATTTAGAAGCAAATCTGGCAAGTTATAAGTGTATGTTTTGAGTAAAATTATTGCCAATCCTGTTTTAAAATTATTGCAATCCTGGTTTACTTGATTAAACACACACACAGAGAGAGAGAGAGAGAGAGAGAGAGAGAGAGAGAGAGAGAGAGAGAGAGAGAGAGAGAGACTTATTCCAAGGCTGCCATCCATGTTTATTCACAGTCACAAGGACAGTGATGGAGAATTATTGTAAGGTTATATTCATCCAGACATTTTCTGATCTTTCAAATCTTCTGACACTTGCTGAAGTAAGAAAAGGAAAGAAGAAAAACCAGACTGATGGCCAATTATATCTGATTATCTCCATGCCCTGCTGAGTATTCTCCCTGCAGGATGGCTTCCCAGTTCTTTAGTTCTAAGAATGTTGCCCTTCTGGCAGCTCCATAAAAACCAGGGGTGCGGGGTAGAAGAGATCTTCTGGAGGACAGGCAAATAAATGTGCCTCCATTAAAAATTTCCTCTTTCTTATCCTGATGTTTATTGTAGATAAACATCTACAAGTTAGACAGAAATGTTTTGTTAATGTTTTGCTTAAAAAAGGGCTTTGAAATCCATCTGACTCTCCCTCCAATGGACTGCCACCATGTTCCAGTTTGTAGTTTTCTTACATACAGCAAAAGCCCAGGGCTAAGAGAAGCATCAAGGAAAGGTAAAAAAGCCAATGAGGCATCCTTCTGCTATCACAGCATGGAGTGCTGAACGCCTGCATTAGGCAAGAGATGCGACTTTGCAGCAGTTTCCCTACCAGCTGGGAGGAAGCGTTGCGACAAGCAAGTCCAGGCAATTTATGGGTTTCAGCCAAACCATACTGAGCAGAGATGGTTTATGCTTCAAATAGCCGAATAGCAACGTGCCTGCTATAATCCAAACACTGCCCAGGTAGAATTACATTTTGTTTTTTAAAAAAAATCAGTCATGACTTTGACTGCCATACAAAATCTATTTCCCTCAAAGCTGAAACAATTAGCGCTCTGTTTATTCATGAGATTAAAACCAGTGAGGTGTAAAATGGCAGGTGTCCTGTCAGACGCAACACATTAATTCCTCATTCAGGGAAGACACAGAGCTTTGAACTCAATGGGACGTGTTCGAAGTTTTTGCTGGTTGCCCTCAGTGACAGCAGGAAAGAACAGCTTCCTTGGAAGGCTGAGGCACATGACGTGGACTTTCAGCCTGGAAGGATCTTCCAAGCATGCTTCCTGTCCATTGCAGGACAGTATTCTCAATCCTGAATACAAGCTCCATGCAGTACAGCTGGAAGTTCAGGGAAATTTGTGTGTGTGGGGGGGGAGAATGCATCAGGGTTGGGGCAAGACATCAAAGGGGAGATGTCAAGGACTGGAGGGGTCAGAGGCAAATGGCAAGATACCAAATTCCAGAGCAGCTAGACAATGATCCAGTGGATGAGAAGCAGATGGTCATCTAAGATGAACAGATAGGCAGGTTCCAGAGCAAGCAGGTAAGGAGGTGAGGTGAAGTGAAACAAGGCTACTTTAGAAAAGAATTGCTCAGACCAAGGGACCAAGTGGGAAGCAATGGTTCTACATGCCAGGGAGAATTGGCGTCAGTCACTATTTATCAGAGAAACCCAGTATTGATAAGAACACAACTCACAGAGGAGATCAGTAGACAACTTCATAAGATCTAAAACATGTAAAGGTTTATTTGCAGAAAGTATAACCTTGAATAGAAAGCGTGCACCATCTACTAGCTACCTCATGGTGGAAGGAAGAAGAAAAGAACAGAGAGAGCGCAGAAGAAGGGAGTGTCCTAAGAGTATCAGTCTACCAATCACAAGAGACTTAAAGCAGAGATACAGAAATAAGAGAGAAGAAGGGGGCAGCCCTACACTCTCGGCCTGTAATCTGAATGTCCCTAGTGGTCAACAGAAATTATTGCATGTTTAGAATCAATGCACATGGAGCCACATCTCCAACACTATAGAGCCTTCCACTGGCTCATCTCGTCACCTGGGCTGAAGAGCAGCTAGTCCTACCCGTTAAAACAGGGGGAGCAGCATCAGACAGCAGAGGCAATAAATTCTCAGCAAGCCCTTTCCCTGACCTTGTGACTGGTAATAGTCCCATCCCTGGTCCTCTGTGGTATATAAAAGAGGGCTGCCTGCACTTTCCTTCCATTGAGTTGGGGACCATCCTGAAACCTTTTTTCCTGTCAGTTTGTTCACAGCTTCCATCTTTCCAAGGTTCAGGAACTAAGTCTGGCCCTTCTTAGCTGGCTCAGAGCCTACTTAATTCCTTTGAGCCTTAACCATTTTGTTAGGAGTTAAGGATTCCTGGGTCTTAAGGAAAGACCCAAGAATCCACAACTGTGCACAGTTGCAGCTCCACATGGTGACTACTTGGGCTATAGCTTGTAGTACTTCCCAGACAGTCAAAGGCTCCTAAGCATGGAGTGACTCCAGCCAGTGAGGATGACAATTGGCTCTCCTCTATAGGAAGGACTATAAAGGCTTCTTGTTAAGGGTTTTCCTGGGCAATTCTAACCTTCACTGCTTCTGGCTTGTTCTCTGGTAGGGCTGGTGTAAGGCAGTGTGATTAGCCACTCCCTAGCCTTCTTCTCCCACCCCAGCTCTTCCGCTTACACTCCAGCTTTCCCCCATGGCTAGTCTTTTCCTCACCCAGCTCTTCTCCTCCCTGGCGGCACACAGAGCACATTGCCATTTCCCTTACTTATTCCTCCCCCCTCTTTCCCTCTCTCCTACTCTTCTCTTACCCCAGCTCTGCCCACTCCCACTGTCCCCCTCCCCCACCTTGACTCTCCCAAGGAAAGTAGAGTGCTGGGCTAGAGCAAGAGCAGCTCCTCACTCTGGCCTTGCACTTGTCTCTCCTCCTCCATACTTCCTCCTGCTCCTTTCCCGTCTGGCTTTTGAATATGCCAGAGGTGGGAAGAAAGGAGGAGTAGAGAAGCAGTGCAGCTGGAGTGGCACCAGCAGGTACATTTCAAGGGTCCTGGGTGGTGGCAGAAGCAGCCAAATGCAGTGGGCTGGAAAAGGAGGCTGGTAGGCAATCCTCTTGCAATCCGCTGCCTAAGGCAGCTGTGTCACCCAGCCTCATTTGTGGGCCAGTCGTGTTCTTTCTTTCTGACTCCCAGCTGTGACCCTCAACTTGATTCCTTGTTCCTGACTCCAGCTGCTACAGCTCAGCTGTGACACAATTGTCATTTCCTATCCAGCTCCCTGTGGGCAATGTTGTGTGTCTAGGATGGAAAATAATAACAATTTCAAGGGGTAGTTAAAAACACTACAAAAACAACTCTGAAGCATCCCCCCTCCCACTACAAAACCAGATATATAGGTTCATCTCAGCCTTAATATTCAGATTTTTCAGAGCAAAGCAAGTTTGGGTTTCTCCACTTACAGCTCTCCTAACTAATTTCCTGGTTCTTGCTACTGCATATTTCGTTTACATATATTCTTATTAGCCCTCCCACCTTTGTCTTAATGAAATTAATTCCTTGTTGCATAATTGCACTAAACACTGTGCGAAGAAATGAGGTAATGCTCTTTGGAACAGTTATATAACCAAAAACAAAACAAAAAACCACCCCACCATTTCATTATGAAAACAGCTGGCTTAAAAAAAAATGAAATTGGAACACCCAGTCTTTTCCAAATTCTGAACAGACATTGCACTGGCAACCAGAAAAACAGAACAATTTTATAAAGATTTTAAGAGCAAAGAGCACACCATTTCACGCAGCAGTTACCAGGAAAAAAACAGCGAATGGCTTCTGTTATTTCACCTAACAAAATTAGATACCAAGATAAAAATCCCATCAGATCAAAATGGGAATTGTATTTAGGCAAGTACGTGTTAAACACCTTTAGCCTGAACCAGGAAATTGATTTCATAGACAATGAATAAAAACCTACCTAGAAAAAAGGCTGAACCAGCCATTTGAACAGAATACTGTGGATTATTTTTTTAAAACAGTTCTGGTCTCAAGTCACTGCACTGGTTCACACATTACTTTGGGCCCCCATCCAGATGATGTAACATGACTCAGGGCTTCCATGTCAATGCAGATGCCCCTTTTTGTGCCATTCCTTTCCCTCAGAAAAGGTGGAGTGAAGACTAGGCATTGATGTGGAGCTCTCTGCTCATATGTTGTGTCATATGCATAGTGAAGGGAAGGAGGCTCATCACTCAGCTATCTGAAGGCCCTAAGTATTATCTGGAGAACTCTTACTAGTCTCAGGAGCATTTTGGGCTGGATTTGGGGGGGTGGGGGTGTAATCAGTGCTGGATTTAGGCACAAGCTAAGCAAGTTAAAACTGACATTATGAGGTGTGTTATGCTCCAAGCGGGAGGAGGTGTGTTCCTGGCCCTTTTTGACTCCTGAATCCCAGGGTGAGAACAGCCAAGGTCAGCCTCAGAGTAAGCCAGGGGAGGAGGTTACTTCATCACTGTAGTCCTCCTCTTCGCTTGCTACATCCAGCCACCTCCTTCTCCCAGGGAACTCCGGCTCCCATGCTCAAGAGCAGCCCTCATCATTGACTGTGGTGGCTTTAAATGCCCTAGTAAAGAGCCTACTCCCCTCCCTGATCTCACTTCCTGCCGCTCACAACATGGCGGCCCCACTGGAGCTATTCTCTGCAGCTATCCCTGCCTCACCTGCTCAACGCCACCAGGACCTGACCAGCCTACAACCATCTCACCCCCTCTCCCTTCCAGAAGAAGTCCCAAAGGAGAGATGCCACACTCCCCACCGGACTCTACAGGGCCACGCAGGCAAATAGGTAATGCAGCATCCTCTGAATACAAAAACATGACTAAAATTCACGTTTTATGTCATGTGTTTTCATTTAAAGGTATTTCTAATGCAAATAGGCTTCTTGCAAAGTAATTGTTTTTTGTTAGAGTATTAGTTTTTTGTTGCATCTTTATTTTTTAACTTTAGAACTTTATTATTTCTATTTTCACTGTCCTTTTTGTTTGAATACTTTTTTTTTTGGTAATGCCACAGGGAATTTAAAGCTTGACATATCTTAAGGCCTCAGCAAGTCATAATCCAGCCCAGGGTGGGATGAAATGTAAGGTTTCAGTTACAGTCCTGGTGACCACCAGTTGGCAGTCATGGTAAGAACATAAGAACAGCCTTGCAGGATCATGAACAAGGACTATCTAGTCCAGCATCCTGTTTCATACAGTGGCCCACAAGATGAACTGCAGAAGTTGCATCTTGCCTATTAGGCTAGAGGTGGCCTATAGACATCAGATAGATAGATGTGACCTCTATGAGTTTATCTAAGCCCTTGTTGATGCCATCCAGGCTTGTGGCTGTTACAACATCTTGTTGCAGAGAATTCCATTGGTTAATTATGTGTTGTGTGAAAAAGTACTTCCATTTGTCAGTCCTAAATTTCTTGGCAACCAGTTTCATGGGATGACCCCTGGGTCTAGTGTTATGTGAGAGGGAGAAAGGATTATCTCTCTCCACTCTCTCCACACCATACATAATTTTATAGACCTCTATCATGTTGCCCCTCAGTCATCTTTTTTTCTAAACTAAAAACCCCCAGACATGGTGTTTTTCCCCTAAACTAAAAAGCCTCAGGAGTTGTAGTTGCAGTTGTAGCCTTGCTTTGTAAGGAAGATGCTCTAGCCCCCTGATCATCTTGGTTGCCCTTCTCTGCACCTTCTCCAGTTCTACAATGTCCTTTTTGAGGTATGGTGACCAGAACTGTACACAGTACCCTAAATGTGGCCACACCATAGATTTGTAAAAGGGCATTATGATATTGGCAGTTTTATTTTCAATCCCCTTCCTAATTATTCCAAGCATGGAATTGGCCCTTTTCACAGCTGCCACACATTGTATCAACACTTTCAAAAGATCTCCTGGCCAGTCATTGACTGCACAGCCCACATCAGTGTATACGTGAAGCTGGGGGGGGGGGTTGCCCCAATATTCATCACTTTACACTTGCTTACATTGAATCACATTTGCCATTTTGTCACCCATTCCCCCAGTTTGGAAAGATCTTTTTGGAGCTCCTTGAAATTTCTTTTAGATTTCACCATCCTAAAAAGCTAACTGGTCTGTAATTTCCCAGATCCCTCCTGAATCCCTTTTTTAAAAAAATCAGTGTTACATTGGCTGCTTCCTGGTCCTCTGGTACAGAGCCCTGATTAAGTTACATATTTTTGCAAGGAGGTCAGCAATTTCACATTTGAGTTCTTTAAGGACTCTTGAGTGGATGCCATCTGACCCTGGAAATTTGTTAATTTTTAATTTTTCAAGACAGTTTAGAACACCATCTCTCACCACTTCTATCTGACTCAGTTCTTTAGCCTCTGTCCCTGAAAAGCAATTTGGTTCCATCTTGGTAGAAGTGGCATCCATCCCTTTTGTACATGCTCATCTTGCCCCCAAATGTATCCCAGTGCCTAACAATCTAAGCCCCTCCTCCTGGTACCACTGTCTCATCCATGCATTGTAAACCTCAGCTCTGCATGTCTTGCTGGCTTTACATGTGGAACACACAGTATTTCTGTACACTTTCCCGCTAAACTCCATGAAAAAACTCCTATTCGCTAATTCCTTTTTTGCAAAGTTTTGGTCACTTATTTCCCCTGGCCATCTCATCTTATGTAGAGAGTCGGCTTCAAACCGAGGTGACCAGGCTAAGCAAGAATGTGGCCCCTCCCACTAGATATGACTCACCTCATCCCTAACTGGCTCCTCCACTGTCTTTATCTAGGTAAAAGTGAAACTAAAGCTGAAAGCCACACAGCCACCAAAACAAGCCCTGGCGAAAAACAAACACAGACATTAGACACACACACCGGGACTTCTCCCCTAAAGAGATACCAGCCTCTCAAAATCTCCCCCTCCTGTTTGTTTGTTTGTTTGTTTGTTTGTTTGAAGAAGAAGAAGAAAATATTGCTTTTAAAAAAATGTTTGCTATCTTCTCAGGTCTGCTTTAGGTGTATGCGTGGAAGCTCTCCGGGCAGTTCGGTAAGAGTTCGAACTGAACTCGAACCAAGCTATTGGCTGGAGGTTTGGTTCATTCCTAGAACTGGTGTCGAACCGTGTTGATCTCTGTTTTAGGGATTGCAAAGGGGAATCATTCACAGTGAAGCCCCCTGCCAAGATAAAATCTGGTAAGGATTCCCCTTTACAAGCACCTGGGGAAGCTTACAGGGTTGAAAAAAGGTGGGAGGTTACCTCACACGCTGCGGTGATGGCACAGCTCCTTGGGGGTTTGGTAGGCCAGCGGTGACTCCGCAGTCTCCCCCATTTTTTGGAGGGCTGGGCCAGTTCAAGCTCAAACCAAGGCAGTTTGACTTGAACCTGGTTTGAGCTTGAACCGGTTTGCACACCCCTAATCTGCTTATCCCCTTTCCAGAGTAGGCATCAAACTGATGCAACCAGGCTTAACAGCAAAATCCAAAGTAACATGTGATGCAGGCACATGTGGAAACCCCTCAGTTAAATGCACCCTAAGGCTTGCATATCTACAGAAAGCGAATTTGTTAGATATGTGGCGGGGGGGTATATTCAATTAGTCCCTATAGGCATCTGAACTGGGTCTCAGCGTGTTCCTTGGGAATAAGTTCTGAAGCAATCTCACTGATCTCAGTGGGAGTACATGGAGTCTGTTCCTCTAAGTTACATCAATTAATCATCAAACATAGAATTATCTACCAAAGGCCAAAGCACACATCATGGTTGTAATGGCCTCCCCATTGTAATTTCCATCTGAAACATTTGCAAGTCTTCATAATATGACTCTGCCTTATCACGTTGCTTTTCCCTGCTTCACATTCCCAGTAGTGGTGGTGTTGGTAGAAATGAAGACTCATTATGTAATGAGGTAAGTGATGAGATGGCTTGTACATGTAATAGACTTGAGGTTCCCCATGCCTAGTTTAAACCAATTTAATTTATAACTGACACCCCAAGCTGCAATATTGTAGTTGCATTTCTGGTTTTAATGCCAATGTGTTATTCCTGAATGCTAGAATAAAGGCTTGTTTGGTGATGTTTCATTGGTTGCCATAGCAGCTGCTTAATCCCATCCTAAAGAGTTTGCTGGCTATTGCTACAAGATTTAGGATTGCCAGGGCCAGATGGCATCCACTCAAGAGTCCTTTAAGGACTGAGTTTCACAACTCAAATGTGAAACTGCTGACCTCCTTGCAAACATAAGCTGCAAGACTTAGGATAACAGAGTATGAAACTTCAAGCATTCAAAAGGATCACAAAGCTCTGTTTACTGTGGAATACTTGCTTCAAAATCAACGGACTTTCATCAGAGGTAAGCAGAATGCAAATCCTTTTAGGAGTGATTCAGTTTTAAATATATTCTGATCCAATTTTTGATCCAATTTTGATTCAGTTTTAAATACAGATTATTTTACTCAAATGGGTTGTGGATCACTAAAGAGGCAAACACAGAATGTCATATACCAAGTGGAAACTCACCACAGTATGCATCTGATTCCTTGGAATGCCAATTCTGTATAGTGTCCTGTTAAGCATCAAGGAGAATTGTGCCTCCTGAATTTCTGATCTGGAGCAAATGGCTTACATGTTCCACACTGTGATGTGGGTGGCAGCAGACCTGCCCATGCCACAGTAGGGCTTCAAAACATGCAGTTATGCTGCTGTATAAGGGGGCACTAACCAAGCGGCTGCCTCTTCTAGGATCACACATGCACAATTTCCCTGTATTTCCCTCCCTGCTTGAACTCAGCCTGCTAAATATCTCTCCATGCTCCATCTGGTTAAACTGAGGTCAGTCTTTGCAAGAGCCAGGCTGAATGTTTTACCCTCTGCCTTGCTCCTTAGAAGGTTTTGCAAGGATTCCCCTGTTTTGGGGCTATGTTCTTGTGGAGAAGGCTGTTTAGAAACAGTTGCTCATGTGCTTTTGTACTGCCCTCTGTTTCGTGACTCAAGGAAAGAATTATTGACCCCACTATTTGATCAGTTCCCAGGAAGACCTGACTCATTTTATCTTAATTTATGTCTTGCTGATGTTAATGTGGATATTACCAAACTGGTTGCTATATTTTTATATGGGGCTATGAAACTGACCTCTCGTCATGGGGTTTTAGGAGGCTGATTGTGGATCTTTTAGTTATTTTATGCTGTATATTTATCTATGGTGACTGTTTAAAGTTCTAATTTTGTTTGGCTTACGGCTGCAAATAAAATGATTGATTGATTGAACTTGTATTGTTCCGAGTTGAAGTTCTGTGCAACATGTGATTGTGCAAGAGGCAGCAGTCCTGGTACTGCCATCTTGTGCAGCAATGCCACTGGATGTTTTGGAGCCCTGCACCAGCATGGGTGGGCAGCATGGAGCGGAGACACGTAAAGTCCATGTGTGGAAAAACTCTTCTGACCATTGTATGAAGATGACAAACACAGCAAGTGATTGCATGCACACTACATAAGTAGGAGGAGAGCTGGTCTTGTGGTAGCAAGCATGATTTTCCCCCTTTGCTAAGAAGGGTCCACCCTGGTTTGCATTGGAACGGGAGACTACATGTGTCAATACTGTAAGCTATTCTCCTTAGGGGATGGGGCCACTCTGGGAGCAGAAGGTTTCAAGTTCCCTCCCTGGCTTCTCCAGAACAGGACTGAGAAAGACTCCTTTCTTCAACCTTGGAAGCATAGACAATACTGAGCTAGATGGACCAATGGACTTACAATTACACAGTATAAGGCAACTTCCTAAGTTACCTCTTAACAAATAGTGGCAAGCGTTCACACACACACACACACACACACACACACACACACACACACACACACACACACACACTCACTCTCCCCCTTGCCTGCTCTTTGGAAGAGCCCTGCCAGATCTGACCAAAAGCCAATTTAGTGCCACATCCTTTCCCCCTCAGTGGTCAACCAGATGCTTCCTGGAAGCCAGAAGTGGGCTATTTCGGCTATTAGCCGCCACCCCACTATTGCTCCCCAGCAATTGGTATTCAATAGCATACAGCTTCTTAACATGGAGGTGCCATATATCACCATCACAACAAAGGATGCTCTGGAACTGGGTCTGACAGTAACTCCAAAATAAATGAAAAGACACAAACAAAATGGTATATCTTTCTATGAATGTCACACACCGACGTGCCTCAAATTCATTCGGCAGTGCTGGTATCCATGCCACTCATTCCGAATGCTTGCCTGCTATTTTCACAACACTTTAGAAAGAGTTCTCAGTGTCAGCTTTTCCCTGTGTGTGCTGCATATGCTTATTAAAAATGAGTGGCTTTCGTACAGCTGACTGATGCTACCAATAAAGTCCTGCTTAATGCGTGCGGCAGGAGAAAGGCCTTTGTGATAATTCACCTCATTAGGATGTGGTTTCCTGGCTCCTGGTCCTTTCCCTAAAGAATCAGTCACAATGAGACATCATGCATTCTTTTGTTAACAAATGGCTATACCGTGAACGTGCCAAGCCTGATTATGAGCTTCAACTTCTTGAAGAGGAAGGAGTATTTCCCAGTACTTTTTACAGCATGCAAACACATTTCCTGCCAGCCCTGTTGGTAACCTCTTTATTTTTCAGGATCCCATTTAATTAGTTAGGTCCCCATAGTAGAAAAGGAATGAGCAAATGGAAGGCCTGGAGAAAGGAGAAGAAAATACTTATTACTTACTGGGGACTCAAGCTTCTGTGGACAGAGGAGTGTTATACTCACCTACACAAAGTAATCTAACTTTCATCTAGCATGCTTATTTACTTCTCCACATGAAACAAGAACACTCTCAGACTGGGCAGCTAGCCTCCCTGTGGGGACTCTGTTCTTTTCTGCAGAGAGTCTAACATATTTGGAGCAAAGGGAATTACAGGTTATACAAGCAGAAGCTTGCAAAAGCTCACAAAGAGACTTTTGCATGCTTGAACCAAAAGAGCTACTCTTAGAGTCAGTTCATACGTTCAGCCTGTCATTAAGGTAGACATAGGAAGACATAGGAAACTGCCTTATATCGGGTCAGACCATTGGACCATCTAAGCTCAATATTGTCTACCCAGACTGGCAGCGGCTTCTCCAAGGTTGCAGGCAGGAATCTCTCTCAGCCCTATCTTGGAGATGCTGCCAGGGAGGGAGCTTGGAACCTAGATGCTCTTCCCAGAGCGGCTCCATCTCCTAAGGGGAATATCTTACAGTGCTCATATGTAGTCTCTCATTCAGATGCAAACCAGGGTGGACCCTGCTTGGCAAAGGGGACGACCAGCAGCAAGATGGATAGACTCAGTTATGACAGCAATGCACCGCTGAGAGACGTTAAAGGCCAAGTGGAAGACAGACCATCCTGGAGAGAATCTATCTATGTGGTTTGCTAAGAGTCGACACCAACTTGATGGTACTCAATCAATCAATCAATCACAAGGTCAGCTCTCTTCCTTGCCCCAGATCTAAAGGTGGCCACATAATTCTTAATCTGACTTTAAAGATCCGTCTTCAGGTTCCTGCCTTAACTATTTCCTTTCCTCATTTAAAACTGTAACACATTCAATGACAGAATCTTTACTGCTGTCATTTCTCTTTTGAATGCTATTTTTGAAACTTTAAAAAACCAACCCTGAGATATCCATGGCCCTTTAAATCTTAATTGAACTATTACAGCATGCAGCAATGCTTTGAAAAGCAACAGTAATTGCTTTGAAAAGTTCATCTCTGTTTTTCAAGAACACACTCCCATTGTTATTTTAACATTTCACTTTTCAAATCTCAATTTATTATGCTGATACTGTGCGGGCAGGAAAATTAGCTGTGCTGTCACCCAAGTGATAGAAAATCTTGCCTTTGATTCTATCTGTGTTTACATGAAATTGCTCCAGGATGCATGAAAAAAATGGCATCTTCTTTTTGTTCCAGAATGCCTATTAAGATCAAGCATGAGATTATTTGATTTGTCCATTTGTAACTGGGTGCTAAAGCTGGCAGGAACAATTTAATCAATGGCAGGATTGGAATTAAAATTTCTTCAAAGTGTAATTCATAAGAACAGCCCTGCTGGATCAGGCCCAAGGACCATCTAGTCCAGCATCCTGTTTCAGACAGTGGCCCACCAGATGCTGCTGGAAGCCTACAGGCAGGAGTTGACGGCATGCCCTCTCTCCTGCTGTTACTCCCCAGCAACTGGTACTCAGAGACATCGTGCCTCTGATGCTGGAGGTGGCCTGTAGCCCTCCGACTAGTAGCCGTTGATAGACCTCTCCTCCATGAAGTTATCCAAACCCCTCTTAAAGCCATCCAAACTAGTAGCCAACACCACATCTTGTGGCAGAGAATTCCACAAGTTGATTATGTGTTGTGTGAAAAAGTACTTCCATTTGTGGGTCCGAGATTTCCCATCAATCAATTTCATGGGATGACCCCTGGTTCTAGTGTTATGTGTCTGAGAGAGAAATCTCTCTCTATCCACTTTCTCTACACCATGCATGATTTTATATTCTAGCATGTCTGCCAGCAGTCGTCTTTTTTATAAACTAAAAAGCCCCAGCTATTGTAGCCTTGCCTCATAAGGAAGGTGCTCTAGGCCCCTGATCATCTTGGTTGCTCTCTTCTGCACCTTTCCCAGATTTACAATGTCTTTTTTTAGATGACCAGAAATGTACACAGTACTCCTGGTGTGGCTGCACCATAGTTTTTTTTAATAAGGGCTTTATAATATTAGCAGTTTTATTTTCAATCCCCTTCCTAATGCTCCCTAGCATGGAACTGGCCTTTTTCATAGCTGCCGCATGTTGAGTCGACACTTTCAATAAGCTGTCCACCACGACCCCAAGATCCCTCTCAAAAGAGATGGGGAGGTTCACAAATAATGGTGAATTAACCACCAACGCCCCATGAACACACACTCCCAGCATGAGCTGCTACTTTCAGACTAGTCATGCCATCCAAAACAGGAAATGTCAGCATATACTGCAGCACTTTCCTCTAGCATCCCTGTTTTTTCTGTAACCTAGATTTGAAGTAGGTTACAAATGTCGGGTTGTGCTGCAGGATAAAATGACATTTCCAGCTTTAGATGGCATGAGTGGTGTGAAAGTAGCAGCTCTTGCCAAGGGTGCAGTTGCACTCACAGGGAACTGGCAGTTAGTGGAACCTCAGGTATGAACCTGCCCGAAGAGGTGTCTCCTTACCGAAACTTCAATTCAAAGAGAAATGTCAGGGTTGTTTCCAAGGAGAAACTTTGGAGAATCTTCTCAGAAGGATTGGGGAGTGTGGATTACATTTTTAAATACATAAGTAGAACTAGTTACCTTACTGTGCATTTAAGCCAAGGCTGGCATTTCAGCCACTCAAGAGCTATGGATGGAAGCTACATTGCTGATGTTTTACAAATGAAGGCAGTTCACATTATCATCATTAGGATAGGAGAAGCTTCCTACTGTAACTCAATGGCTGGGCACAATCTCAACTTTTGATCGTGTGTTAGATAAAAACAAGGTTTTTATGGTGGGAAGCTTGATCATCAGTTCAAGGGTGGGATGAGTGTGCCCTATTCAGCTTCTGCCCCCAGCTTCTGAATGAGGTAGGCAGGGCCATCATCCTACCCAGCTGAGGCTTGATTGACAATCGAGCTCTGCACTGCCAACCTCAGGAACATAGGAATCTGCCTTATACCAAGTCAGACCATTGGTCCATCTGGCTCAGTATTGTCTGTGCTGACTAGCAAAGGCTTTACCATGGTTTGAGGCAGGAGTCACTCTCAGCCTTATCTTGGAGATTCCAGGGAGGGAACTTGGAACCTTCTGCATGCAAGCAGGCAGGTGCTCTTAAGAGGGATTTTTACAGAGCTCACACATGTAGTTTCCCATTCAAGTGCAAACCCGGCTGGACCCTGCTGAGGAAAGGGGGCAATTGATTCTGGCTACCACAAGACCAGCTCTCCTCCCCTTGTTTTTATCGAACACAAGATCAAAAGTCAGGAGCGCACCCAACTCCTCAATTAGAGAAGGAGAAGTCTAATGTCTATCAGGTGAACTGCCCTTATGGTCCTCCAAGTGCTAGTGGGAGGGCTTGCCTACTATGCTGTGATACACAAGTTCTATAGCAGTTCTCATGCTTATGCAAAAGCTTAAACAGATTGCCCAAGGAGAAATCCAGATAGGGCCTGTGTGGGGAAATGGTTATTGTTACTTTGGGGGGTAATCTTTTTGTTCAAGGTGGTCTGACCTTTTGTGTCATGTTGGCCATAATGTGGACTCTTCCCTCACGTCCACTCACACCAGTTGTCCTAAAGGTCAGCCACAATACATCAGGCTATGTTATGAAGCAGATCCAAAGCTTTCACACTTTTCCTTGGCAACAACACATTACACACTTGAGAACACATGCATATCATGGTATCCTTCTGGGTCGCCTGGCGGAGTTGGGGATAGGAGGCACTGCTCTGCAGTGGTTCCACTCCTGTCTTTTGGGCAGATCCCAGATGGTGGAGCTTGGTGACAGTTGCTCTTCTCACCGAGAGCTGTTATATGGAGTCCCTCTGGGCTCCATTCTGTCACCAATGCTTTTCAATATTTACATGAAACCACTGGATGAGGTCATCAGGAGATTTGGTGCTGGGTGTTATCAGTATGCTGATGACACCCAAATCTACTTCTCTCTTTCATCTGCTTCATCAGGAAATGGTGTTCATTCCCTAAATACCTGCCTACAGGCAGTAATGGGCTGGATGAGGGAGAACAAATTGAAGCTGAATCCAAGCAAGACGGAGGTGCTCATTGTAGGGGCTCAGAATCTGAGGAATGAGTTAGATCTCACTGTGCTGGATGGGGTTACACTCCCCCAGAAGGAGCAGGTACACAGCTTGGGGTACTCCTGGATCCAGGCCTCACTCTGGTATCTCGGGTGGAGGCTGTGGCCAGGAGTGCTTTTTATCAGCTTAGGCTGATTCGACAGCTGCGTCCATTCCTAGAGGGGGATGACCTCAGAACAGTGGTGCACAAGCTGGTAACCTCCAGGCTTGACTACTGTAATGTGCTCTATGTGGGGCTGCCTTTGTACGTAGTTCAGAAACTTCAGTTAGTTCAAAATGCGGCAGCAAGGCTGGTCTCTGGGGCAACCCGGAGAGACCATATTATGCCTGTTTTGAAACAGCTGCACTGGCTGCCGATATGTTTCTGAGCAAAATACAAAGTGCTGGTTATTACCTTTAAAGCCCTGAACAGCTTAGGTCAAGGTTACCTTAGAGAGCGCCTTCTTTGGTCTGATCCCCACCGCACGCTAAGATCATCTGAGGAGGTCCGGCTCCAGTTGCCACCAGCTCATCTGATGGCAACCCAGAGGCGGGCCTTCTCTGTAGCCACTCCTGAACTGTGGAATGCGCTCCCTGCAGACATCCGTAATTTGAATTCTTTATTGGGATTTAGGAGAGCCCTAAAGACCTACCTGTTTGGCCTGGCCTTCCAGTGCTCTTAAATTGTTTTAAAGGGTCTTTGATGTTTGTGAACCACCCTGAGCTATTTTGTAAGGGCAGTCTAAAAATCGAACAAACAAATAAATAATAAATAAATATCAAGGGGATAGGTTGAAGAAGCTTCAGAAGTAGAGGTGATGCATTATGGGAACAAGACTGCACCTGCCCTTCTCATCAGGAACTCCTGTCCCACCTCTGGCCTGCTGTATATTCATGCATGGATCTGCACACATAACATTTAACATGCACAGGCTGGAAGTTCACTTAACGAATTGAGTGTATGTGGAATGAAGATCACAATGTTCAGACCTGGATGAATTGGAATTTTATTGCCAGAGTCCCAATACAAATGTTGACACCAAAGCATGGACTTTGAAAAAGGTCCAGAAGTGAGAAAGGGGTATGTCTTCCATATGGACAAACGGACAGGTCTCCTGCAGCTTCAATGGAAGCACAAAAGAGGGAATTTCAAGAGGCACTGCATTTCTTCCCCCTGCATGACAAGCTGCACCTGATAAAATTCTCCTCTTCTGTGCATCTCTTAGAAGTACAGGATACCTGTCCTCTTTCCCATATGACAGCCCTAGACAGGTGCACCCAGTGGGTGGAGTCGGCTCGTATCATCTCACTCCCTCACCATACATAGATGCTACTTGCAGAGAAGTTCACCCAAACCACCCCAGTAGCTTCTCGTAGTGTAGCAAATGACCTTTGGTGTCCTTTGAACCTGTTGTCAGAATATTTAAATTTTTATAACTACAAAAAAAATGTGCTGGATTAGAAATATGTAAAAATAAAAGTGTTTAGGAAGAACTAACTCACACAATACATAATAATTAATGCATGAAATTCATTGCCATGGGATATTATATGAAATTCAATGCCACAGGATGTGGTGATAACTACTGGCTTCAATAGCTTTAAGAGGGGATTAGCTAAATGCATGGAGGATAGATATCTATAGCTAAGGCATGATGGCTATGCAGAACTTCCAAATTCAAAGGCAGTAAATCAGTTGCTGGAGGGTCAATAGCAGGGGAGGGTTGTTACCTTAATGCTCTATTTGTGGGTTCACCAGAGATATCTGGCCTATCATTATGGGAAGCAGGATGCTGGACTAGGCATGATGGCCTTGGGTCAGATCCAGTAGGGCTCTTCTGATCTTCCCTCATAGAATAAGGCCTGATTCTCATATTACAAGGGGAATTTATTTTAGTTTTCATTGGCTGACATCCAGATTAATGCAGTGCTGGTGCTATAACACTAAGCAACTGCTGGGCAGGGGAGGGCGATTTCCATCAGTCTCTCCTTCCCTCTGAAGTTCTCTGTGCCTCCCAAAAATATGCCCCTGAAAATTGCTCCTTCCCCATAGCACCAGCACACCATTAGAGCTCCATCACTGCATTAGTCTGGATGTTAATCAGTTGGTTACTCCAATGTGGTAAACACCAGGCCTAACTAGTAGATGAAGGGATATTCAAGTGGAAAAATATATCACATGAAACAGAGGCCTTCATGGAGGGGGCAGGGCTGTCCTTAGGGCAAGGCAAGCAGGGTGACCACCCCGGGCCCCACTAGAATTAACTGGAAGGGGGCCCCCACACTGGCTGATTTGCCCCAGGCCCCGCACCCTGCCAGGGCTCTCTAAGGACAGCGCTGGGAGTGGGGTACTATCCCCTACGCAGGAACTGAATGGTGAAAGAGTGTAATCTTTTTTCCCCTTCAAAAGGAAACGAACAGCTACAAAGAATCAGCTTGTAGTAAAAACATCAACACACACACACACACACACAGAGCTGCTGCTACTAATAAATGCCTTAAAAACTTGAAAAAAGTTTGCATTTCTTACTATACATCAACTGCCAATTGCAGAGAAAAGTTGATTAATGGTCTAATTTTTTTTTTTTTAAACTGGGAGGCTCCAGAACTTTAAGCTATATCCCATGAAAGGGTGTAAGATCAGCCTGGAAATTATGCCAAGCTTAATTATACTTAATGTGAATTATTCAGAAGTGCAGCAGAGAGGGGGAAAAATTTATTTCATACAAAGGAGCCTGACATTTTAATTGGTCCTTCAGAAAAGAGACAAAACAATTTCCTCTCTAGAAAATTTACATCTTCCCCATCAAAACAGCAGCCTCAGCCGAGCAGAACTTCATTAACAAGATTAATTATCATGCCAGTGTCTGCCTCATCAGGTGTGCTGGCCAGGTGAAGTGTGGAACGTAAAGGAGGGGGGATGACACAAAGCCTTCACTTTGGCACGAAGAGAAAAGAGGACAGAAGAAAGCTACCTTACCTTGGTCATTAGCCATTTTGTCCGGATGTTCCACTGAAAGGCAAAGACAGCTTTGTTAGACTTTTGACAGTTTCTACCACATCAACATATAAATTCACAGTTTTTGCCTCAAAATGATTTGCACTTTTTAGCAGGTTGATTGGCATGACAGAAACGACTTTTGAGACACTAAAAGCACAAGTGTGAGTTAGATCATCTGTGTCTTGTTACTAACCAAGTCAGATTTGCTTAAAAAAATAAATAAATCCCGAGTTGTTTTTCTTTCAGATCTGAGGTATCATCTTGAAAGCTTAATTAAGAGTGGATGAGAGGAAAAAGAGATTGTTCTTTGGAATAATTAGACGCAAATCCTCCTGCATGGTGAAAGCTAGTTCTGACTTAGGTTGTCATAATTTCAAGCTTTGTGTAAAAGCGATTTTACATGCTTTTTATAATAATGATCACACACAAAAGAAAGATTGGATTACAAGTGCTCCAGTCAAGTCTTCGGGGTTTACAGATATTGCCAACATCCTTCAACTGCAATGGCCCACAACTATTTGTTAAATAGTACAGGGGACATAATTCTAGAATACTATCCTTTTGAATATTTCCTTGAATAAAAGTTTCGTTGCTTTACTTGGTGGCTATGCTTCAAAAGGGCCTTAGAACGGGAGCCCAGTTATCTTAGTGGCTTCTTCCCTCTCACCTGATTCCACCTTTTTATACTGTGAGGCTTTTCACACATGCATGCAAAACCGGGCTAAGGGGGTCCAGCACAGTTTTGCACGTGTGTGTGACCCGCTGGGATTGGGCCTGATCCTGGTGGCACCACGGCAGCAAACCCGCCTAAACAGCCACCTTCTAAAATGAGGATAAGGGAGCGAGCGCTCTTAATCTCATTTTTTGGATCATAGGATAATAGGGACATCGGAAGCTGCCATATACTGAGTCAGACCATTGGTCTATCTAGCTCAGTATTGTCTTCACAGACTGGCAGCGGCTTTCCAAGGTTGCAGGCAGGAGTCTCACTCAGCCCTATCTTGGAGATGCTGCCAGGGAGGGACCTTGGAACCTTCTGCTCTTCCCAGAGCGGCTTCATCCCCTGAGGGGAATATCTTGCAGTGCTCACACATCTAGTCTCCCATTCATATGCAACCAGGGCAGACCCTGCTTAGCTAAGGGGACAAGTCATGCTTGCTACCACAAGACCAGTCCTCCTTTCCAGGCTGCCACATGCGGGGAGCCTGGGGAGGGGAGGGTGGATCCCCATGATGCACCACCCACTTGCCCAGGGCATCACAATACTTCCAGGAGCCGGGACGACACATCCTGGCCTCTGACCCTCCCCACTACCTCGTCGCGTGGGTAATCATGCCTTGATGGCACATGAGCACTTCATTCATACTCTTGTGCTGCTGTTGCTCTTTCAAACTTCAGGGATGGGCATAGGGCACAGAAGGCTGCACCATTATTTTCATTTTATTTTATTAGAGGAGGAAAGCATGTGGCAGCAAGCATGAATTGTCCCCTTTGCTAAGCAGGGTCTGTCCTGGTTTGCATTTGGATGGGAGACCACATGTGTGAGCACTGTAAGATATTCCCCTTAGGGGATGAGGCCACAGCTCAGTGAAAGAGCATCTGCAGGCTTGCACGCCGAACGTACCAGGTTCAACCCCTGGCATCTATAGGCAGTGCTGGAAGAGACTCCTGCCTTTAACCTTGGGGAGTTCCTGCCAGTCACTGAAGACAGTACTGAGCTAGCTGGACCAATGGTCTGACTTGATATAAGGCAGCTTCCTATGTTTCTATGACAAACTCAAGAGGATTGGTCTGCTAACAGCTACTCACCATGATGGCTAAATGGAGCCTCCATATTCAGAGGCAATATGTCACTGAATGGCAGTTGCTGAGTAGCAGCAGTATCAGGAGTCCCTTCTTGCAGAGTACCTGGAGAAATCTAGTTAATCTTTGTCAGAAGCAGGATTCTGGACAAGAGGGAACTTTGGTCTGATCCAACAGAGTCCTTACGTTCATCCAGGTTTTCAGGTTGAGACAGGGGTTTTTCAAACTTGGGTTTCCAGAAGTTGCTACATTACAACTCCCATCATCCACAGCCTACAACATATGGGAACCCAAGTTTGAGAACTCCAGGTTTAAGAGTTCATGACTGATAGCCAGTCCAAGTTACTCCTACTGGAATTAAGTACTCCTTTAGAGCAACTTCTGAGTAGTACTATTAACAACCACAACAATTTATATACTGCTTTTCAACAAAAGTTTCCAGAGTGGTTTACATAGAGAAATAATAAATAAATAAGATGGATCCCTGTCCCCAAAGGGCTCACTAAGTTAAGTAACTTAGTGGGGATCTCAGCCATTTTTTTGCATATTTCTGCTCCAGTGGACATTAGCCCAATACAATTTCTCTACCATCTTGATTTTGGCTCTTAGGTATCCATCAGTCCTCCTGACTTGGATTAATAGAATCAGAGATGGAAAAAACCAAAAGCCAGCCAGCCAAGCCTTCTCATTCAAAACAAGACCATCCACCAGGGAGATTCAAAAGAATAACAATCAGGGACTCCAAAGGAAATGTGTTGCAAATATTATATAAGTTACTTAGGAAATGGGATTGTGCTAATTGGCCAGAATCTACAAGCAGAAATTGATGGAAAACCAAATAGATACCGGCCACCTTCGCATGTAACGTGAAACTGGAGTTGAATGAGGCAGGGGTTGGATTTCATGGTTGTCCGAATGCGTGCAACCATGGTCCCATCTCAAAAGTGACCTGAGCTTTCCCTCCCCAAACTCCAATTTGAAGCTTCAGTTTGTTGTCAGTTTTGCTGCTCCTACCTGAAATTTGAAGACAGCAGCATGTTGTTTGAAGGCTACACTCACTGTAACTGGAGTTGAGGGAAGGAAGCTCCTCCCTCTCTCCTTCTCTGATTGGCTGCTGAGTCTGTCCTTCATGCCTGAAGGAAGCACATTCAGCCAGTTCCCCCCTACGTGCTGCAGTCCCCCAGACTGAGATTTTGATTGTCTCGGAGGCGTGCGGGGTGTGTGTGTGTGTGTGTGTGTGTGTGTGTGTATAAACTGTGTGTCTGTTGGACGCCTGTTTTCTCTTTACATTCAAAGGCAGCCAGAGTCTAAGGCTTGGCGATGAGAGACCCAGAAGCAAATTCCTGCTCAGCAAGGCTTTGACCAAATCAGTAGTACTCAGCCTAAACTACTTTTGAGGCATGGGAACCAGAAGGGGATTAACTTCAAGTCAAGCTCTCATACTATGTGCCATAGGCTGCCTTCAGACATCACACCAAATCGGAGGTGAACAAACCTCCAGTTCTGCCCCCATGATGTTTTAATTATCAGAACAGTGATTCCTGGACCCAACCATAGTTCCAATTTTGCCCCCAAACCTGGGAATGAACCCTCAGTTTGTTCGGATTTCCACTCACCCAACCAAAGTTCCATTCCTGCCTCTGTTATGTCTGGATTTGAATTGTTCCCCAAACTGGAGGCAAGGGAGGAAGCTCCTCCTGTGGGCTGCCAGCCTATTGGCTGGCGCAGACTGTCCCCCCCAGGTAGGAGGGAGCCCGCACAGTCAGTTCCACCCCCTTTCCCAGCACTCAGACTTTAGATTCTGATCATCTGGGAGGGTGTGCTTGGCGAGTGGACAGTCTGTCTGAAGGCAGCCATAGAATAGAATTTACCCATGTCCTGATGTCATCATATTGTGCATTTCCAATCCCTGCCAGCCAGTTATGAGTTTTATTATTCCTTATGGAAGGGGGAAACACAACAGAACTGCCATTTTTAGTGATAGTCCAATGATTCTGATAATGAGTAGTATTTGGATTTCCTGTTCTTTTCAAATGAACCTAAGGAACAAAGTCTAAATAATTATTCAATAATGGAATGGATTTCTCCACTGCTCCATATACAGATTTGTAAGTTATAATTGGTGCATTTACTAAAAAATGTTAGCACATGATGGGTAATACGTTCATCTCAAGAAAATTTGTGATCTAGGCAGATAATATGCTGCTTTCTTAACTTCTTCCATAATTAAGCTATTGAGTGGTTGTAACCTAGTACATAAAGCGTTCTATAGGGCCATTTCGATACATAGCATTAGCTTCTGGCAGGTTCTCTGTAACTCAGGGACATGACTGTGTTTCCCAATCATCACCCCAATGAGGCATTAGAGGGCACTGCAATGCTAAAAATACTACCCGATGTTGTCTTCATAGGGGGGAAAAATCACAATGACAATATCAGCAATTACAGAGCAGTTTTTCAAAAAGAAAACAGATGATTGCAAATTTAACATCGTTGTCTATCATGTCCTGCAGAAAGCCCCAAATAAAGACCTTTCTTGTCTGTGTTAATAGGAGGTTAATGCCTATCAGAATTAACAAGCCAAAAGCAATCTCTCTCTCCTTTTCTCTCTCTCTCACTGACACATATCAGTTCACTCAATTTAGATATCCTTCAAATTAAGGTTATAGATGCCCTACATATTATGACAGTGACATGTATCCTAGGGAGCCTTTTACAAAATTAAAAAAAAAATGGCTTACATTTTTGTGAACATAAAGAGGGCTAGAACAATTGGAGATATATATATATAAAATTTAGGGCTGAGATGAAATTGAGTCCACATTTTACTCATCCCATTTGGAGGTGGTATAAATGGCAGGGGGATGTTGGCGATTTTGGGAGGTGGGGTGAATTTTGAGCATATGGCACAAAATTCACTGCCAGTCTTCCTACCAGCTGATAGCCACCTGCATAGTTTCACCAGAATGTCCTAAAATGATGCTATGTCATGATGTAGCATAGTTCCAGAGTGTTCTGGGGAAACAACCATGGCAGCTAGGAGCCAAGCGGAGCTGGGAGAGTGTGGGTGAATTTTGGCCCCTCACCCTCAAAATTCATTTTCTGTTTCAAAATGTGAAAGAGGAAACACAGCTTTACCATTGCTAGAGTCTCTCAATTTTGGCATTTATTGTTATTGTTGCTGTTACTGGCTGACATGATAGGGAAAATTACTCAAAGTTGTCACTGAAATTTCAGTGGAATTACTTTGAGTAATTTTCCTCATCAAGTCTGTCATTATTATTTCATCTCTATCCCACTTTTCCAGAAATAAAGCACAGAATTGACTGAGATAAGCACATAAACAATAAAATAAGAAAATGCAATAAGAAACCCTACTTTTTGAGCACTGGATTCAAAAAAAATTGGAACAGAGGAGCACTAGATTAAAAACCTGTTTGAATAGATGTACTTTCAAAACCCACCTATCAGCAGGAGGAGAGGATCTCCCTAGGTGAGCAACCTAAAGACTGGCCCAATTCCATACTGGAACCTAGGTTAATATTGAGGCATATGTTGATGCCTAAAAAGACCTAAAATTCTGAGCTCCTTCCCCCGTCTCTAAATATAAATGCAGCTTCTCTTACAAAATTTATCTGTGTAAACCACCCTGTGCCATTTTTGGAAGGGTGGTATAGAAATCGAATAAATAAGAAATATTAAAATGGATCCTAGAATAGATCTATAGAGAAATACTTCAGTTTTCCACTATGCATTTTCTCCCAACACAGGCCATCACAAATGGTGGCCTACCAACCAAATGGGGCCACCGGTTGTTTATGCCTGCCCACCAGGAGCTTGATAAGCACTGTTTTTGATGCTTACTGGGAGAATTCATCAGGGAGTTTGTAATTATTCATTCATCATCATCATCATCATCAACTTATATACCGCTTTTCAACAAAAGTGTCCAAAGCGCTTTACACAGACAAATAATCCTATATAATAAAACCCTAAGGTACCTGCGTTCGTGTCTCTTGCAGGTGTTCTGCGCATGTGTGGTGCGCGCGCCGCTCCGCTGGTGAGGAGGCCGCTCGGATCCCCGGTGGCAGGCCTTAAGAGCCCTCCGCCGCCGCTACAGCCCCCAAGAGCATCCGCTCGGATTGGGCTGCGTCTGTGGCGCTGCCCGGAACAGCCACTCCAGTGGCGGAGAGGCTGCTCTCCGCCCTGGATCCCCGGCGGCAGGGCTTAAGAGCCCTCCGCCTCCACTACAGCCCCCGGGAGCGGCTGCTCGATTATGCCGCGTCCGCGGCGCCACTGAGGGAGGCCGCACCCATGGCCTCTAAGCAGGGGGCTGCCCTTGATTCTCAGCGGGGGGGCTTAAGAGCCCTCCGCCGCTGCTACAGCCCCCAGCGCAGCCACTCCTATTAGGCCTGGCCAGGTGCTCCTGACCAGCCTAGGAGCTGCTACGGACGTCCTCTCTCCAGCGAGTCAGAGAGAGGACTGAGCCAGCGCAGGCGTGCAGCTGGCTCCCCTGTTCACAACTCTTCTAGCACCCGTTAATGTAACGGGCTTAACAGTCACTAGTAAATAAATAAATAAGATGGACCCCTTTCCCCAAAGGGCTCACAATCTCAAAAGAAACATAAGATAGACACCAGCAACAGTCACTGGAGGTACTGGGCTGGCTGGGTGGAGAGGGCCAGTTACTCTCCCCCTGTTAAATAAAGCGAATCACCACGTTAAAAAGGTGACTCTTTTTGCCCAGTTAGCAGGTTGTCAGGTATCTGGTAGGGTTGTGTGAACCAGCTCAACCTCAAGCCAGCTCAGCATTGAACTGATCGAGCACCCTCAAACTGGAACAGACCCAGTTTGGCTTGGGGCCAGTTCAGGGGTTCTAGAGTTTTAAAAATCATTATTATTATTTTTTACTCACTGCCAGGTTCAGTGGTGACCTTGGGGGGTGCTGCTGTGGCCGGAGGGGTCTCCGGCAGTTCCCCCTCCCCTAACCAGCTTCCCTTGGTCTCTGAAGGGTCATTTCAGCCCATTTTTGGGCTGCTTTGGCCCTTTCTGAGGTGGTCGTGGCCATTTTGGCGGCTGCTGCACATACACCCTGGCCATTTGCATGGCCAGATGACCTGGATGAGTTTTGTAAAACTCTAGAACCCCTGAACTGGCTTGAATTGGAGCTGAGATGGGCCCCTCATTCGAACATGCCTGGCTCGGTTCAAGTCCGGTTCAAACTCAAACCGAACTGGGCAAACCGGTTTTGTGCACACCCCTAGTATCTGACAGGCCACAATACATGGCTGGTGCAGTTTGCTTGGTGGGTCATAAATGGCATACATCTGTGGTTGGGGGTCTGACAAGCAATGGCTGCAGGTGAGAACAGCAAGAAATGGTGACTGGAAAGCTGCTGAGCGATGCAAAAAAGGGCGGTGCAGATAGTGACAGTGAGATCGGGTGAGAAAGGGACTAGAAGGATGCGTCTGAGGGGATCGCATGAGGTCCAGGCAACCTCTCGGAAAGGCTTTCCATGCTCATAGGAACATAGGAACATGTACATAGGAAGCTGCCATATACTGAGTCAGACCATTGGTCTATCTAGCTCAGTATTGTCTTCACAGACTGGCAGCAGCTTCTCCAAGGTTGCAGGCAGAAATCTCTCTCAGCCCCATCTTGGAGATGCCAGGGAGGGAACTTGGAACCTAGATGCTCTTCCTAGAGTGGCTCCATCCCTTCAGCAGAATATCTTACAGTGCTCACACTTCTAGTCTCCCATTCATATGCAACCAGGGTGGATTCTGCTTAGCTAAGGGGACAAGTCATGCTTGTTACCACAAGACCAGCTCTCATGAGACTGCCACCTGTATGCTGAGCTATTTAGAGCAATTATATAGAGAAAGACAAAGATGGGCCTATGTAGTGGGCTGAGGCTCCTGTACAAGAGTCCAGCCAATAAAGAGAGAGACCTGGAGGGGGGCAAACACTGAGGCATATGGCGGAGGGAAGGAGAAAGTGTGTCCAGAAAGCTCAGCAGGGATGGATACCATGGACTCTGCAACTATCATAACAAGATGGCAATGGGATAGGACAGTCATCTGTTCCCATTCCCACTGACTTCCCATTCATGCTTTTATCCATTCTGCATAACAGCAGCTCCCATGACACTTCTCAAGGCACTTTTGCACATCCCTAAGTGCGGTATGCCAAGTTCAGTATAGTGATTAAATGTGGGATAAAATCACCCTCAGGACAGCACAGTGGCTCAATGTGTTGATACCTCTGAAGAGACCCAAGAAGCCGTGCCTTTAATAAGCAACTGCCTTGCAGTTAAAATTCAGTTTGCAATTAAGATTCATTTGAAAATTAGGAGTGACAGTTAGGAAGGAAATTATGCTACAGTTGTAGCAGAGGGGAATAACTCTCATTAGTCCTGCTCTTTCCGATTTACCGATTTCAGCCACAGGTGAAGAAGGGAAAAAAGCCTCTTAATGAATTATTTCAGAGAGACTGAGGGAATCCCTTCTCTGTGTGGCATTAATTCATTTAGCCCTTTTCAACCAGCACTTTTCAGTTAAGTAAATTCCAGAATAGAGCCACTTACCTTCGGATACTAAATTGATCCTGGGAACTTTGCTTCAGAATATTTACTATTTAACGTTATTAATCTGGCTGCTGTAAACCTAATGGAACATTGAAAGTGAAATTCTGTTTCCAGATGATTAAGTACGGACCATTAACTGCTTAAGGGAACTTGTGCTGCTATGCTGTCCAAGACTCCATGACTTCCCTTCTGACATTCGTCCCCTATTTCTATAGAAGGGATTTATTCGAATCAATTAATGTTTGCTCAGGGCAAAGCTGACTACAGCTTGAAGGGAAAAAGTCAGGAATGAAGAGAGAACCGTTTGCACTGCAAAGATTTACTAACAAGTGTATTACAGACGTATCACCTTCTTATTTTTCATTTGGCCACAGGGATGAGGGGGCTCACTGCTGAGCAGAAAGCACAGAAAATCCCTAGGTCTTTTACACACAAGATCACAATGGGGTGTGACTCAGCGAAAATTAAGTTTACCCAAGTAACATTAAAATGGGACTGAAGGCCAACATTATATCCTTAACAAGAAACAATTTGCACTACACATTGTTAGAGATGTGCAGGGCCCTTCTGTGTTGTGGCATCTAAATTGCAGAACACCCTTTCTGGGGAGTTTTGCCAGGCTCCTTTCTTCTGCTACTTAGATGAGTACAAGATCCATTTCTCAGGGCCAAACTAGGAGTTCGATGACTGCAATCTCTAAGCCTACTCACCCCTGCCAAACAGCAGCAGCCATGCAGCCATGCAGGAGGATGGGCGAAATTAAATGCTTTGTGATCCATGGATCTACATGTCTGCATACTGCCAAGAGATACTTCCATAGGACACCAAACACATTCTCATCATTATTATTAAGCGCAAGAATCCCAATATTTTTGCATAATTCAGAATGCAAACCAGACATCGGAAGCTCTTTGCACCTTATAAGCAGAGGCAGATTTGTCAGAGAAGCAGTTTGAATATTATTGAACATGACATATTTAGGGTGGATAACATTAAATATTCATGTCAGGGTATTAGACATAGTCCTCACAGGCAATTAGAAAATGGAACAAAATGAGCTTTTTTCTTTTTGGTGATACCTTGTGTAAATGCTACAAAGTAAGAGCTTTCTAGTTCACTAATTGTTCAGAGCTAGTTAGATATCTGGGTCTGCCTACCATTTGATGTCTCATTGCACCTCACTTACTATATTTTGATCTTGTGCCATTTTTAGTTGAAACAGTCTCTCCAACATAGCTCCCCTATCCGCATTTCATTTTCCTCCCTTCGCACTCAGCACAAGCATGAAATGAAGTTGGTGCCAGAGGCGTAACTAGGGGAAATGGCGCCCGGGGCAAGCACTGAAATGGCGCCCCCCCCATCGTGCGCCCACCACCGCCCCCCCAACATACTACATTATACTTAGGTTTTTCCTCACAAGCGCCCGCCACCGCCGCCAAGTCAGGCCACCGACTGGCCGCAAGGCACCAGCAAAGCAATGGGGGGGGGGGCGCAGGCGGCGCGGAAAGGAACGGTCATGGGGAAGGGGGCACCGACGCGCTCCCTTGACTGCTGCAGCACTGCTGCACTGACCAGGAAACATTTGTATTAACAAAAAATTAAAAAAAAATTTTAATTTGGTCATGGCGGCGCCCCCCACGTGACCAGAAAAGATGGCGCCCGGGGCATGTGCCCCCCCTGCCCCCCCCTATAGTTACGCCTCTGGTTGGTGCCCATCTAATTTGGTAGATGAGAAGAACTAGCAAAGATTATTCCCTGTCTGCAATTTATGATGGTAAGAAAAGAGAAACCATGAACAATCAAGTTCTCCTGTTGATTTTTATTCAGAGTGAAGCCTAACAGGCAATGCAAAGAGCTGAAAATCCTGGCTAGGATATGATAAACCAAGAACAAATGAAGATGAGGCTTATAATGGCTTCCTCTCCAGTTTCTGTACATTCATTAAAACTGCTCTATGAGAAAGGTCTCCCATGCTCAGCTTGAATTCTTGGCACCTTCTCTATAGGCAATGATACCAGCTCATGCAAAAGAGCAGCCCTGTCAGAAGTGCTTAGTGCATTGGGCCATCTCCAGTGTTCCGAATTCACCATAAATTGTATGTTCAGCTTTTGTTCCTAATACCACTTCTGGATTCATAGACGACCCCCAGGATGGGTAATATGAAATGAAAGCCATTGATTTCAACTTAAACACACAAGGTATCTGGATTGCACCTTGATTTTATGATGCAATCTCCCCCCTGTGTTATTTATAATGGTCCATCATAATTGTGCCAGTGTAAGATAAACTCCAGATAAACAAATAATTATCATTGCCCTAGTTTGCTTAAAGCAGTGTCTTCAAACTTTCTACCTGCAAGGAATTGCCTCCACATTGATTCATCATATGGTGGTATTGCAGAGGATTCTGGGACATGTTCCAGGGCACTCAGCAGATTAATGTGAGAGGCCCAGACCGATTCAGCCTCACCACTGCCTCATATGAACTGAGAAAACAACCTAGAATACATTGAGGCTGCTCCAAAATGCACCTCCATTTTCTTTTCCTCATTCGCAAGCAGTGAAAAAGGGAAGGCAATTTTGCTCATTTTTCAGGGAGGGCTGAGTACTTCTGAGACATTTCTCAGCCTACTGGTGATGCCCTTTTCTTCCTGGAACCTCCCTTGGGATAACACTACATCGTGATGTAGCATGATTAATGGGGCATTCTGGAGGGAAATTCATGAGAGGTGGCAGGGGTGTCGCTATAATTGACCAGATGGGTTCAAAGAACCCAGCCCCCCCAGCTCCTGAGCCCCCCACCAGCTCCATCCCTCTCAATTTTCTTCATTATCTCCCAAACTCCGAGGAGCCACCAGAGAAAGGGGTGAACATGGGCCCCCTCACCTGTATCTACACCCCTGAGAGGTGGCAGAGCTGGTTGCTGAGAAATGCGTAGGGATGTGCATGAAATGGATTTTGCATAAGCTCGAAATGAAACGCAAATGTCCAAAATGTTTCATTGAAAACAGCAGTTGACCCAGCTGTTTTGGCGAAATAACTTAAAATATTTTGAGTGTTTGGGCCATAGGGAACAATGGGGAAACTCAAAACACCTAATTGTTCCCCATGGGTCATTCCTAGGAACAACGAAGTGGGTTATGTGGTAGGGCATGCTGAGTGCTACCTTCCACCCAATCCACAAAAGAAATGGGCAAGTGGGTAATTTTAAGCAATCTTTTAACCTTTCACCAAAACCACCATAGGACCCTATTAAAAATGTGTTTAAAATTGCCCACTTGCCCATTTCCTTTGTGGGTTGGGTGGTAGGTAGCACCCCTAATGCCCTATCATCCAATCAGCTTTAGTGTCCCTAGGAGTTACCCATGGGGAACACTGAGGAGTTTCAAGTTTCCTCATTGTTCCCTGTTGGGGCTCTTCCCCAAAGCTCATCAGGGGAGGGCAAGGAAGCTAGGAGGACAGCTGCCCTTGACTGGGCCAGAATGGCCCAACAATGAATGGCCCATTGCCTGGATGCAGCCAGGAGCTCGCAGGTCCCTGCCCACTGCAGAGACCCTGTGGAGAAGAAATTGAGTCCTGTAAGGTGGCCCCTTTAAGGGCTACCAGGCAGAATACAAGAGGCTGCAAATGGAAGGTAGGGGAGGGGTTAAGACAGGTGGGGACCTGTGAACACAGTGGCGTTCTGGGTCTAAAAATATTGTTTGCCAGGAGACAAGGGGGCCCACCCACAACTATAAGGCCATCATTTACTTTTTATAAGAAATAAATAAAATTTTAAAAAATACTTAAGTGGAAAAAAGGTACAATTAAAAATTTTGTGAAATAAATGTATATTTTTTAGTAATTACAGTGTACATATATTGTACATATTACTGGCAGTATACAGTACAGATTGTTATAATTGAATTTTTAATTTTTAAAAAATTTTAAATAAATGGTGGATATTTTTAAATAGTTTCCTTGTACTGAACATTTTACACATTAACAGGTAGTTCAAAAGCATATTTCATGCAGTCCACATCATGGCTGATGCACTCTCCAGAAGGTTTACCTAAAGTTCAGGTAATGGGATGTGATATCCACAAAATGTATTTCTGAATATAACTATGATATGTGTATTGATATTGCAAAGGTGATAAAAAGTGTTTATTAATTGTTATAAGTGTAACTGGTAAAAGAAAAAGGTAAAGTAGTAAATGTACTGTGACATGTGACGGATCCCACAAATGGGAGTGAAAAATAAAGCCAGAAAAACGTTCTGTCTGTGTGCCACCCAGCAGAGCCTGCCCAGAAAGAGTTAATGGCAGGCAGAATCAGAGTCTGTGACTGACAGCCAGAGAAGGGGCGAGTCTGGAAGGGATACATCAGGCAAGTTCTGGAGGAAAAGAGGGAGTAATAATAGTAATAACAGTAATAATATTGGAACTTCTATTATATTCTCAAACTACTAAAAGGTCATTAACATTTTTAACATATTGTCTCATGTTTAAGGGGGCCCACTTCATCAGGGGCCCACAGGGCCCACTTGCCATCGGGCAAGCTGACACCCTGGCCAGTCCGCCACTGTGTGAACATATACAATGGGCCTGAAGCCAGTGATGAGGAGGCCAGTGGAGATGGAGGGTGGCTGCTTCTATGGGCTCCCAGAGAAAAGCAAGGTATTCCCTCTCCCTGGCAGACGGAGGGGGAACAGGGTGCTCAGAACCCCCTCCCCATTCTTCTGAGGCCTGAATGCCCAAGGCTTGTGAGGCCTGTGAAGAGGAAATGCCAAATTCCCTATGGCCGGAACAAGCTACACTCACAGAGTGAATGCACACAAGTTATGCATTGCCATTCTGCAACCCCGCCTTGAAAAGCACTGCAGAAGCACACAGTAAAAGGGAACCTGTCCCTCTCAACACAGAACAACACACATTTCAAATACAGTCCAAAATGGCCACAAAAGAATCACTGGCCCAGAATCTACTGCCAGCCACTGTACCTGTTCTGCAGTAACATCATTGGCACAAGTTGTTCACTCACACACAATGATGACTCCTCATGTTACTTCCTAGCATTGCAACAGCTGCCAGAGCAGCACCCTTACTGAGCAGCAAGCATAGCCATACACTCAACTAAAGAAACTTCAGTCACATTTTTTGACTGGGTACACTTGCAGAGCAGTCTGGCCTTGAGACTAACTTGTGTTTCACTCACTGCTCTGAAATAATAATAACAATAACAACAACAACAACAACAACATCAAACAAAATAATCCCAGTGGTAATTGGCGCCCTGGGTACAGTTCCAAAAGACCTTGATGAGCACCTCAACACCATAGGGGCCACAGAAATCACCACCAGCCAATTACAAAAAGCAGCTTTACTGGGAACAGCCTATATTCTGCGACGATATCTATAACAATTGACAATAAAATTCTGGCATCCCAGGTCCTTGGGAAGGAGTCGATGTCTGGATAAAACAAACCAGTCAATAACACCTGTCTGACTGTGTAAACAAGAAATAATAATAATAGGATGCTGCAAGTCCATCAAACAGTACAGGAGGAGAAAAGAGAATATATAAAGGACAGTGAAGAAGATGCACTTAAAATGGTCAAGAACGAGAAACTATTAAACACCAATCAAACAAAGCAGGCCTACAAGGAAGAACAACTCAAGAACCGAGCAGAAAAATGGAAAAATAAGCCCCTGCATGGCCAATATTTGCACAATATAAGTGGAAAATCAGACATCACCAAGACCTGGCAATGGCTTAAGAATGGCAACTTGAAGAAAGAAACAGAGGGTTTAATACTGGCTGCACAAGAACAGACACTAAGAACAAATGCAATAAGAGCAAAAGTAGAAAAATCCACAACAAACAGCAAGTGCCGCTTTTGTAAAGAAGCAGATGAAACCGTGGACCACCCAATCAGCTGTTGTAAAAAGATCGCACAGACTGACTACAAACAAAGGTATGACAAGGTAGCAGGGATGATGCACTGGAGCATCTGCAAAAAATACAAGCTACCTGTAGCCAAAGATTGGTGGGACCATAAAATTGAAAAAGTTGTAGAAAATGAAGATGCAAAAATATTATGGGACTGCCGACTACAAACAGACAAACATCTGCCACACAATACACCAGATATAACTGTAGCTGAGAAGAAAGAAAAACAAGTTCAAATAATCAACATAGCAATACCAGGGGATAGCAGAATAGAAGAAAAAGAAATCGAAAAATCACAAAATACAAAGATCTACAAATTTCCAAACACTTTGAAGAGCACCTCAACACCATAGGGGCCACAGAAACCACCATCAGCCAATTACAAAAAGCAACATTACTGCGAACAGCCTATATTCTGTGATAATAATAACAGCAACAACACTGATAATAAAATTCAGCAATCCCAGGTCCTTGGGAAGGAGTTGATGTCTGGATAAAACAAACCAGTCAATAACACCTGTCTGACTGAGTAAACAAGAAACAACAACAACAACAACAACACAGAGCAGACCAGAGCAGTGAGTGAAGCACAAGTTAGCTTCAAGGCCAGATCACAGCAATCACCAAGAAATATCACACACACACACACACACACACACACATACACACCTGCCACTGTCCATTTCTTGCCACAACACTACCTTGCAAACAAACCGAACCACAATTCAAGGAAGGCAGGCAACCATGTTTTGCCTTTGTCAATCTGAGATGCAGCAAAACCAGATAGTTATTGCAGCAATAGCACACCATATTATACTTGGTGTTGAGAAACGAAAACCACAAAATCAAACCTTCCTTCCTCCTCACCTGAAGTAATCTCTTCTTGAAGATAGGCACACTATAAGGACTTTCTCTGCCTCCCAGTCCCTTTTGAAATACATTTTGAAACTCCCTTCTTTTGTGTTCCTCCCCGCTCCCCCCAGTCAACGGGAGCACAGTTGCCGATGACAACCCTTGTTTTCTATGATAACAAGCCAACCAAGAAGCAAGGAGGTTGCAAGCCAATTGGAAGCCAGTGCCAGAAAACCAATCAGCAAGGGGAAAATAGGCCTCCAAAATGCCGTTCAAAACATCAAAATGTTTTGATTGAAATGGGGTTGTTCTGCTCCAAGCTTGAAACAGGCCCTTTATTTAAAGGGTGTTCTGTTTTGAGCTCGGAAGACTAGAAACAGCCTATTTCGAGTCAAAAAGTTTTGCCGTCGAAACATTCTGCACGTCCCTACTTTACATAACTGCTACTGCTAAAGCCACCACCAAAGAGGAAGAAGGAACTAAAAATGAAAGGGGAAAAGGATAGCCACCTGCCAGCAACAAAAAAATTCTCAAAATTTCTCTAGCTCCCACTCAAAACTGATCCATTTCACCCTCTCCTCCCATTTTGTGCATCATCCCAAATTGGAGTTTGAATATTCTTCAATGAGAAGTTTCAGTTCAGCACTGGAATACTCCCAACATTGTCCTGTAGAATACACCCAATATTGTCTAAATATTTTCTCCTCCAATTTAAGGGAACACTTTTGTTATGAACCCTGCTGGCTATTAACATTGTCAAAGAAAGTTTGACTGAGGGTACTGTTGATTTTTCTGGTGGCTACTCAGAGGTAAGCCTTCTCTATAGTTGCCCAGGGTTGTAGAACAAATTTTCAGGTAGAAATGAGAGCTGCTGTATCCTTGATGGCTTGTAGAAAAGTATTGAAAGCACACCTGTTCAATCAGACTTTTAGTTGATTTTTATTGATTTTTTTAACTGAATTGTTAATGTTTATATGTTTTTAAAGTGTTTTTTTAAAAAAAATTTGGTTGTTTTATTTGATTGTGAACTGCCTTGAGACTTTTATTATAGGTGGTTTATAAATGTATTAAATAAACTGTTTGGGACGACTGACAATGATGGGCAAGTTGTCTTTCAGGGCAAGTTGTCCATCATTACTGATCTCTCATTACATGAGCCCCTGATAAGCTTCCAAGGAAGTCCAGGTTTCAGCGAGACACAGCTGGAAAACCAGTGGTCTAAAACTAAAGCCCGAAGCTATAAAACAAGTAAATCAAGATGCAAAGAATATTGTTTCATGTAGTGCAGGGAAAATGTTGCTTGTGTAATGCAAGTCTTTATAAATCTTCGGTACGTTCATAAAACAATTCTGCACTTATTACTTTTTAATGCCTAAAAGAACAAACAAACAAGAAAAGGAGACTGCAGTTCTGAACCTCCATTAACCTCAATGAGTGAATAGTTGCCAGCTTCTTATTCACAAAGAAATCGATATGAGCAGAACTGTAGCTGGAGGAAATGCGGTCAAATAACATTATATGGTTAGTGGTGCTGTATCTGACATCATCTTGTTCTGATGCATACACAAACATTTCATTTCTTTGAACTATGATTGAACTGCTTTTGAACTTTTGTTGTACATGCTACGGCTATATGACACCGTTTCCTTCAGCAGCAATCAAATATGCTGAAATGTTAAAAAATCTTGCCAGAAGGATCTCACAGGGCCCACTTGAGCCTTACTGAAGTCCCAGCTCACAATCGTGCCTTAACCCTGATCAGACTCCTTAATTCTTCAATTAATACCTAGAGAAGTTAAGTAGCAAATCCATACCTTTAAGAGTCCGGAAGAGAATGGGATCTGAGAGAGGCCCTACTCCTTTGGCATTACGGGCTTGTATTCTAAAGTAATAGACTGTGTCTAGATTGAGGTCCATGATTTGATGAGTAAGCCGGTCACCACTGATTGATTCCATGACCCAGTCATCAATGGGAGAATTCTTGTCCAAGGTGTAGAAAAGGATGTAAGCTGTAAAACATCACTACAATCATCAATATCTTCTTCATCATCATATGTATATGCATCCTTGCCACAAAAATGTTCTCAAGCAATTTACATGGGAATATATATATATATATATATATATATATATATATATATATATATATATAAATGGTTTTGTTCCAAACGGACTTGCAATCTAATACACACATACAGCAACAGAGACACCAGCAACAGCCATTAGAAAGATGCTTTGCTGAGGTTAGATAGGGACCATTGCCCTGCTAAATATAAGAGAGCGACTTTTTAAAAAGCTGACTCATTGCCCAGTTAGCAGGGGTAAGCTGTAACAAAGTTACATATGCTCTCTCTATATCTATATCTATGTATCTATCACATAGCACCTTCACATTTTCCAAAATCAAATTCAACACTCGTATTATTGCTGCTGTTATTACCATAACCTCTATTATTTATACATTGCTTCTTAATGAAAAATGCAAAAGTTGATCACATATTCGTGGCCAGAAAGATGATTCTTTAACTTTTAAAGCAATAAGGAGATCTCTATCAAATAGGAAGGTGTGGCAGTAGGGGAAAGAAGAAGGGACTCATTCCTTTTGGGAGGCAGCTTCCTTCTGTCTCCCTCTGGTACGTGTATCATTGGCACATCACCGGGGTTATAGATTATTCCTATCATCAGTAAGGTAAAGCAAAGCTGTGCCACTGAGTGAGTCTGTGTTGACTCCTGGCGACCATAGATCCCTGTGGTTGTCTTTGGTAGAATACAGGAGGGGTTTGCTATTAGCCATCTCCCATACAGTATGAGATGATGATGCCTTTCAGGCTGATATAGGTGTTTCCCATAGTCTGGGAAACATACCAGCGGGGATTCAAACCAGCAACTTCATGCTCGCTAGGCAAGTTCCTAGCCGTTAGGTGGCTTCCCTATCATCAGTACTTTATGGGTAATCTATATATACTGCTACGACTACTTATATGCCACTTTCCCACAAATTGCTCATGACAGTTGTTGTTATTTATTCGATTTCTATACCGCCCTTCAAAAATGACTCAGGGTGGTTTACACAGAGAAATTAATCATCATCATCATCATCATCATCCCCCAGTGAGGCACTACCTTGGCGTGGTTGTGGGGCTTGTGTGCTCTGGGGAAGGTGAGAGCTATGCCAGAGGTCCAACCATACTGGACAGGTCTCACCAGAGGAGCCAGACAAAGAGTGCCTCTCCCATCAACAATATGGTGAGACGTAACTTTAATAAATCTATACCGGATCGGTCGTCGCCCGGGTCAACAAGGACCACGCCAGGTGCTATAGTCCCTGGACATCTGGTGGCAAGTGGGCAACAGGACTCAGGATCTTCAGTTGAGCAACCAGGGCTGGAGACAGCAAAGTTACTGGAAGAAACGTCGCTTAACCAAAAAATATATATACGAAAAATGCCAACAAGGAAATAATGATCTGCTATTACAAGTCTAGTCCAACTAGAAGAGGTTATTTAAAAAGAATGTACCAAATTTGGAAAGAGAAGCATCCAAATACAGAAATCACAGAACAAAGGCTAGCAGACCAGAGAAGATTCATAATAAGAAATAAAGTATTCACAGGAGTTTTGCTGGAAGAACTGCAAAGAGCAACACAGGCTCAAGATATGGAAGAAGAATTATCACCAATTGAAGAAGTTGCTCAGGTGCAGGTGGAGGACGTGTTGGAAATCGAGGATGCCACTGTTACTGAACTGTTTCAAAATCAAAACCAGGCAACCTCCCCTTTGCCTTCACCTCAAAAACCCAAATGCCGTTTAACAGAAAAGCAACAAGAACTAAAGCAAAAAATAACTGAGCACATGAACCAAACAACCACCAGGGTTCGACTTCCAGCTCTAAAAACAGTTGCCAAAAAACAACTTGCTCAGGCATTAAAAGATATCAATGCTGCACTTGCAGAGATAACAACAAAGAATTTGCAAGAAACAAACCAACTAATGTACAGTGCAGCAACAATAACAACACAAGAACTCGGATATAAGATCAGTGGACCTGTAAAAAAAGAAAGCAGTACATCACCTAAATGGAAGATTAGATTAGAAAATAAAATCTCCAGGCTTAGATCAGATGCTAGTCAATTGAAAGATATGAAAGACAAGAAGCTGAAGAATGAAAACACCAAACAGTATCTGATCCAAAAATACCACCTAGATTCAAGGAAAATTAGAGAAGTCCTGGAAATAATAAAGCAGCAAATAACAGCAGTGTCAAAGAAGATTAGCAGGTATGAAGCCAGAATTACACAACACAGGCAGAATCTCCAATTCCAGTCAAATCAGAGACGTTTCTACCAAAGCATAGAAGGAGAAACTGAAAGAAACCTAGAAACACCAAATAAAGAAGAAACAGTGCAATTCTGGGGGAAATTATGGGACAATCCAATAGATTATAATAAAAAAGCAGGCTGGATGAAAGAGGTCAAAAAATGTAACCAACAAATGCAAGATCTAATAACAACACCAGAATTAATAAGTGAAAGAGCAAAGAAAATTAAAAATTGGACTGCTCCAGGCGACGATGAACTGCATGGCTTTTGGCTTAAACACCTAACAAGCCTTCATAAACAAGTATCAAAACAGTTCAATCACATTTTGCAAGGAGGTGATATTGAACAATGGCTAACAACTGGGAAAACTCATCTCATCATGAAAGACCCAGCAAAAGGTGCAGTTCCAAGTAATTATAGACCGATAACCTGTCTGCCAACCATGTTCAAATTATTAACTGGAATAATAGCAGATGAAGTCATGCAACACTTATTAACTAACAAACAGCTTCCAGTTGAACAGAAAGGAAATTGCCCGAACACCAGAGGCACAAAAGACCAGCTGCTGATTGACAAAATGATTTTAGAAGATTGCAAGAGAAGAAAAACCAATCTAAGTGTTGCATGGATTGACTACAAGAAAGCCTTCGATTCATTGCCTCACACATGGATACTAAAATGTTTAGAAACAACTGGTGTCAGCAAAAACATTCAGATATTTATTTTTAAAAAAAGCAATGAGCATGTGGAGTACACAGTTAACAATCAATGGTGAGACACATGGACAGGTTAGCATTAGAAGAGGCATTTTCCAAGGGGACTCACTATCCCCTCCGTTGTAATCATCATGACCCCACTTTCACAAATACTAAACAAAACAGGCCTCAGACACCAAACATCTCAAACATCCAGTAAAATCAACCATCTGCTGTACATGGACGATCTGAAGTTGTATGGAAAGTCCCAGTCAGAAATCGAATCACTGCTAAACACTGTCCGTATATTCAGTAGCGATATAGCAATGGAGTTTGGACTAGACAAGTGTGCTGCATTAATAATGAACAGAGGGAAAATAAGAAAAACCGAAGGAATAGAACTGCCCAATGGAAGCAACATCAAGAACCTGGAAGAGAAAGAACATTACAAATACTTGGACATTCTCCAGGCTGATAACATCGCACACACTGAACTTAAAAGAAAAATTGGAAGTGAATGCATCAGGAGAGTTAGAAAAATCCTAAAGTCCAAACTCAATGGCGGGAACACCATACAAGCCATAAACACCTGGGCTATACCTGTTATCAGATACACAGTGCAGGAATAATAGACTGGACCCAGGCTGAGCTAGAGACGCTAGATCACAAGACCAGGAAAATCATGACCATCAGTCATGCTCTGCACCCCCGCAGTGATGTAGATAGACTATACCTCCCTCGCAGCTCAGGTGCAAGAGGAATGCTGCAAGTCCATCAAACAGTACAGGAGGAGAAAAGAGGCCTTGAAGAATATATTAAGGACAGTGAAGAAGATGCACTTCAAATGGTCAAGAACGCAAAACTATTCAACACCAATGAAACAAAGCAGGCCTACAAGAAAGAACAATTCAAGAACCAAGCAGAAAAATGGAAAAAGAAGTCCCTGCATGGTCAATATCTGCACAATATAAGTGGAAAATCAGACATCACCAAGACCTGGCAATGGCTGAAGAATGGCAACTTGAATAAAGAAACAGAGGGTTTAATACTGGCTGCACAAGAACAAGCACTAGGAACAAATGCAATAAGAGCAAAAGTCAAAAAATCAACCACAAACAGCAAGTGCTGCCTTTGTAAAGAAGCAGATGAAACCGTGGACCACCCAATCAGCTGTTGTAAAAAGATCGCACAGACTGACTACAAACAAAGGCATGACCAGGTAGCAGGGATGATACACTGGAACATCTGCAAAAAATACAAGCTACCTGTAGCCAAGAATTGGTGGGACCATAAAATTGAAAAAGTTGAAGAAAATGAAGATGTAAAAATATTATGGGACTTCCGACTACAAACAGACAAACATCTGCCACACAATACACCAGATAGAACTGTAGTCGAGAAGAAAGAAAAACAAGTTCAAATAATTGACATAGCAATACCAGGGGATAGCAGAATAGAAGAAAAAGAAATAGAAATAATCACCAGATACAAAGATCTACAAATTGAAATTGAAAGGCTGTGTCAGAAAAAGACCCAAATAATCCCAGTGGTCATTGGCGCCCTGGGTGCAGTTCCAAAAGACCTTGAAGAGCACCTCAACACCATAGGGGCCACAGAAATCCCCATCTGCCAATTACAAAAAGCAATATTATTGGGAACAGCCTATATTCTGCGATGATATCTATAATAATAAAAGCAACAATGTTGATAATAAAATTCAGCCATCCCAGGTCCTTGGGAAGCACTCGATGTCTGGATAAAACAAACCAGTCAATAACACCTGTCTGACTGTGTAAACAATACTACTACTACTACTACTACTACTACTACTACTTCTTATTTATTATTATTATTATTATTATTATTATTATTATTATTATTATACATAGAAAAATAAAAATAAATAAGATGGTTCCCTGTCTCCAAAGGGCTGTCTCTCTCTCTCTCTTTCTCTCTCTGTCTTTCTTATGCTTCTTTCTGTTCATAGCACATATGTGCATATTGTGGCAATGTCCCTGGAGGTTGGATAGGGACAGATGCTTCCCCCTGCTAAATATAAGAGAACTGTCACTTTAAAAGTTGCCACTTTGCTCAGTTAACAGGAGTTTTATCCATGGCTTATATCCATCCTTAGTATTCCATCACACACCTGACAAGATATTACTCAAATGATGTTGACCTCCCTGTGGGCACCTCAGGACCTTGCAGTGCTGCTGTTCAGCGCATGGCCGTGCCCACATACCCCACTTATGTGGACTGTAAGCTCCAGACGAGAACTATATGCATCGTTACTATAATTTGTACAAAAGCAGAGATGCTTTGTAAGCTGTTGCAATCATGGAAATTGCTGCAGCTGCCATCACTGCTTAAAAACCTAGGGCGGATTTCACAAAACAGTGCCTTGCAATCCTTTGAATGCCAATAGGGATGTGCAAAACTGTTCCCATTATTTCCATGGAGTTTTTCCACTTTTCTTCTCTGCGCTCTCATTTATCAAGATGAAATCTATAAAATGTACCAGATATCCTAGTTTTGTCAAACAACTTCTACTGCACATGCTGGATTCTTGGGCGTTTGTTGCCTGAACCTGTGGCAGCTAGCTGATGCCTGTTGTCTAGTTGTGCTGATTGTGGATGGAAATGAACATTCAGATGTGTACCCCATTGTGAATAATTCAGTAGATGACACACTGTGCATTGGTCTGCCTGCCCTGTAACTGACTGTACACAGTTGCACAAGATGCTTGCGGAAACACATTTGCACGATGGATGGCCATTATTTGCAATAGCCATCCATTGCACAACTGTGTTTGCACTATTTTGAGCTCTTGTGAAACACCATGCACATTCTGCTGTAAGGCAAGCAGAACATGGCACAGTATGGTAGCCAGTGTTTTATTTTATTTAACATATTTATATACCACTCAAAACATAGTTCTCTGGGTGGTTGTCGGCAGATATCTGCATGCAGATGCACATTCAGCCTCTGTTTTCCCCCTTTCTGTTTAATTTGCACATGATTTTGTGCATCCAGATGCTAATCCCCTCCCACAGAATGAATCAAACATAAGGAAGGTTCAGAACAAGAGTCCACACCAAGAGAATAACATATTAATAGGAAATGGAACCTGGTGACACACACTGGTTACTTAAGCACTGCAGCAGTCAAATTTAGATTGGTGAACCTGTGCTAACAGTCATGAAGAATATGAGATGAGATTTTAGTGTCCCAGTATTGGAGTAAATCTAAGCAGCATTAATGTTGTGCATCATTTACTTCTCATTTATCGGCAGATTCATGAGAAACTTGCCAATAAATTTTGGCAATAGGAGGGTAACTCCAATATAACAGCTTCCTCATTCAATTCAATGGTGGGTTAAAAGGTACTGTCAAATCCCATTGTAAGTGTGTGATGGTGCCTCTGATACTGAAATGAATATGGGAAGTGGTGGTGCCTTGTGTGGGGGTTATGTGCATGTCTCAGAGGTCGGTGGGTCTTTTGACCTCCCTTTGTGTACAGCAAGAATCACATGCATGACACTCCTTAAGAGTCTTGTACAATCCAATCCTCTCTTCCCTTATCATGCATCTCCGGGATGTGTATCTTACTGCCATTCTATATGCATTTCAAAAAGTCAATCATTCACAGAAAACAAAAATGCTTCTGTAGCGTATTTACCCAGCCTTTGTCTCAAAGCAAGCCCATGTGAGGGGAAGCAAAATGTTGAATCATCTCCCCACTGAGCTTTCTGAACAAAGGCTTCTCCACAAAACTTTCCTGTACTTAGTAGATTAGTCACTGCCACCACAACTGATTATTATCAGAGTTTATCCCCACCCCCCCCCCCCACCCAGCCGCCCCAGCTTGGATGAATTTCTAGGGAGACTCTCCTTCTCTTACTATTGGAAAAGTACAAAAAATTTCCATGTGCAAGCTTATATTTGGTGAGAAAACTTGGTAGGTGAATGATCAAATTGAGACATGCGTGCACCAGAGTAAACCCTTTTCCAGCCCCCCTTTCCTGAGTTAAAAATCCACTTAAGGGCCTTATTGAAATTGTAAATAACAAAAAAAAGAAAAAGCAACTTTATTCAAAATACTACAGACAGCTTCCGTCTGAGGCTCTCTCAGCTTTTATTTAGAGATAAAAGAAACACTCAGTAGTTGCAAGACTACTTCAAAAAGCACCCCAGATGCTAGGAACAGGGATGTAGGATACAAAAGCACCTTTTAAAGTTTACAGAGATTGTTGCAGTGCCCTGGATGTATGGGTGCAGGCTATTGTTTCTTAGCTTAGTTACGTTACAGGTACACATTCCTAGACCAGTTGCAAGGATATACAGAGCACACAAAATAAAAGTCTAACACAAACTAACAAACTGTTCCCTAGGCTAAACTTCCAGAAGCCAAAAGCCTGGCTTCCTTCTCCCATGAACTCACCCCGAACTCTGGGATTGAGAATTCAAGCCCCTGCAGTCTTATCTTTCAAGACCTGAAGTCCTCCTTTCTGCAGCCATCTCCATGGCCACACATCCTGCTGCAAGCCCAGCCTAGCTTCAACTGAACAAAGAAACCCTTCTCTTCCTGCCTCATGGCCCTCTGGGTCCCACCCACCTGGTGCTGATTGGCTGATCCCTGGAGGTTACCATCCTATCAGTCAGGATAGAGTTCACTTCCAGTTCACTCTTTAGGGGAAAGGAGGGGCTGTTCAGTGACTGATCACTACAGCTTCCAAACCTCCTCTTGCCACACCTGGTGGCTCCCTATTTTCTATGTCCTCTGCACATGGGTTTCTCATGCTTTTGTTGTAAACAGTGTGTGAAACAGGGTGTGCAGAAGACCGAGCTGCAGAGGTCATCAAAGTGAGGCATGGGAGGGTCTTCTTTCCTTATAGAATGGATGCATGGATGCACAAGCAGAACATAGACACACATAGGGACAGCCTGCCAGGGTAGGATTCCAATGTACTCTTGTGGGATGCCCGCTGGATTTGGGTGATGCCTTTTCTTTTCCAGATGTGGAAGAGAGCATTTGTGAAGATGGTTGCCTATGTATATACTCCAAGTTCATAATTTTCAGAATTGTATGAGAACATAATGTGCACATTTTAGAAGTTGCACTGTATCTCTCATTATAATTAGATGCTTTGGAGATGTCTATTAATAGCCTGAAGTTATAATTTAAACATATCTCTCATTTTTAATTTCTTTTCTTGTTTTAATCTTTTTTTTTAAAAAGCTCTGTTCTATTTTTCATAGCAAAGTAACATTACAGTCTCCTAATGGATGTCTTAATTAGGCATTGATGTTACAGCAATATTTGCGGGGGGAGGAAGATCTGTCATTGTATAACATTCATTAAGTTCAGGCCCTGTCAGTCAGCATTAAGGGGTTGCAGATCATCAGTGCCTTACCTTGTTATTACAAAGTTAAACATCCATCAATACATCTTCCCAGCACAAGTCAGGCCAGGCTCCATATTATTATGTACATTATGTTTTACATTATTACCAAATAACCTGCCTCTGGATAGTCATTCCTAATTGTCCCTGGGCGCAACACATCGGAAGACCTTTGCTCTGAAGAGCTGCCTGTTTTAAAAATGCTTAGTGCTTTCTTCCATGAAAATCAAAGGACTCACTTTGCCCTTTCTCCTCAACTCTTACAAGCAGAGCTTGCTACCTGCATGTCTGAACACAAGAACAAACAGACAAGACAAGGGCACTTGGAATACATTGCCAACTGTGGGCACTCAAGTTGTGCCGTTTCTTTCTATACTCCACACAATGCCTAACTCAGGTGTCAGCAACTTGTGACTCATCAAACAGATGAGTTTCCTGCACCACGCATGGTGGTCCCGTAGAGACTTGATCAACCTCCTCTTTGTGCTGCCTGACAGAAGTGCAAAACCAGAGGGGCTGTCAAACACTGTGCAGGCTTCCCCTACATGACCAGAGAGATGCATCCAGGTTGGTCAGTTACAAGATGGGCAGGAACCACACTCATGTCAGACGCCACATGCCTTCTGTCGGGCATTATTGGAATGATTTTAGACACAACGGGAGCATCAACACTTGGAGCCTCTGACAGAATTCCTTGCTGTCATGTCTGAACTCCAGGAACCAAGTTAAATGGCCAGCAGGCTGCCTCTCAGCTGAGAGATGCTGGTCTGGCCATTTAAAAGTTCACTTCCAAACGGCCCACACAGTGAGGCTATTCTCACGAGCAGCAGAAACAGGGCAAAGGGAGCCCACCCCTGGTCCCGCTGCTTGTATGAGGAGGTTGCTCCTCTTAAATCCCCCCCTCCATTAAATGAGGTTAGTGGAGCACGTGCTCCGCTAGCTCCATATTTTTGGGTTATATGTCACCGTGGCATGGCTCTGCACCATAGCGACTCATGAGTAGACCCCTGACGGGGAGGCTACAAAAAGTTGGGGGTCTCCCCAGAATACCCCGTGCACTTGCACAGGGCATTCTGGGACTTCCGGGGGTCAGAAGGTCCCCAATCCCTGCTGCCCCTACCGGCTTTGTGACAGAGCCAATAATCATGCACAAACCCTATTCAGGCTCTCAGTGCACACTGCTCGTGTGGAGAGCCTCAGTGAGGCACCATGTTGGCCATTTAACCTGGTATATCAGGAAGGTTGGTGAATGGTGGATTTCCAGTCCAACACAACTTGACCCGACAAATATGAGGGGCCATTTTGGCCCCTCTGATCTGACATTTTTTAGGCTGCACATAGCTTACTAGTTCTAAACAAGTGTTGAATCTGGTTATCTTAAAGCTTTAACTGGCTTTAAGGACAGCAGAAGGTATCCTCAGATGCAATCATGCCTGCTTCTGCATGACCCTGCCCATGCCCTTCCATATTCCTCTGGTTGGTGGTTTATGCAGGAAAGAGCCTTCCTGGCCATGACACTAAGCCTGTGCAGATATTCAAAGCTGAATAATCTGCACAGCCCCCCTGGCACCATGTGGAGGCAACCGCTTCCAGACTTCATCTGTACATACTGCTGTACTTTCCCTTTCTCCCATGGCCTTGGGGCATCTTAAAGGGAAACAGAGCCCTTCTGAGCTCAAGTGACATCATTCTGAGACGACATGGGGAGTGTTGGGAAGTGGAGTTCACCTTTTGGGGACCACCCAGTTAGGAGGAAGCCCATAGAGGAGAGTTTGCTGAGGGTCCCTTGAAACCTGGAGCTGGCCTGGGGGGGGGGGGTCAAGGGGAAGGTCTTGTGGATTTAATTAAGGCCACCCTACTATCCCCCCATAATTCATTCATTTCACCCCTGCAAACCAAGCAAAGAGCCACCTTTTAAAAGTGATGATTCTCTTAATTTAGAAGGGGGAGAGCAACTGGCCCTATTCAACTCTAGCACAGCATCCCTCCAGTGGCTGTTGCTGGTGTTTATCTTATGATTCTTTTTTAGATTGTGAGCCCTTTGAGGACAGGGAGCCATTTTATTTATATCTATCTATTTTTGTGAACTGCTTGGGGAACTTATGTTGCTAAGCCATATGTAAAATATTTGTCGCCATATTCGTATAGGCAGGACAGGCCAGGAAATAGACCTTGCAATCAACAGACATCAATACTCTGAGCTCGGGGCCCATCAGGGCCAGATAAAGCCCATGGGGTTGTGTTTTAGAGAGTGATGCCTGCTGGGAAATGCAGTTAGAAGGGCTTTTCCCTTCTGCTACAGACTGGAGTGTTAAAGCTCTTCAAAAACATACACATCTCTGAATTAGATGTGAAAAGGAAAGAACGACATAGAATGCAAGAGGAACTTACCCGTAATTTTCCCGTTGGCTTCTAATGGAGGCTGCCAGCTGACAATGACAGCCCGAGGCTTCCCTTCCCGAGTAATGACTGTCAAATCCTTGGGAGCAGAGGTTGGGGCTTAGAGGAAGGCAAAAAGCCAGACATATTTTAAGGAGACAATAATTAGGCAAGAAGCATCAAGAATGCTGGACGCAATCCACCAGGAGGTTCTCTTATGCTTGCTTATTTTGAAATTCAGAACAAGAACACTGGCTGACATCCTGATCAAATTATTTTATGAAAGTCACATTGAAATTAACAGGGAAAATTAGTCACGACTAATTTGTTCTATTAATTTCAATGGAACTTCCACTGAGTAATGTAGTCAGGATGTCTGCCACTGTTCCCATGCATTTGAATGGGAAGAAAATTTGTTATGGGGTGGCTGACAAATAAAGTTGTTAATAATAATAATAATAATAATAATAATAATAATAATAATAATAATAGGGATTTGCACCAGGAGAAACTCCTGGTGGATTGTGCCCACTGCTAGGTTGTATACATATGTATATCACACTCTTTTAAATTTAAAAATTCAGAAGAAGTTACATAAGAGAAACACAGGAATTGTGTTCTTCATGGTTGTCCTTTTTAATTGATCATTATGTGCAGCAGTGATGGAGAACGAAAAAATAATATATCAAAGCACAGCTTTACCTTCCCACATCAGGCCTCAGATGCAATCAAACTCCTTGAATCTTTTATAAATTAATACATAATACTGTATATGAAACTCTAGTTTCTAATAATAATGAAGGATTTCTACCCATATTTTTGTCTCATCTTGGGCGCTTTTGAGAAATGAATACCAACCATGCCTCATCATTACAGAGAATGGTCTTTGAAGTTCACTGCATTTATGGGGCAAGGGGTTGCAAATATTCCATTCATTAAAGTGCAGTAACTTGGCTTGAAGCCAAATCAAGGATGCTGAATGAAATGACTGTTTTCCTTGTCTACCCACCGGAATCGATGAAGTTAAATTTAAACCTTTTAATGCTGTTTATTAACATGTACAAAACGTGGCAAAAGGAAGGGACAGTCTCTGTGAGCAATGTAAAGTAGATGCTTCTGAAAGCAATTTAAAAGCCCCTTGTCAGACTCTTAAGCGGAAACCTAATGGAGACGTACCTGCTTCGTAGGTGGTGGCATGGGCAGTCATACTCCATGTGCTTGACCTTCGACCTTTTGTTACCATTACAGAGAACTCATACATGGTATTTGGCTTAAGTCCCGATACTGTATGACTCAAAGCTGTTGTATCAGCTGACTATAAAAAGAGAAAGAAACAGATAGGAAAACAAGCTAGGTAACACTGCACTCATGCTAGATGTGTCTATGGCCAAAAACAAGTCTGAAAATGATTTTGAATGTATAAAGCTGGCATATACTGAAACAGATTTTGAGGCCATCTAGAGGCCAGAGATAGAGCCTGGGACTTTCAGCTTGCAGCACAGCTGCTCTACGTTTGAGTTTTGAACCCTCCCCAATCATGTTATGGTAGTTCTCCCTCCACACCTATGTGGTTTTATTGCTCCCTTCCTTCAACTCCTCCTCAGCTGCCCTATTTCCATGAAGTCCTTGACTGACCTCTCCTCAATCTTTATCTCCAACCATAACAAAACCAAATTGCCTGTATCTGCTCATATCTGTTTCTCCTCAATTGCCTCTCCCTTCCTTTCCATTTATCCCACTTTCCCCCTGGTTCTCTTCCCACTGTCAAACTTTAAATTAGATTCTCCTTGGGGCAGGAGCCTGTCCATAATTTGCTTATAACAACCAAGAGGTTGGTCACATCTTATGCATAAGTTGCAACAGTCCCCCCACCTCCCCTGTATTCCACACAATGCTGTAAACTTGTTTTCCTACACAGAGGTAGGAAGCTACAATGTCTGGAGCAACATTCAAGAATAAACTGGTAACCAGTTCAGTGCTACGTGTCAGCCATGAATCCAGGTAATTTTACAACACACCACAGATTTGGACAGCTCCAAGGTGAAAGGGGTCAGGACCGTGGCTAGCTTTGAGTACAAATCTACAAGAGCTAGGTCTAGCAATGTAAGAGGGATGTTGCTCCAGCAGCTACTTGAAGCAGACTGTCAGTGTTTACATCTCCTGCCCAGGCAGAGTGAATTGCTCTTCCCTAGGGAAGCCTCTGTTTCTTAAAGATGCCTTGCCCTATTTTCTAAGTGCTAGCTCTAGCAGGACTGGGGGGCAGGAGGGCTCTGTTAGGAATGGCAGATCCCAGGAGAATTCATCTGAGTCAGAGGATTAAGGCAGGGCTGTATATTTGGGCCATAGTGAAGGTGCTGGCTTGGGTTCCTCTGATTCTTCTAGTGTGTGGGGCCCTGATGGTGAAAGGTCATCTGGACCTTGGGTCATAAGGTCTTCCCATCCAGTCCCATCCCTGAACTGTCCACCTTGTCCTCCAGTTTGGGGTGGGTTCATGGATCAAGGGTCATAACATGCCTTGTGCATGCTATTTTAAGTTAGCAAAATCAAGCACGCAAGCCCCCATCAAGCAATATCCATATCATCTTGCTTGGTTTCTATGTAGCTTTAAAAGGGTATTACACAAATTAAAGGAGGCAGATTAGTCCACAAATGGCTCTTAGCCATGATAGTTCAATGGAATTTCTAGATTCAGACACAATATGGCACTGAATAGTAGTTGCAGATGGGGGGCACACCAGGGGAGGGCTGTTGTCAGGGATCTGTGGGCTTTGGGGGCAACATCTGTCTGGCTGAGAAAAGAGGCTGGATTAGCTGGCCCTTGGGCCTGATCCAGCAGGGCTCTTAACATAAGAACAGCCCTGCCAGATCAGGCCCAAGGCCCATCTAGTCCAGCATCCTGTTGCATACAGTGGCCCACCAGATGCCACTGGAAGCCTACAGGCAGGAGTTGCGGGCATGCCCTCTCTCCTCCTGTTACTCCCTTCTTATACTCTTAACATTTAGACTGGTGTTGGGTCATCATATTTCACAATCCTGTACAAGCTGTGACTTACTAAGCTAAACACAGCCCATCAGCCATAAATGGTAGCCTTCCAGAGCATAAATAAATACATTGTGATTCTTTATCTGGGAGAACCACCACCACTGCCTGCACTGGTAAGCCCCCCAAACTTTCCTCCCCTATTTCATGACCATGAAGATCACCAAAATGCCCCCTCCCACTTTTACAGCATGTGAAGGGGGCATTTCAGCACAGCTTTAATTAAAAGTCTGTTGCACTACATGTCCTTTAAGGGGGAGGGAACCAATAGGAAAATGCCTTAGTGGACTATTTGGTTTGCATCATTTTTTTTAAAAAAAATATTTTGGTGGGGGACGTCATATGAAATATTCAAGAGGGACTTCCAGCTCTTTATCACTCTTTATCGAAGGGGATATTTAAAAATCCTTGACAGAACTGAGCAAAATGCTTATTTACTTGTCCTTCTCCAACAAGGGCATTCTGAACTCTGTTGTTCGTACATATTTAATCAGGTGGTCAAAAACACTTCAGCTCCCTCTTGGGTAAATATGTACTTACGCTCCTATAAAGGAGTTCTAATTTTAATACCTTGGGTTTCTGTGTGCCTCGGCTTGGTTAAGTGTGTGTTCTGTTTACCTGTCTTATTGAGGAAATCCATTATTCATCTTATTGAAAACAGTCTGTTAAAACAGGTAAATAAACAAGAACTAATGTATGTAGAGGGAGTCTACTTTTTGTTTAAGTTTGTATTAACAAACCACTTAAGCATGGTTTATCTTACTATTTGTGACAGAAAACAGGGAGGTGCTTCACACGATCGGTGTGACGTGCTGGAGGGGCAGGGGCGTAACTATAATAGGGCAAGGGGAGACAGTTGTCTGGGGGACCATTTCCTTCCCCCCCCCCGAGGCAAGTTGCATGACTGACTCTCCCAGCCGCACACCCACTCAGGCTTCTTTTAGTTGTATTAATCCTCTGAAATTGATGTGAGTGTTAAGGCCTGGAGCTACCAGAACAGCCTGTCTTCCTCTAGTACCATTAAATGACTTGCATCGTCCACAATTTACAAAACCTTTTAAAAAATAATGTAGGATGATGTTCTATTGTGGCACATAGGGGATATATATATAAATAAATTTTACTATGCTTTTTGTTATCACTATTCAGCCTCCTTTAAGACTTCTTTACTTCATGAGCTGAGCTTCAGTGAGTGAGGGGGGGCATTTTAAAATCTTGTCTCTGGGCCCACTTCAACCTTGCTACACCCCTGTGGAGGGGGTTCTGTGGGAAGAGAGGGCTTAGCCCGCTCTCCCCGCAGACGATCAAGAGGCAGCCCTGGGTGGCTGGATTGGCTGCCCACACGACTGCTGGCTCCATCACGGAGCCAGCAGGGGCTGCGGGGATCAGGGGCTGCATGGCCCCCGGAAGCTCCAAGATGCCCTGCGCGAGTGTGGAGGGCATCCTGGAGAGATCCCCGAGCCCGGGAAGCTGCTTGCAGCCTCCTGGTTGGGGGGTCTACCCGTTTGTCTCCCCGCACCGCGGCAACACACGAGCAAAAATATGTTAACAGAGTGCTCACTCCGCTAACCTCGTCTAAGGGGAGGGGTAATTAAGTGGGCTAGCCACCTTGGGAGCAATGGGCTCACCTGCGAACCTGGTGGTTCTCATGATCCCCGGGAAGCGGGCTAAACTCCCCTAGCCTGCTTTTCGGTGATTGTGAGAATAGCTTCAGAGTTTGAGGGAAACAGTAGCAAAACGGCAACCATCACAGAATGTTATCACTTCTGTAGCTTTAGAACAGGGGCGGGGAACCTTGGCCCTCCAGCTGCTGTTGAACTACAACTCCCACCATCCCCCGCCACAATATGGGAGTTGAAGTTCAACAACAGCTGGAGGGCCAAGGTTCTCCACCCCTGCTTTAGAAGATTATGGGGCTGCTGTGTACATAGTTGGGTCTTGGGAAATAATACCCACATCCTCTGTGGCTCTTGAGTATTTTGTGGGTCCATGATGGCACTGGGGGGGGGGGGAGGATGAAAGAATGGGAATAAATAATAGGCTTGTTCACACAATTGTCTGAATCTAGGTTCAATGTGGGTTACCAACATAAGTGTGATTGTGTGCACCCAGGCCAAGGTGGGAATCTTGGGCCATAAGCCACTTTGGCATGGGTTCACAGAATCAATTTGTTGTTAGTAGCCCACATTAAACCTAGATTCAAATGACTGTGTGAACAGCCTGTAGGGGTGACTAAACCATTGCAACACGGCTTAGCTCAGGGGTAGGCAACCTTGGCTCTCCAGCTCTTGTTGAATGACAACTTCCATCACAGTAGTTGGAGAGCAAGGTTGCCTACCCTGGCTTAGTTTCTCTCTTTTAAAAAATTCCTTCTACTTAGCTTGAAATGTTAAAGTTGTTTATGTGTGTAACTGTTTGAATATCTTAAGACAAAAGTCCCATTCACATGTTTTATTGAGTACATGTAGAGGCTGTTCTCACACGCAGCCAAGCCCAGGCTTGGCTAAGCATGAGAACTGCTGGGATCGCACCCAATCCTGGCGGCGCTTCGGCGGCAAACCCACCTATGGAGCCAGCCTCTTAAATAAGGTTAAGGGAGCAAGCCACGGTTTTTGTTTTTTTTTAATCATGTGCAGCTCTGGCTGCTTTTAGCCAGTGCTGTAGCAGTGGTGTGCAGCTGGCCATCGCTGTGGGGATCTCCACAATGCTGCACGGTGCATTATGGGATTTCCCAGAGCTGATATGATGTGTCCTGCCCCACCCACCCCCACCGACCCTCCGCGCTGCCAGAGCCAGCAACAGAATATCTGGGCGTGCGATTCGTGTGCCCAGTAACAGAGCACCAATCACCTGTGGGGGAGGTAAACTTTTCTAGCCTTTCTCCCCGTGGGCCCTCAAGCCCTTCTCTCTGCTCACGAGAAAGGGCCCGTACAATCTATGCACAGTGTATTCATGTACAGATCTGTATGCATGTAACGTTATTCACATGTTATGTTCGATGCACGTACAGCAGTAGACCAGGAGTTCCCAACCTGTGGTCCTCCAGATGTTGATGAACTACAACTCCCATCACCCCCAACCATAATATATCGTAACTGGGGGTGATGGGAGTTGTAGTTCAGCAACCTCTGGAGGACCACAGGTTGGGAACACGTGCAGTAGACTGCTCAACTGTTTCCTGCATTTGAAGGGACCTATACCCAGGTTCGCTTTTAAAATGAACAGTCCTCAGAAACATGTGCATGTGCACAGATACCTCAAGGCATGCACAACATAAAGTCTGAATAGGACTAAAGAGTTTTAAAAGTTAGTAAATAAATATAGAACAAACTGATGGAGCAACACTGAACTATTTTTCACCCTACCAAGAGATCACACATGCCCAGAGCACGGTGTGGGTGGGGAACTGCAACATTTCATAAACACAGAAAATGATATTTTGTGCCTGTACAAAATACCAAGGTCTGTGGACAAACATAAGAGGTGCTGTTTGCTTCCATGAACGGCAAGTTCATTTGTTTGAACTGTTTGTTTGATGGCCTTGCTTGATACAAAACATTAGCATTTCAGTGGTCCCAAATACTCTTTGAGGAAAGCATCCTTTTGAGGTGGAATAGAGTGACTGGCTCGTGATTTCCACAACACTCTATGAACTGAATTTCACAAGGTTAATGCTAAATTTCAAGCCTGTTTTCGATTTGGCACTGAGGTTTTTATGGAGTTAGAACTCCACGGAAAGTATGAAACATGCCATGAAGCAAGTATCAAAGGTTATGCAAATATCAGATGCTCCAACCATCTCTATCATTGTCTCTATTTTGTCTTTTGAGAAGATGCTTTTTACAAACATTGCTAGTGTCCACATGCATATGAAGATTGTTCTTTTTATCGAAGCTTTTGGTCGAGTGGCCAAAAGGTTTCTACGATATAGCTCTCTTTTTAGGATATAGCTGTGTTTGTTTTATTTTGAGGTTGGTTTTATTGAAATTTTATGATTGTTTTTATCTTTTTGTTAATCACCTTGGGGTCTTAGGACAAAGGGCAGGATAAACATATGTATAATAAATAAATAAATATCCAGTAGAGTTTTGGGGGGTTTCACTTCCTTGCCCCAGTTTTGCAGAAGTCGTAAGTCTGGGATGAGGGGATAGATCTCAATTCTGGGTAATAGGAATGTATGTGCCTGCATGGGGACACTAAATGCCAATTCATATGCTTTCCTAGCACTCCTCCCCTCACAATTGCCTATCCAGACAGGAAATGTTGCTGACGGTGTCTTGACTCTGCTGAAAAGGGTCAGATCCATTGGGAGATTAAACATTCTTAGTTTTAAAAAAAGGAAAAGGAAATGATCTTGGCCAGCTTACTAACATTATGCTTCAAATGTCAATGTAGGGCCAGGTATTTGGAAAGAGCCAAGACACCCCTTCAGTATCTCAGCCCCATTCACAAGCACTAAAATCAAGAGGGTTATTTGGGTGAATTGGCTAAGCCTATGACCTTGGATAATTATATACCACTTTCCAACAGTCCCCAATGCAGGGCCCTCTCCTATCCAACAGCTGTACCCAGCTAATGAACAAGGTAGGACAAAAAGCCCTCTGACTCAGCTGCTGCTTAGCACACGATCATGGATGGCACCTCCGACCTTGTTTTTAATGGACAGATGTTCAAATATTGGGAGCTCGCACAGCACCTGAACTAGGGCAGTAAGTTTCTCCTGTCCTATTCTTGATCGTGTGAACTAGCCTAGCAAATAAGATGGTTCCCTATCCCAAAAGGGCTCATAATCTAAAAACAAATACATAGTAGACAGCAGCAACAACCACTGGAGGGATGCTGTGCTGGGGCTGGATAGGGGCAGTTGCTCTCCCCTGGCAAAATGTAAGAGAGACACCATTTTGAAAGTGCTTCTTTGCTCAGTTAGCAGAGTAACTTGGGATAACTAAGTTAATGGGTGTAGTTGGGGGGATGTTGTTCTGAAGGGGTCTGCTGGGAAATAAATGTGACAGCTACCAAGGATCCTCCACAAAACAACCTCTGACAGTCTCCCCCCACAAAGGGTAAGCCATCGGGTCAATTTCACTCTTCTGCACCAAATTTTGAGCAAAAATGGTCTTTAGGGACCTTTAGGCTAAGCATTAACAGTAGAGCAAATAAACAGAAGTTTGAGAAAAGGCTTCACAGGCTAGGCCTGTGCAGGTTTGTTTTCAAAAATTTGGATTTTATCCAAAATTGCCCCAAATCAGTAAAATCCAAATCCATTTTTTAAAAAAAGATTGCTGAAGTCATAATTAATTCCAAAATATCAAAATTAATTTTGGAAATAGTTTGAAATTTTGGAATTAGCAAATTCTATGGGGGGGAAATTCAACTCTAGGGGGAGAAATCAGGATTTCCCCCCATAGAATTGAATGGGGACCACAAAATATCACCGCTTGGTCCTAGAGCCTTGAAACGGGCCACACATGTGGGGAAGGAGGCTAGGGTGCCCTGCAGCGAATTTGGTCAATCTGCTGCTTTTTGGTGAATTCTACAGAGTCCTGACTCCTGACCTCCTTCCCCATATGCATGGAAAATCTGAAGGCTCTAGGACCAACCGGTGATTTTTGGTGATTTTATTTTGATTTCCCCATTGACTAGGGATGTGCACAGAACTACACCGGATGGCTTGATGGGGGGGTACACTTTAAGGGCGGAGGAAGGTTCACTTACCCCTCCCTCCACTTTCCCCCTGCCAGTGCCCGGTATTTCCCAAGTCCTACGGGGCAGCAGCATACTTCCCTGCCACCCCGTTCGCTATTCGGCTGGAAGTGGCTGGAAGTAGCTGGTGCGCATCGTGAATGCGAGCGCGCATGTCGGCGTGTGGGCGTTTGCGATGTGCACGCACTCATGGGTGCATGCATGCCAGCTACTTCCAGCCATTTCTGGCTGAAGAGCGAACGGGGCAGCAGGGAAGTAGGACTTGAGAAATACCGTAGGACTTGAGAAATGATCCGTAGGATTTGAGAAATACCAGGCACCGGCGGGGGGAAAGCAGAGGGAGGGGTAAGTGTACCCTCCCCCACCCTTAAAGTGCGACACCCACCCACCCCAGCTGCCTTTGAACCGCCCAGTTCTTGAACCTGTTCGGAGGCCCATAAAAGAGCCTCTGAACAGATTTGTGCACATCCCTACCATTGACCACTATGAGTGAAAATCTGATTTTAAGTCAGAATTTGGATTTGGATTCTGAATCCTATCTGATATTGCCAGAGCTCATAGAATCTGAATCTGATATTGTCAAATTTGGATTGGGTCAAATCTGAATCTGAATTTTCTGAACCTGCACAGGCCTATTTAAGGCAATGATCTTTAGTGTCAGGACAGTGTGTTACAAGTACACAAGAGTGGCCCCATTTTCACTGGTGAAATGAGCCAACGTAGTGCAGCAGTTCGAGTGCTCGACTATAAATCCTACTGGATGACCTTTGACCAGTCACTCTCCCTTAGACTGACCTGCCTCACAGGATTGTTATGTGGAACATTTTCAGCCCCACAACTGCCCAAAGCCTCCCCCTGCATTTTCTGCCTACAACTGGGGTGGCACAATATGGGGGGAAGAATCTCACTTCAACCCTGAGCAGCTCCTGCTCGAACAGCAGGTAGAGGCTGTGGCCAGAAGTGCCTTTGCCCAGTGTTGGCTGGTCTGCCAGTTCCAGCCCTATCTCGACCAGCAGGCCCTGGCAACAGTAACTGGTGCCCTCATCATCTCTCGTCTGGATTACTGTAATGAGCTCTACCTGGGGTTGCCTTTGAAGACAACCCGGAAGCTTCAGTTGGTCCAGAATGTGGTGGCCCACCTGTTTATGGGCGCTAGAAGATAAGATAGTGTGACAACTCTCTTGCGGTTGCTGCATCGGTTACCTATTTGCTTCTGGGCCCAATTCAAAGTGCTGGTTCTCACCTTTAAAACTGTTCAAGGCTTAGCACCTGTTTACCTTCAGGGATACCTCTCTGGCTTGTCATGTCCCATCCTGTGAGATCTTCTCAGATTGCCCTTCTTTCTGTCCCTGGTCTCAGAGAGGTCCATAGTACTAGGGCCCGTGGAAGGGCTTTCTCTGTTGCTGCCCACCTACTCTAGAACTCTCTCCCACCACCGCCAGATTTGGTTTGCCTCCTCCCTTTCAGCTCTTAAAACCTTATTGAAGACATTTCTTTTCCGCCAGGCATTTTCCCTTTAAATTTTTCTTTTCTTTCTTTTTAAAAATCTCAGATGCTGTTCTTGCTTTGTACACCACCCCGGGTCTGTGGATTGGGTGGTATATGAAATATTTTAATGAAAAAATAAATAAACAAACCCTAAATAAATCAATAGTACCATCCACCTATGCCCTTCTAGTGTTGAAAAGTAGCATTTAAGGCCCAGCCAGATGCCTCATAACTTGCTTCAGGAAGGAGGGGGAACTGTCAGAAATGCATTGGCTGTGCAACTCATGTGTTTCCTGCTTTGTCAACTCTTGGCAAGTGTAGTGATGGGAAGGATTTGAGGGAGGACTAGGCCTCACTTAGAGCAACTGCTGGGAGGGTGGGCCTTTCCTAATAAAGGGGGAAACCCAGGGAAATCAAAACAGAAGGAGCAATCCAGAGGACTGGGAGGGAGCTACACTCACAGCCACTAGCAGCAGAAGAAAAAGCTTTGTTCTGTTTGTTTGTTCTGTCCCAAGAGTGCCCTGAGGAAGCAGCTGGCTGAGAAGCTGCTGGGGAAATGGGAAGGCCACAGCCTGGAGGCTGGAGACAGCAGAAAGATCCTTGCCTGTGAGTAATAATATAGGGACGAGTTGTTAAATGTGTGAGGGAAGTTATTTTCCGTTATTGTATTGCTTGAATCTGAGTTGCCTAGTCAATGAAAACTTCTCTCTCTTACAATCTACTTTATGAAGAGACAATCTATATAATTATTTCTCTTAGCTGGACAGCCGGATGCATGGCAGACCAGATGTGTGGCAGACCGGAAGCGGAAGAGTGGGCAGTGAGGCAGCGGTGCCGACTCCGATGGGGAGGCAGTGGCGGACCCAGCCACGATGGGGAGGCAGCAGCTACAGGCCTGGATGTGATGGGGAGCTGGCCGTGGTGATGGGAAGGTGGCAGCGGCTGGCAAGGCGGCGACAGCATGCCCAGCTGCGGTGGTGAGGCGGCGGGGATTTCGGGCCCGGCTGCGGTGGCAAGGCGGCAGCGAGGTGAGGAGGTTGCTGGGCTGCCAGGAAGAGGAGACCGCCCAGGAGTGGACTAGCTGGCTTTAAAGCTGGCCCAAAACCATGGGGGGGGGAAGGACTGGGAACGATGGGGAACAGACTGGGGCAGAAGAGAGTGGGGAAGCCGCAGGGAGAGAAAGTGCTGGAGTAGGAGATGGGAGGCAGCGCCACCAGGGCAAAATAATGGCGGCCTGTGGGTGAAGCCAGCGTTGGGCGGGGGGCATGGCTGGCCCCAACTAGTGCACAGATGCTCTGTGCAGGGTCAGCTAGTTGTTCTTATTGCCTACTCTTGTTTTTCTTTTAATCTAATAATAAACCCTTGTTGTTGAAGTGTACTACGTTTTCTGTCTGCCTTAGTCACATGCCTCTGGAGGTCTAGGAATGCTCAGTCCCTTCTAGGGAGGGTTTTGCCACTTGTGGAGAGGGTGGCTTGTTCCACTTTATAATAAAGTGGATGGTAGCAGCCTACTGTGAACCCCTTACAGTCAAGGATTCACCCCAGGGAACTCCCCCCCGCTTTGGCTCTGGCAGGAGCTATGACAGCAAGTATGTTGTGGGGGTGACTGTATAGATGGAAGCTGTAAGTTCTGCTTTGTGTTATATCATACTGCCAATGATAGAGCATCTGCTTTGCATGCAGAAGGTTGCGATTCAATCCCTGGCATCTCTAGGGAGGGCTCTTGCCTGAAACCTTGGAGATCCACTGCCAGTCAGAGTAGATCAGAGCTGTATAGCTTCAACCGTCCTGCAGATGTTGGCTTATGACTCCCACATTCCCTAGTCTAATGAGGCTGTGGATTATGAAACTGTAGTCCAAAAACTACAGGCGATGTTGTTCTGCCTTGGTATAGACAATACTGAGTTAGATGGATCAAAAGTCTGACTCCTTTGTTCAACCTCCTGTGTTCTTAATTTAGTTGCCAGCAGCTGATGCAGCTTGCTGCTTTTTAAAATATTGTTAGATGTGATCATCCACAGAGTTTGAAGTTACTGAACTGATCCACACCCACATGGCTTTATTAATGCTGAATTATCAAGTGCTCCTACACAATTCACAGGGTCAATAGTAAACAATTCCCTGCTGTCCTGAACTCTGAATACGTACTACCCTGCTCTCATGAAGACACATCGAAACTACTGTTGAGCAAAGTATGAACACACACAGAGAAGCATGGTTATAAGCAACTAAGGATGGCACCAACATTACAAAAAGGTGAAATCTGAAGTGAATTTCAGGATGCTTCTAAGGAGAAAGACAAGAGAATTTGCAAGGGAATCTGAATATACAGTATTTACACAAGAGAAGTGAAATTTTGCAGGGGGGGTCGGCACATCCTTACAAAGTCTCACCTTGTACTTAGCACTTGTAGAATAGCTGGTTCTCCATCGGACGGTGTAAAATCGAACTTCTGTTGTCTTTTGGTTCTTGGGGACAGAGTTGTCTGCCCAGCTGACCCTCACGGCATCATGGGTTAACGCAACAGCCTGGACACCTACTGGTGGGAGCATGGGGGTGGAGATATCTGGGACTGAGGTAGGGAAATCATCAAGCAAAGGATAAAAATCAACTTCTAATGGGTCAATGGGATCTGGGTCACAAAAGCCACCAAAATGAGCATACCACAAATTAAAATAAAGAAAAGCATAATTTAAAAAAAAATCAAAACGGCCGCCAGTGAGATACACGTCACAATGAGTTAAAAGTATGGCAACGAGGATGACAGGGGGAGAACATGAGAAGAACAAAAAAAGAGCCATTAATTTAAAAATTAAAACAAAACATACATGAGCAACAATTAAATCACATTACTATGCTCAAACACGCTTTAGATGTGTATTCGGATATATCATGGTTTTTGCTTTCTTTGCTCTCAGTGAAGTTACGATGCTTGGTTTGTCATCAGAATGATTTAGATGCCTTTACAATGAAACACATGAATGATGCATTCCTTTAAAAATTCCTCCAAAGTACAAAAGAAGCTGCTATTCTGAAAGCCTCATTTTGTAAGAGGAGCACTCTCTCCAGCATGTGTGGGAGTCACCTGTATTCCTCGCTTTTGAAAACTCCCAACGTTTTCTTCTTTAAATACTGTTTGAAAGAATACCAGCTGCTTAAATATTTTCGGTGTGCAAAACAGAGTGGGATTATAATATTTGCTGGAATGAGGGAGGAATCCAAATTGCTTGTCTTGTTTGCTCTCATCATTGGGAGTGTTGAAAAGTGCTTCTGGTTATGGTGCTTTCATTGGCGGACATCCTAAATAGTGATCATAATGAATAAAGTTGTGCTAGTGCAAGAAGATCATGCAACTGAGCTAAACAAAAACCCAACCCAGAGATTTTTGCAACTGTGCAAATCTTCCATTTAAAACAAATGAAACATGCCACAGTCGTAAGCATGCTTGTGGTAGTGCAACACTAGTCTGGAATGCAAGTTCCAGCCTTGCTGCAAGTAGCTAGTGCAACAGCTTTGCACTACTGCAACATCCTTCCACAAGCACTTTGTTAGAACATGAGGTCATTCACACATATGAAAACTGTGTACTACCCGGGTTTGAGAGCTGCGTGTGCTCCCAATTTTGGGTTGTGTGGAAGCAAGGTAAGAGGAAAAGCTGGGTAGAAGTGATTGTGTGAAAGCAAGGGAGGAGGAAAAGCTACCCAGGTTTTCCTCCTAATTTGCTTCCACACAATCACTTCTACCCAGATTTTTCTCTTGCCTTGCTTCCACACAACCCAAAATTGGGAGCACACACAGTTCCCAAACTCGGGGAGCATGGGTGATCTTTCCCATGATCCTGTCTCTGGGGGAAGCTCCAAATATTCTGAGGGGCCTACCCACAGGCCTGCTGCCACTCTGCCCCTGCCCTGCTGCTGTCCTGCCTCCGCCCCCCACACCGACCTTTGCCATTTTTGCCACCATTTGTGCAGCTGGGATGTGTGTGTGTGTGTGGTGGGGGGGGGGGTGAGACAAGCAGGCCTCTCCCATGGTTGTGGCAGCAGCGGAAACAGTGACTGGTGGGCCTGTCCTTCTGGGCACACCTGTGCAGTGGAGTATTGATTGTCGCAAGCCAGTGGGGCTGCGAAAATGGCAAAAATTGGTGCAACAGGGAGGCAGCAGGCTTCTAGCAGATTTTATTTTATTTTATTTTTAAAAAAATTAAGGGAGGGCCTCGCAGCGGTGGAGGGGGCTCCAAAGCCCTTCAGGACCAGGCTCCAAAATGACCTAGGTGTTCCACTGATGGGTAGAACACAGTTTTTGCACGTGTGAATGACTTCTATATCTGATATATTCCAGCATTCCCAGAGTACATTATGGGAAAAGGCTTGCATTCAGAATCGTATCTGAAACTTAATCAAACCTTTATCAAGAGCTCCCATCTCAATGTATTTTAAATCCAGGCCTTTTAAATATTACACTTCAGGATATAGGGCTGGATCCAAAGGTTCCCTTTCTCTGATGGAAGGATTCTTCCATTGATTGAAGGAGAGCATCCAGAGAATGCTCCCTTTACTGGAGGCAGGGAGCCATTGGATCCAGTCCACAATCATTAGGAACTGTGAATGAATACTATTAAAATGATGCCCTAATGCCAAATAAGGAGAGCTGCATTGATTCCAAGGCACATGGATAGCATTCTGAACACTTCCTGACTTTTGGCAGTGTGAAATACTGTAATTTTGAACCCTTTTTATGTTTTTCACCAGTTCTTTGTGGTTCTTGATGTATTTTTGAAAGGGTGGTTTACATTGCCCCCGCATTAAATCCTGTGATAGCAAATTCCATAATTATACAGTTCTGGCTTAAGCAGCTTAGATGTCACATCTTTATAAGTTAAATCAAAGCACAAATATTTGCAAAGCTTCCTAGTTGAGAACTGGTCTAGTCCATCCGCTTTATGTGTGCATACACTTCTTTTTAAAAAGATAAATCAAACCTTAAAACCAATTTAGTTTTGATATTTTTCAAGCAATAATTGAGCAGTTCAGCAGACAAAAGCCTTTTGAATGAAAATAAAACATGCAAAAGAAAAGTACAATTTAAATTTTATGCTGAACCATGATCCTTTTGGGGGTGGGAGGGGGAGTAAGTGCTGCTGTGTTTCTCTCTTAAGAAACTTCAGTACAAAAAACATGTAGGACTTTCAAGTGTGTGTGAAATTCAAACAGATATTCTGCAACACAATAAGTTATGTATGCCTCCACTGCGTAATAATGGAGAGTATGACTCATTTGTGCTTAGAGGTTTCAATTTCCAATCATAAACTGAAAATGTGAGAGTTTTGTCAAAAAAGGAAGTAATTGAAAAATTTATAGTGGTAATATTGTCAGTTTACATGGCTCTAGCTGAAAGGTAGCGTGTGTTTCACATTAAAGATATAAAACACTTTGCATCTTTCTTTTACATCTTTTCTCCCTTGGGACATCTAGAAATGTGAAGGCCTGTGGTATATGGGGTACTGAAAAAGGAAGCCGGTCTAGCAATATTAATGGTGAGATTCAATCAAGATAATTCAGTTTTTGAAACATCACACCACTGAGCAGCGAAACCAGAGACATTTCCATAATCTAATCTATCAGTATCTGAAAATAATACCCTAAATACTTGGTCCATTTTCTTCTCCAGAATATTGCCATTTGCTAATGGTGATGTACAGACACCTGCCATTTAGTTAATGCATTCTCTCACTGAAATAAAGTATGTTTTCTTTCCATTCTTTTAGTTTGCAAAGTCAGGGGAGGCGTGTTGCTGACCTTTTACATATATGCTTTTCGTGCATTGTACACATGCCTTCTAGGCCTGTATTGTACTTGGCTTCAAACAGCCAAAGATGGATAATATGCACAGCTCTACTGGCACTGCACTTGGGTTGCCACATATCCAGGCTTGGCTCAGACAGTCCAGGAATCAGACATCCTGTCCAGGATGTAAGAAAAGTGTCTTGTTGTTGTTGTTGTTGTTGTTGTTGTTGTTGTTGTTGTTGTTATTTCTTGGATATGAAATGTCCAGGAATTTGAGCATGAAGATTGCTTTAGCTATTTTTATCCATTTTTCTGGTTCTTCTCTCCAGACATAGTAGCTACATGGTGTCGATGTTTAAAAGCCCCATCTTCTTACCCTTTCTCTGGCCAGTGTTACCAGCTGGCAGGGTTGGCTTTCACTATATGGCTCAGTAAACCCCTTCCCCTCCTTTCTGGATCAAGTATTCCCAATGACCTCAATGGAGAAAGTGTTGGACTATACTTCCTGGTGCTTTCCCTTCACCTTCCAAGTTGGCGACGCTGACTGGAGCTATTGGACATCTAGTGGCTGATGTTGCCATGTGGGGGGAAAAAAGAAGAAGCTGCAAAGACAGAATTACAATAGGAACGTGGAACGTAAGAAGCATGAACATGGGAAAGCTCGACGAAATGAATCAACTACAGATTGACATCTTGGGCATCAGCAAATTAAAATGGACTGGAATTGGACACTTTCAGTCAGAAAATCATACCATTTACTACTCAGGATGCAAAAGTCAAAGAAGGAATGGTGTTGCTTTCATAGTCAAGAAGGATATAGCAATAACAATACTTTGGTACAATGTGGTCAGTAACCAACTAATATCAATTAGATTTTGTGGGCAACCCTTTAACATGTCAGTTTTTCAGGTCTATGCCCCAACAACTGATGCAGAAGAAGAGGAAGCTGGTGAGTTTTATGCTCAAGTTCAGTCTGAAATTGACAGAACATGCAAGCAAAGATGTGCTGGTGCTGGTTGGAGCCTGGAATGCCAAAGTTGGAAATGGTAAAGAGAAAAAGACAGTTGGACTATATGGCCTAGGAAACAGAAATGAAGCAGGAGAACAACTTATTAGTTTCTGCCAAGCCAATGATCTCTTCATTGCTAACACATTCTTCAAACAACCAAAGAGGTGCCTATACACATGGACATCACCAGATGGAGTGCCCATCAATCAAATTGATTACATTATTGGTGCAGGGAGGTGGAAGAGCTCAGTTGTAACAGCAAAGATGTGGCTGGGGCTAATTGTGGAACAGATGACAAACTGTTCATGTGCAAGTTCCAAGTCAAGCTAAAGCGGAAAAACAGCGCTATCCAGTTATCACGATATGATCTTGAGAATGTACCCACCATTTTCAAGGAGAACATCAAGAGCCACTTTGATGTTCTGAACCTCATTGATAGGGAACCAGAGGAACTGTGGAATGAAGTCAAAGAAGTTGTTAAGGATGAATGTGAAAAGAGACTGCCAAAGATCGAGAAACAGAAGAAAGCAAAATGGATGTCAGAACAGATGGTGGAAATTGACAAGAAGAGGAGAGAAGCCAAAGTCAAGAAAGATAAAGACCTCATGAAGGAACATAATAGGGAATTTCAGAAAGCTTTTAGAAGAGACAAGGAGCAGTACTACATTGACATCTGTAAAGACCCTGAGGATGGAAATAGACACAGAGCAACAAGGAGAGCAAAAGATCTCTGAACTCAGAAGGAGGTTCCAACCTCAAATTGGTATGTTAAGGGATGCCAAAGGACAGATAGTAACTGATTCAGAGAAGATCAAACAGAAATGGAAGGAGTATACTGAAAATCTGTGCAGCAGAGACGTCAATATACTCTAGAAGATATCCCCTACTTGCAAGAACTTCTAGTACAGGAAGATGAAGTTAGATCAGCACTCCGGTCATTACCAATTTGGAAGGCTACAGGAATTGATGGGAAAGCTACAGGAATATGACAGGCAACAGAAGAAGAATCAGTCAAGGCTCTAACCAAACAATGCCAGCAAATTTGGAGAATGACACAGTGGCCAACAGATTGGAAGAGGTCAGTCTACATACCCATACCAAGGAAAGGAGACTTAACAGTCTGCGCAAACCATCGCACAATATCCTTAATTTCACATGCTAGCAAATTAATGCTCAGTATCACCCAACACAGATTAGAGACCTACGTGGAAAAGGAAATGTCGGATGTTCAAGCTGGTTTTAGAAATGGCCGAGGAACAAGAGACATGATTGCTGATGCATGCTGGATAATTGAGAAAGCCAAAGAATAGCAAAAAGACCTCAATATGTGCTTTATTGACGATAGAAAACCCTTCTATTGCATCAACCATGTCAAGTTGTGGAATATCCTTAGGAAAATGGGTTTCCCAAAACATCTCATGAGAATCCTATACACAGGACAGGAAACAGACTGAACATGGTGAAACAGACTGGTTCCCCATTGCCAGAGGAGTAAGACAAGGAAGGCTTTATACTTTCTCCTTCTTTATTCAACTTATATGCTGAACATATATTGAGAGAAGCTGGATTGGAAGAAGATGAGTGTGGTTTTAAAGTTGGAGGAAGAAACATCAATAACTAGGGATGTGCACAAATTGATTTTTTGCAATTCAATTTGAGGCCAAATTGAATCAGGCAGGTTTGATTCTAACTTGAATCTGACAACTCAAAACTGATCAGATTTGATTTGAGTTGGATTTGTTTCAAATCAATTTGCCCCATTTCTAAAGGTCCTAGGGACACCATATTTGTGTGGTGGGTAGGTCCCTATGGGTGCCACCTACCACCCAAATTTTAAGGCAGTGGCGCATTTGGTTCATTTCAAATGATTTTTTAATTTGTACTGATTTTGTATATTTCTGCTATAGAAATAACTAGCTGGGCCAGACACAGAGCATTTGCGCCTCTAGTTCTCCTCGGTTTCCCCCACTTGCTGGCACTGCCACCATCCCTCCACCAACATTCCCCCCCCGGCACCCCTACCCACGGTGCTGCTGCCACATATTTCCTTTGGGCCAGCAGGCGAGCTGGAGAGGGAGTGTGCCACCCTCTCTGCTGCCTGCCCACTGGTTTTGCCTACCTTCCCAGTGGACAGCTGATGCCTTCTTCCACCGACAGCTGGGCCATTCTTCCTTTGGGCTGGCAAGCAGCTGAAGACAGAGGATATGCCGCCCTCTCTGCCCACCACTGCCACAGTTTTCTGCCCAACTGCTCGACTGTTTCCTTTCTTCTTTTCCCTCCTGCTCACCCGTCGCCTCCTGCTTCTGCCCTCCCCTCACTTGCCACTGCTGTTTTCTCTGCAGCACCATTTGCTGTTTTTCCCCTGCCTGGGAGCCAGACAGCTGGCTGCTGCCACCGCCTCCCCCCCGCCCACACACACATCCCCGTTGCTATCTTACAGCTGCTCGCAAACCCTCATGAAAGCTGCTACTCATGGGATTAGCAATGGGTATACCTAAGAAAAATATATATAAAGAAGATGGGGATTCGGAATTGCCCTATCCCTAATCCTAACATGGACCCACAGATTTATTTTTAAAAAGCTAAGCTCTAGCCCTTGTTGAAGTAGAGTTATGGAGCAAAATGTGTGGTCACTATTTGTCATGAGTTTGGATTCTTTGGTGTATAATAACTTTTCCTCATAATGAATCCCTATGAGGATTTATTGCACACCTTCATTTCTTCTGTTTATTTAAACTGTCATTGTACAGTGCAAAGTGCCATATGTCAACTACATCCCACCCCACCACACACACCTGCAAGGAAGTGGGGTACTCAGTTTATTAGTTATTTGGGGGGGGTACTGAAGTGTTTAGATTCTTTGGGGTCTAATAAACTTTCCTCATAATGAATCTCTATGAGGATTCATTATGCATCTTCATTTCTTCTGTTCATTTTGACTGTCATTGGACAGTGCTAACTGCCAAGCGCCATGTGTCAACTACAACAACCCCCCACCACACACACACACACACACACACTGGGGTACTCAGTTTATTTTTTAGGAATTTTTGAAGTGTTTAAATTCTTTGGTGTCTTCAATACACACCTTCATTTCTTCTGTTCATTTTGACCCCTCTGCTTTGCAGGTGGGGGTGGAGAATTAGTGGCATCCCATGTTGCAACTACCCCACAACCCACAAGCCACTAGGTACTCAGTTTATATTTTCAGAATTTTTGAGGTGTTTAGACTCTTTGGTGTGTAATGATTATGAGGCAAGGTTAATAACCTTGCCTCATAATCATTACACACCAAAGAGTCTAAACACCTCAAAAATTCCTAGAACATAAACTGAGTAGTACCCCACTGCCTTGCCAATGTGAGGAGGGTGTAGTTGGCACATGGCAGTTAACAGTTGGCACTGTCCAATGACAGTCAAAATGAACAGAAGAAATGAAGGCATATAATGAATCCTCGTAAGATTTTATTATGAGGAAGAGTCATGAATGAATGAATGAATGAACGAACGAACAGTGGTACATTTGTTGGTAACCTCCAGACTAGACTTCTGTAATGCGCTCTATGTGGGGCTGCCTTTGTACATAGTCCGTAAACTTCATTTGTTTCAGAATGCAGCAGCCAGGTTGGTCTCCAGGTCATCTCGGAGAGACCACATTACTCCTTTGCTGATGGAGCTACACTGGCTGTCAGTTGGTTTCCAGGCAGAATACAAAGTGCTGGTTATAACTTATAAAGCCCTAAACGGCTTAGGCCCTGGGTATTTGAGAGAACGCCATCCTTGTTATATGCCCTACCGCTCATTGAGGTCACTTGAGGAGGTCCGTCTCCAGGTACCGCCAGCTCGTCTGGTGGCCACACGGAGATGGGCCTTCTCGATTGCTGCCCTGAGATTGTGGAATGCACTCCTTACTGAGATGTGATCCTCCCCATCTCTGACTTTAAAAAAATTTTTTTTTTGAAGACCCATCTCTTCACCCAAGCTTTTTCAGCTTTTTAAATTAGTAGGTTTTAATTTTATACTGTTTTAAAATTGTTGAACTGTTTTAACCTTTTATATTTGTTTTAATTGTTTTTATGTCATTGTTAACCACCCAGAGACGAAAGTTTGGGCGTTATATATGTTAAATAAATAAAATACCGCCTAAGTGTGGGAAAATAGGTACATATTCAGGGTACTCCTAAAAAGAAACCGAGGAGGAGATGCTCTTATTTCAGCAAGCAGCACGTTCCAAAGCCCTGGGGCAGCCACAGAGAAGGCCCAGTCCCGAGTTGCTACCAAACGAGTTGGTGGCAACCATAACCGGACCTCTCCAGATGATCTTAACAGGTGACAGGGTTCAAAACAGAGAAGGCGCTCTCTTAAGTATCCTGGACCTAAGCCATTAAAGGTTTTATAGGTAATAACCAGTACTTTGTATTTCGTTCGGAAACAGATCGACAACCAGTGCAGTTCTTTTAGAATTGGTATTATATGGTGTTATCCCTTCATGTAAACCCAGAAACCAAACTGGCTGCCACATTCTGTACCAATTGTAGTTTCCAAACTACGTACAAAGGCAGCCCCACATACAGTGCATTACAGTAGTCAAGCTTAGCGGTTACCAGCATATATACTACCGTTTTAAGGTGATTTGTCTCCAGAAATGTACGTATCTGGCATATCAGCCAAAGCTGATAAAAGGTACTCCTGGCCACAGCCCCAGTCTGAGAAACCAGGGAGAGTTTGGTATCCAGGTGCACTCAAACTACAAACTAGGGATGTGCACGAATGGTCTTCAGCACCGGTGGGGGTAGTACTTTAAGGGTGGGGGAGGGTGTAATTTCAAGCCCCTCGGGGCAGCAGCGTTCCTTGCAACTTCCGGCCACTTCCGGCCGACGGGGGGAACGGGGTGGCAGGGAGGAACGCTGCCACCCCGAGGGGCTTGAAATTTACAGAACGCCGGCGGGGGAAACGTGGCGGGGGGGTGAGTGCACCCTCCCCCGCCCTTAAAGTACTACCGAATACCGCCCCAGCGCCAAAACGTTTTGGAGGCCTTTACAATGGCCTCTGAAACGTTTTGGGCACATGCCTACTACAAACCTGATCTTTTAGGGGGAGTTTAACACCATCCAGAACAGGCAGATCTATACCATCTCTCACATCCCGACCTCCTACAGACAGTATCTCTGTCTTGCTTGGATTCAAATTCAGCCTGTTAGCCTTCATCCAGCCCAATATTGCTTCCAGACAGGCACTTAGCAGGGGTCATGCCATTTCCTGATGAAGTTGGTATGGAGAAATAGATCTGGGTGTCATCCCTGCTAATTTGGCAAAGAGGCACCTTTTAATGTGGTGATTCTCTTTATTTAGCAGGGGGAGATTAACTGGCCCTATCCACCCCCAGCACAGTACCTCCAGTGACTGTAGCTGGTGTCTATGTTATGTTTATTTTTAGATCGTGAGCCCTTTGGGGACAAGTTTCCATTTTATTTGTTTGTTATTTCTCTGTGTAAACCGCCCTGAGCCATTTTTGGAAGGGCGGTATAGAAATCAAATAAATAATAATAAATAATAATCAGCATATTGTAACATCCCAGACCAAACTTTCTGATGATCTCTCCCAGCGGTTTCATGTAGATGTTAAAAAGCCCTGGAAATGGTATGGAGCCTTGTGGAACCCCACATTTAGCTCTAGCTTTTCAGAGCAACATTCTCCAAGTGATACCATTTGGAATCTGCCAGAGCGGTAGGAGTGGAACCACTGTAAAACAGTGCCACCCAATCCCAACTCCTTCAAGTGACCTAGCAGGATACCATGGTCAATGGTATCGAAAGCTGCCAAGAGATCCAAAAGGATCAGGAGAGTCACACTCCTTCTGTTGATTGCCAACTGGAGATCATCCATCAGGCTGACCAAGGCAGTCTCAACCCCATACCCAAAAGCCAGCCTGGAAAGGATCTAAATAATCTATGTCATCCAAAACTGCCTGGAGCTGAGAATCAACCACTTGCTCAATAACCTTGCCCAACCATGGAAGATTAGAGACATGTCTGTAATTGCTAATTCGGAGGGATCCAATGCAGGTTTCTTCAAATAACGTCTAATAATAGCCATAATATTAGACACCAAGGAGGCTAAACACTTAAAAAAAATTCTGGAACATAAACTGAGTAGTACCCCACTGCCTTGCAGGTGGGGGCAGGTATAGTTGGCACATGGCAGTTGATAGTTGACACTGCCAAAGACAGTCAAAATGAATAGAAGAAATGAACGTGTATAATGAATCCTCATAGGGATTCATTAAGGAAAGATTATTATACACCAAAGAATCCAAACACTTGAGAAATAGTGAACACACATTTTGCTCCATAACTCAACTTCTACGAGGAATAGATTTTAGCTCCCCCCCCCTTTTTTTAAATGAAAGCTGGGAATCTGGGGGAATTAATATGTGGAACCTGAATCTCAAACTGATTCGAATCAAATCTGGTGTGATTCGATTTGAGCTCAAATTTGGCCAGGAGTGTCTGGGCAGATTTATTTTGTGCTTGAATCACCCAAATCAACCAGATTCAGATCAAATTAATTTAAATCCAAATCGATTCTCTCCTCCCTATCAATAACCTGTGCTATGCTGATGATGCCACTCTGATAGCTGAGAATGCCGATGATCTGCAAGCTCTAGTAATGAAAGTCAAGGGGCACAGTGAAAAAATAGGACTACAACTAAATGTAAAGAAAACTAAACTAATGACAATGGGTACAGCAAACAGCCTCAGAATTGACAGTGAAAACATTTAAGTGGTGGATATTTGCATTTTAGGATCAACCATCAACAGTAAAGGATCCAGCAGTCAAGAAATACACTGCAGACTAGCACTTGGTAGGGTTGCAATGACGGCCTTGGAAAGGATATTTAGATGTCATGATGTGTCTATACCTACAAAGATTAGAATCGTTCGGACAATGGTTTTCCTTGTGAGACTCTATGGATGCAAAAGCTCGACTTTGAAGAAGTAGGATAGAAAAAGTATTGATGCTTTTGAACTTTGATGCTAGAGAAGAATTTTTAGGATACCATGGACAGCCAGGAAAACAAACAAATGGATCATAAAAGAAATCAATCCAGAATTTTCACTCGAGGCACAAATGACCAGGTTCAAACTATCATACTTCGGACACATTATGCAAAAAACGCAGCTCCCTTGAGAAGTCCATAATGCTGGGGAAAGTTGAAGGAAAGAGACGAGGAGGACGATCAGCAGCAAGGTGGATGGACTCAATTACGACAGCAATGAATATACCACTGAGAGACTTTAGAGGGTCAAGTTGAAGACAGATCATCCTTGGAGAGAATCTATCTGTGTGGCCACTAAGAGTCAACACCGACTTTACAGCACTTGATCAATCAATCCTGATTTCTAATTTCAAAAAATTAGGAAAAAACCTATTCTTAGATTCAGGTAAATATAGTATTGTATTTTAGGATTATTATTAGTGGGCTGCATTCAGACTAAATTACTTCTTAATAATCATGTTGAAATTAAGTTGTCCTATGGAATAACTCCTGAGTAACTGTTGAACAACTTAGTCTGGACACTGTTTATTGTTCACCTCATAGCAACTGTATCACAAGATTTATATTTCATCATCTCACCACTTGGCTCAGGGAAGTAATGGATGTAGGTTTCTGATTCTCATAATACCCATGTGAGATAGGTTAGGTTAAGAAAATGTGCCTGGCCCAAGGTGACCCATTGGGCCTCATGGCTGAGTGAGGATCTAGCACTCTCACCACTATACCACACTGGAGCTCGGGATGCGAATACATCTACAACAGATTCAGTGAGAAAGACTGGCCAGTTGGAGGTTAGGGGGAAGCCTCTTGTACACAGAAAGACTCTGGTTTTTGTTGCTATTTCCAGTATCGCAGAAATGACTCCAGATCTTGAATCTGGTTTCAAGGCTGAGCCCTTGTTAAACTGAAGTCTTGTACAGACACAGGGTCTGCATTAGCATGTAATGGGAAACTGGAAGTGAAGGAACCTGAGGCTGATTTTCTTGTACATCCAAATTCATGAAACCCCGGTCCCATTAAAAAAAATGACCCTGTAAACGTTTCCCTTCCCAAACTCCAGTCTGAACCCTCAGTCTGTAGTGAGTTTTGCTGCTCTTCCCTAAGGCTTGCAGCTGGCTGCTGTACATCTAAATTCTGAATTGCAGGCTGCACTCGCTGTAATCAGAGTTGAGGGAGCAAGCTCCTCTCTCTCTCCCTCCAGCTGTAATTCACTGTTGGGACTGTTCTTCATGCAAGAAGGAAGCCCGCACAGCCAGTTCCCACTCCTCTCTGCAGTCTCCCTGACTGCAGTTTGGTTCCTGTCCATAAGAATGAGGGTGGAACCACAGGTCCATTGGACCCTTGCTTCCACATTACATGTGAATGGGCCCAAACAGACACACACGTGCACACAGACCTCATAACACTGCATAAGGGCTCTACAAACTAGGGTTGGTACTAATGTTTTTTGGGGAAATGAATTTGCAGCCAATATCAGGGAACTTACGGAGAAATATCTGAGGATGTTCAAGTGATCAGTTTCTAGAAGCTAAATACATTTTCTCAGGATTTCCCCTCTTACAAGCATTCAAATACATGCATCACCTAAAACTGATTGAAAAGGTGCCTTCAGAGTCTTGACACCAGTGCTTTGTGCCATGACCAGTTCATTTGACCAGGCAGCCATTTATCTTTATAGAAGGAGAGCCCACAGATATGAAGCACTATGAACTGTCTTTTACAGTCATAGCAAAGCAATCACTGCCTGGAAAGGGAAACTTGCCCAAGGAGATAGATGAAAACTGCCTTCTTGCTTTGTAGAAGGCATGCTTTCCCAAGAATGGTCCATTCCACTGACCCCTCTTCAGAGGCTATTTCCAGAGGCCAAGGATCTCCCCTTTAAAAGCCTTTAGTAACAAAATGCAAGTTTCAAAGCAGGAGCCTTTAGGACTAGACACTCCTCAAGACAGTTCTTGAAAGAGGAACCCAAGGTTAAAAGATCATGCATTTGACACTTAGAGAATATGTATCTCGTACAGGAGGCTATATTCCATTTTTTAAAAACTGTCCTGGTTAAACATACACAAAACAGTTTCTATAGTATAACCACACAGTTCAAAGTATCTTTTAAAAAGAAGCAATAATTGCATATATTTTAAAACAAAAGTGTTCTAGGACAGTTTCAAAAGCAAGAAGAACTGAGCTGGGCAATCACAAGAGAGAAGGGAACATTTTCAAGGAAAAACCCACACGCTTAATAATAATATCAGAGCATGCATTGTCTTTGCAGGAGTTATGTGTAGTTCTTGTTTTTTAGAGGGTTGAAAACAAATCAATATTTCTTTATTTCTTTATGAGTTTCCAAGATTTTTTCCCCATGGGAATACTTCACAATACTGTACAAGCAAGTATACTGTGCAAGCAAGGAATAAGTTGCTATCTGGAGCAAACATGCTATAATTTGGTTCAATTAATCCTCATGAACCACCCTTATCATTCTGTCACTTTGTCTTTTGTTTCTTTGCTCTCAGTGATGTGACTTTCCTCCCTTTGAGAAAGTTCTGAACAAGGTAGGTGGATGCACAAGGAGGGGGGGGGGAACCCCCAACCAAATTCTAGATGTTGCTCCAGTGAAAAAAGTTGACAATCATTAGCATTTCTGTGGCATTTTTTGAGAACTCAAAGCACAAATACAGTGTCTTGGGAATCTTTATAACAACTCTGTATGATAGGTCAGTCTTCTCCCCATATTGGAGGCCAGAGGTAGCAGAGGCAAAGAAGGAGCCAGTTGCCTAAGGCCTCCTGGTGATTTCATGGCAGAAGCGTAATTTCCTGGGGACATCCTGGATTCAAATGTTATTCTTCGCATTCAAACATTATTCTTCTCATGGTCATTGAATGCATGGAAGGAGGAGTCGGGCTATACTGACTAGACATGCACCTCATGCCAACCCACCCACTGGCCACATAACCCTGGGTGTCCATATGGGGCAAGGTGGAACATGGAAATTGCTCCTCGGTATGCTCTGGAAACTTTGCTGATTAGGGTTCCAAATAGCACAATGGAACCTGCCATACACTAGACCACTGGAGCTGCTTTTCAAGTTGCACCATAGCCCCACTGGGTCCCTAATGTTGGCGTACACTTGCTGTATGCCGACATACGGTGTACATTTAGTACAGCAAGGGTACTCAGTAGGCAGCCTGCACTGGTAACAGTCTATTTCTCCAAAAGGAGGCTAGATTAGGGTACAATAAAGGAGGCACGTTTCTAAAATTTCCCAGTGATTCAGTCATTTCCAAAGCTTGCAGAAACACAATTTCAAACAATGGGAAATTTAGCTGAGAACCTAAAAGAGTATAGATATTAATCCTGGATGAAAGGCTGAGGCAAGAGGAGGGGGCAGGGGAAAAGCAGGCATTGCGTGAATTTTCTGGTTTAGGATTCAACAACTAGATGCCAAATGGCCAAATCCTACTATTTGATGAGTGCCCCCTTCTTCTTCAACTTAGAGGTGTAAGCAATACATGGTGAGGTGGTGGTGATTATAGTAATAGGATTTGCTTGCAACCCCCGCTGGAAAAGGGAGGGTAAGCTTACCATCATCCAACTCCGCCTCAAAGTGGTCCTAACTAATTCTTTACTAGGGCTATATTTAGTTCAAGGCATTAGGACCATGTAAGCGGATGGGATGGAAGGAAGACGGAATGTCATGCTGTAGGGACTCCTATCTCTCACATGTTCATCCCAAATACAGTCGTAAGCTTGTTGGCACAAAATATTCTAAAGGGATCCTGAGAGCATTCATTCAACAAACCTGGTGGCTATAAACCAGGGAGAAGATCTCATACAGCACATATGGATTCTCTGTACCACCTCCCTGCCCCCCACACCCTGAGATGCCTGTTCTGGCACTAAGGGCTTAGTGCGAAAGCACCAAACAAGGACTGAACTGATATGCAGTCGGTACTGTGAACTGGCGAGATAATTCAGTGCAAGGCCCCCCTACCTCATGCAGTTGCATCTCAAGAAGGGCCTAATAATGTAGATCTTTCTTTAGTTTAGCATGCAAGACCAGAATCACCTTTAGCATCCTTATTATTCCTGAAGTAGTTATCTGTGAAGTTCAACAGCTATATACCACAGGGTTAATTCACACATGCATCTTCATCACTTGCTGATTCGAACATCCCATAACAATTTGAATGCGTGAAGAGGCCATCTCAGGTCTAAGTCAATTCATACTGCATGATGTCCCTTCAAATCTCACAGCTTTGAGTGGAGTCAGTTCACACCTTGATCTGCCAGGCATCAACAGCTGAGAAATCAAGTGAAGTACATGCACATGCGAATTGGTCCTGCTATGCAAAAATCAATCCCCCAACCTGGTAAATGGCACGCATAAACGATGCTGCTTCAATAAAAATGCATCAACTCACCTTACATACCTATTCCTTGTTTCACAAGCACATGCATCACTATGGTGGAGAGGTAATGGGAGAAAGGAGTAAATCTATCAAGTGCTGGTCATTCCAACTCACCTGTCAGAGATCTAGTGGTAGCACTCTCGTAGAGAGGGACTCCCTCCCCAGCATTGTTAAATGCTTTCAAAGATATGACGTAATGGGAACTTGGTTCTGTAAGAAAAGCAAACAAGATCTCATTAATAATTTAATAGTTTATCATTAACATATGAAGCTGGTTTTGGCAAAAATCCTATAAGTATGTGCAGAACCAAATGGGCTTATAAAGGGCAGTATTTCAAACCAGAACCTTGGTGAATATTCACATGGAAGACAGAAGAGGACAGATGAATTACTTTAGAGTAGGCCTGCACAACTTGCAACTCTAAATATGCAGAACCCACTTCACAGGAACATAGGAATACTGTGCCTTATACTGCGTCAGATCATTGGTCCATCTAACTCAGTATGGACTGAATCCTCTCTGAGGATTCAAGCAGGAGTTCCTTCCAGTCCTACCTGGAGATGTTAGGGACTGAACCTGGGATGTTATGCATGCAAAACCAGTGCTCATCGGCTAAGCTAGAGCCTCATTCCCCACCATCGCCACCAGAAATACCAAGGGAAAATGGTGGGTCCAACATTTTTTCAAACTGAAATTATGATGAGAATATCATGGTTCCTCCCAAAAAGAAACATTAGAGAATGTTTTCAGACTCTCCACATCTCTCTGGGAAATTTAGCCCCTAAAGGAGAAGATAAGCAGAGGTAAATGATAGATGAAGGCAGACAGTGAGTCAGTTCTCACACGCAGTATAACCCAGGATAGGGAAGCCCAGCCTGGGTTAGGCTGTGTGTGAAAACTGCCAGAATCAGGCCCAATCCCAGTTGGGTAGTGCTGCCTAGCCCAGCTTTTTAGCCTGGCTGTTAGCCACGGTTAAGGGAGCAAGCACTCCTTTCATCCCGGCTACCTGCTCTTGTGCAAGTTTCGGCTGCTTCCGGAGACAGATGCCTAGGGGGAATCGTCCAATGGTCTCCTGGGGGAATCCTCTAAGGCATTGCACATGTCACATATCATGTCACATGGTGCACTGTGGGATCTCCGGGGGCCGGGATGCATCATCCCAGCACTCCCAGCAACATGGCAGCAGTCGTGTGGGGGAAAGGTGAGATTAACCAGCCTTCCCCCCCGCCCACCTGGTCGTGTGAATGACCTCAGTGAGATCATTCACACAAACAAAAACTGTGTGCTTGAGGTAAGAGGAAAACCTAGACAGAAGTGATTCTGGGAAGGAAAACCTGGGTAGAAGTGATTCTGTGGAAGCAAGGTAGGAGGAAAAGCTACCCAGGTTTTCCTTCTACCTTGCTTCCATACAACCAAAAGCTGGGAGCACATACAGCTCTGAAACCCGAGTGGAACACAGGTTTTGATTGTGTGAATGACCTCAGAAGCTCTACAGATCCCCTCCCATTTTCTTTGCTGTCTCCAGAGGAACCTTCAAAATTCTCAAGTTAACAATCAGAGCCTGGCTGACACATGGCTACTATTTTTAAAAACATTAAGAAGCTCTTCCCACAATCAAGTGGGAAGGGCTACCCTGTTTTGTGGGGAGGAAGCCCAAAAGTGCTTCTAGACGAAAACATGGAACTCCCTGGGTGGGCAGATCATCCGCCCAGACAAGCGGCGGCTTCGCTTGGGCACTCTTGCGCTTGGCCGCAGCGCGTCCAGCAGCTCTGGGGGCTGGGCGCAGGGAAGTGCTGCCATGTAGCGCCCCGTCCCCGAAGCCCCAGTAATGCACTAAGTGCACAGTGCATTCCTGGGGTCCCCCCCTCCTCTCACCCCGAGTTTGTCCGACGCGGCTGCAAGCAGCCACATCAGGCAGACAACCAAAAAAATTGGGTTTAGCGGAACACTCGCTCCACTAACCTCATTTAAGGGGGGGCATTTAGGCGGGATTGCTGCCAGGAGCTGCACAGCTCCTGTTGCTGCACACGAGCAACAGAAACCAGGCTGGGCTCCTTTAGTCCCGTTTCTGCTGCTTGTGTGAATCGCCTCGGAGAGTGTACTGTGTAGCTAGGCTGCCTAGAACAGAGGTTCTCCAACTTGGATTCTCAGATGTCACTGGATTACAACTCCCATCATTCTCAGTCATTGTGGTCGGGGATGAAGGGTGTTGTAGTTCAATGACATCTGAGAGCCTAGAGCATTTGCAGTCTTCATTTTCATTAGCATCACTGATGTGGTATATCCCTGGAGCAGTAGAGCCTTTGTTCATTGCCTCCCAGTTACTGAATGATCAAGCCTCTTGCCCTGATAGTTACATTGAGAAAAGAGATCTATGGATACTGATATTTTAAAACTTTCAATCTTACTGTAATACCAAGTGCTTTTTGAATGCTCAGTTGACTAAATAATGTGGAATCCCTTGATTTGATGCCCAGATGCTGCATATTTCACCAGAGCACGGCAGAAGAAAGGTTTGTAATTTAGAAAGTTATTGTACTAATGAAAACTATTGAGTAGCCCAAGATATATGTCCACATCTACCAGACTCTTTTGTGGTGCCCAACAAACTGAGTTGTGGACTTTCCCCCTGATTAATTATCTTAACAGTTCTAAAAATTAGCTTTGCACATGTTTCATGCCATTGATAAAGGTAGTCAAGTACAAACATCTGAGCGAAATCCAAAGGGAGAGATAAGGACAAGTTTAAATCTCTCTCACACTGAAATCAGTGGGTCCTAAAATAGTGTTTAATCTCAGCATATAAGATTACGTTCATGATAAATAATACCATAACACTTCTGACCAAAACATCAAACAAAGACACATCCGTTGTACACATAAAAAGGAGATCAATAAGGTGAAATTTATCCACCGTGTTTGTGGAATGGATGAAAAAGAAAGAATAAAAATAGAAACGGTGGGAAGTGAAAATGACTAAGAGTCACTCATACATCTGTACAAATAACAATCTGTAAAATAAGAGCCTACCTGACAATTTTTTAAAAAATCTTTAAAGATGCATCTGTTCACCCAGGCTTTTAATTAAATACTGTTTTAATAGTTTTAGCATTGTTTTAAAACATTGTTTTAAAGTTTTAAATTGTTATGTTTTAACTTTTTTGCTGTCATTTATTGGTTTTAACTAAAGATTTAACTCTTCTGTTGTCATTTATTTTGTTTTGTTGTAAACCACCCAGAGACATGAGTTTTGGGCGTTATAGAATTGTGATAGATAGATAGATAGATAGATAGATAGATAGATAGATAGATAGATAGATAGATAGATATAAATAACAAGTATCCAGGAGATCCTGCTTTATCATCACAGCAACTGTATGAAGAAGGTTCAGTTAAGAAACAGCAACTGATTAGTCCAAGGTCACCCAATGAGCTTCACTGGATTTGAAGGTGGGTCTTCCCGCCTAAATCAGATATCAAGTTCCACACATTGGCTCTCACTTCATCAGGAGCAGCTTCCATATGAGGCAAGATGAGACTATGGCTTCAGGTGGTGAGTGCACTAGGGATGTGCATGGTCCGGTCGAACACTGGTTTGGCGACGGCGGAGGGTTACCTTTAAGCGGGAAGGAAGGTGCTCTTACCCCCACCCCACCCCCACATTTCCCCTGCCAACGCTGTGACCAAAATTGATGGTGTGGGGCGGCAGCATACCCTCTTGCCGCCCCGGTCTGCGTCAGACCAGAAGTGGCCAGTGCATGTACACATGCCATGCATGCACACCGGCCATTTCCAGTCTGATGCTGACCGAGGCAGCAAGAGGGTACACCACCACCCCGCATGAGTGATTGTGGTCACAGCACCAGTGGGGGGAACACAGTGTGGGAATAAGAGCATCCTCCCTCCTGCTTAAAGGTAACACCCACCCACCCCCGCCACCAGTTTAGCCAAACGCCAGACCTTCCGAACAGGTTTGTGCACATCCCTTGAGTGCACACAGGATGGTGATTGGGGGCACCTCTCCCCCTCCTGCAGGCATCACCCCACCTGCCTGCTGCTGCTGATCCCAACTCCTCTCTGCTTCCACAACTCTCCTGTCTAATTCACCCCTTGCTGGTCCAAGGCCCTGCCTTACTGCCCCCAGCAAAGGTTATCCTCTCCATGCACTGGCCTCACCCTTCTAGGCATACTCTGTTCCCTAGTCAAGGCCACTGTTAGCAGACCCAGCTGGCAGAACAGGGGCGGATCCACCAATGGGTGGGCATGTGCAGTGAACACAGGCCACACACTGTAGCCAGGGCCATGGGAGCCATACACCAGCTGCCTGTGCTTTTCTTTTTGTACCCAGGCGGTATACAGTTTTGGGGGAAGGTTAACATTTTGTTTACAATCATTACAACCGCTTGCCCATTTCTTTTGTGGGTTGGGTGGTTGCTAGCATCTATCATGCCCTACCACACAACTCAGTTTGGTGTCTCTAGGAGCTACCCATGGGGAACAATGAAGTGTTTTGAGTTCCCCCATTGCTTCCTTTGGCTGGAACAAACTACATTTCACAGAGTACACACAGGTTTTGCATTGCAATTCTAATGCATTTTGCAGCCCTGCCTTGAAAAACACTGCAGAAGCACACAGTAAAGGGGCATCTGTCCTTCCCAACACATAACACACATTTCAGACACAGTTCAAAAAAGGTCAAAAAGGAATCTCTGGCCCAGAATCCACTGACAGTCACAGTGTCTCTGCTGCAGCAACATCACTAGCACACCGAGTGTTTAATTGCTGTTTAATTTTAATTGTTGTTTACTAGTTGGTTTTATTTTGTTTCTATTGTGTTTATTTTTGTAAACTGCCTAGAGCCTTTGGAGTCAGATGGTATATCAACTAAATAAATAAATAAATAAATAGCTCTCTCACACACACATTTTGACTCATTTCCTAGCATTGCAACAGCTGCCACAGCAACATCCTTAGAAGCAAGAATACCATACGCTCAACTAAAGCAACGTCAGCCACATTTTGACTGCGTACACCTTGCAATGCAGATTGCAGAGCAGACCAGAGCAGTGAGTGAAGCACAAATTAGTCTCAAGGCCAGACATGGAGCTCATCACAGTAGTCCCCAAGAAATATTACACACATACATACACACACAGAGCTGTCACTGTCCATTTCTCACCACAATACTATCTCGCAAATAAACCAAAGCACAACTCAAGGAATGCAGGCACCCAAATTCTGTCTTTGTCAATCTGATATCTAGCAAAACTAGATAGTTATAATAGCAATAAGACATCATATTATACTCAATGCTGAGAAAACCACAAAATCAAACCTTCCTTCTGACTATCCTGATGTATCCTCGTCAAGAGAGGCACACTATATGGGCTCTCTCTGCCTCCCAGTCCCTATACACTTTGAAACCCACACCTTTTGGGTTCCCCTTCTCTCCTCCCTCTCCCAGCCAGTGGGGGCACAGTTGGCCCTGACAACACTTGATGTGCATGATAACAAACCTACTAAGAAGCAAGGAGATTGGAAGCCAGTGCCAGAAAATCAATCAGCAATGGAAAAACAGGCACTTGAAACATTTTGGCTCAAAATGGGGTTGTTTTGTTCTGAGCTCGAAACTGGCCCCTTTATTCAATGGGTGTTTGTTTCAAGCTTGAAACACTCGAAACGGATGATTTCAAGTTGAATCGCGTTGACGCCGAGATGCACATCCCTATTAACAAAGGGGAAATAATTTATCGTTTGGTCAGAGGCATTGATAGGAAAGACTGGTAACAGCAAGAAGTCTCTCTCCCTCATTTTATTTTTCTAAATCAAATTTGAATTTATATTTTCATTCAGTTATTTTTTCAATGTATTAAATTATGCACACTGTTATGGGGAGGCTCCTATAACAGACACCATTGCTGTCACTCCCAAAACTTTTCCTGAATTCACGGAGCTGGAGAGGGATCCTCACACTGTAGTACATGAGATTCCAGGAGAGATGGGTTTGTTCAGCTATCAACTTTGTCAAACTACACAGCTATTCAGCCTTCCTAGTGTCAGGCACTATTTTGTGTTAAGGCTGGGAATCTTAAGAACAGAAGCAGCCTTGCTAGGAGTTCTCAGGCTCTGGACTGACTCCATCCATCCATCCATCCATCCATCCATCCATCCATCCATCCATCCAACCACCTATCCATTCAGGCTGTTCACTGGATCCTTCTAGGATAGGAAAGATATAATGGCTTCCTGTCTGGGCTCAGGTTTTGCCTCGGTATCAAGGTCCCCTTGGACCTGTTGTATTATGGTGACTGATCCTCGTTCCTGCTTGGCCTGACCCCGGGCTTTGGCTCTGATTTTTGGCTTGTCTTCTGCTTCTTGGCTTTGACCTTTGGCTTCAGCATTGACTCACAGCCTATTCCTGGTTTGTCTGCTTAGCTCTGATCCTTGGCTTCAGCATTAACTCCTGGCTTGCTTCCTTCCTGCCCTCAGTTATTGGTCTGTTCCCTAGTGCTCTGCTGGGCCTTCCCGCTCCCAACTTCAGGCTCCAATACACCGTCTTTTGGCTGTCCATGACCCAGGACTGACAGGTGGGTTCTGACAAATGCATTGGAAGCAGGGGGCAGGGGATGAGTGCTGAAAGGGGCATTCCCACACTGAGAGGCATCACATGCGGGATGCATCCAACATGGAGGCATAACTTTTCGAGGCACATGTCAATGGGGCACACAGGGATTAGGACTTTGGCACAGAGTTCACAATATCAAACTAAATCTTATAGTTCTTATAATCAAGCATTTGTTGCAGTACTTAGCCAGAGTGGAACCAGGGAGCTCGTAAGCTTCTAAGACTGACATCTTTGATATGGAATTCCATATTTCATTCCCATTTATAATCCCGGACATGCTCAGGATGATTAATCCTATTATTCAAATGCCAAATGAATCAATATTACTTATTTTACAATACTGCTTAATGATTCCCTACCCCCATATTTTGTAATTACTTTTATGTCCTACATTGACACATTTGGTTAATGTTACTAATGAGATGGATGGCGTATTATTCATTGCCAAAAAGGGGAACTAAACTTTTTAAGAGAGAGAGAGAGAGAGAGAGAGAGAGAGAGAGAGAGAGAGAGAGAGAATACAGCTTCATGAATAAGTGGAGCAGTTATCCATTCATAACACTCGACGGTGAACAGATCATTCTTATAGCATTATTTATTCCGTTGGCATTCACTGTGGCCTCATTGGCCAAGCAGAAATAATTTGGTATTCATGGAGATGGATACAGAGAGATATTCATGGAATTTCTACTACCGTATTAGCTTCTTGACGAAGGATGTGATTTGCCCAGAATGAATTTGCAGAGGGTTCCCTCCCACAACTGTAAGTGAGAGGGGGGATCTGGGGAGGGGCAATGCTGGCACTCCATTCCAAATAGCCACAAACACAGAATCATGGTCTCTATAGCAACATGGCTGAACTCAAGAGACCCTCCCGGCCCTCTGCAAGAGGAGCTTCAGTGAACGCTTTCATTGCACACAAGTGACTTGGGAGAGAGGTCTGAAGAGTCAATACACTTTTCTCCCATAAACTAGTTTCATCCCCACCCCCATTCATTATTACACCACCACCCCCATTCCAGCCCAACAGTCATCATTCACTCCCATTATCTCGATTCTAAACCACATTTACCTGGAGGGAACAGAACTCTCAGTCTCATTCAAACATACCCAAGTTGAAACTGCGCACACATCCTGTTGGGTATAGGAGGCACGTAGAGAGTATCAGAAGTCCCACCTAATCCCTTACAGTCAATCATGGTGCCATATTTTTCAAATGGGTGCACTCCAGCTTTGTCTTCATAACAAAGGCAAAACTGGGACGACCAGGTCAAAGGGAGTTTTTCGCCAAGCTAGTGCAATTCACAACCTTGTGCAGAAAGGCAGACGGTTTCAGCTGGGTGTCTGCAGGAACCTGAACATCTCCACTTGTAGTGTGCAGATTTCTAGAACCAAATTACTCATAATCTATACAAATATCCCAAGGGATTTTCAGATCAAGGTTTAGTGCTTTTTGGTATAACATAACCCAGTTGGTCAGGGCAGTTTTTCCTTTCTTAAAGCTCTGTCCACCTGATGTACTTCTTATGGTCCTCCATTTTGCATTCACCATTATCATTATTTATTGATTTACCACATTTCACAGAATCTGGGAAGGGCTGTTGGGGGTCTTCCAGTCCAATCCCGCCCCCCTCAGTGCAGGAATTTATATTCTGCCCTTCCCCCAGTCAATGGGGGTCGACCCTTTTTTTTTTTGTCCTAACAACACTATGATGAGAGAGTAATATTGGACTCGAATCTCCTAGTAACCTTCATGGCTGAACATGGATTCAAACCCTCATCTCCCTTGTCCAGACATGACACCCTGTCAACTTTCCCATCCCAGCTCTGTGGCCAATGTAGCTTAGCTTGTATCTTAATGAAAGCAAAGTATAGGATTATCCAGTGTCAAGTAAGCCTAAAGTGGGGAAAAAATAGCAAGCCAGCATTACTAACCCTGTGTAGAACTAGCCAAAGAAAAGATCATAACATGCCTCCTGTAGGGAAATAACAGTAGGTGTGAGTTGCCTTTAGCCTTGAGAATTCTCAGGGAGTAAAAATAAAGTAAAATCCTTACTTCCTAAATCAGAAGCTTCCGCTGGTGCTTCTACTGAGACTGTTTTGTGGATTCTGCTGGAGCAGGTGCATAATACAGTAGGAGTGATGCAAAGCAGACCTAAAACCCCTCTTAAGAATATATCCCATTTTAAAGAACCTTTTAATCCTATTAGCTGCATTTAATCACATTAGCAGTTCTCATTTATTTTTTAAAAAAATACTGTATTAGCATTGCATTAACCTCCTATCATGACAATATTCACCTAAGCAGTTAATAATTTCCCTGGCTGTCTTGAACCACAGCAAGACTCCGCTTAGAAGATGGTTCCTTTCCATCACACACTGCAGTGGTGGCTGAGATGGTTTCTGAAATAATCTTGCCTCTCAGGAGGGCTTAATCTGGGTTAATTAAACCTTCTTTCAATGTTAACCTCATTTATATTCTATTATGATTTAGGATTAAAACAAAAGCCGCGCTGGTGCAAGTACCTCATTCGCAAGGTATGCTGAGCCAGGGAATAGATCTGGATTGATGCCTTTAATAGCCTGATCCTATACAGAGTTGCATCTACACCCACTGATTTTAATGGGCCTAGGGATGCATAATGGCTCAGGATCTAGCTGTAGACTGTGCATGTCTTAGGATGCTGCTGAGACAGAGACATTCTGTGAGCCCCTGTGATAAGGGTGGTCCTTTCATGAGGCAAAGTGAGATGGTTGCCTCAGATGGCAGATTATTGGGGTGGCAGCACAGCATCAAATTGCCTCCACTACGGCTATCGGAGCAACTCTGAATCTCATCTGACCCTTGCGAGCTTTGCTAGGAGTGCCTCTCCTCACACTGCTTGCAAAGTTTGCAAGAAGCCCAACGAGAGAATAGAAGGCTGCTGGCAACCTTCCTTTCCTCCTTTCTGGCCCCACCCAATGCCACTTTCAAAGCTTGCAAGGGTTGGTTTTGAAAGGGGACTGGACCCCACCAGGGTTGTGAGCCAAGGAAGCATTTGGTGCCTTGTCTTAGGCACTGCAATACCCTGGGCCACCCCTGCCCTCTGAGGTAGGCCTGGTTCACACAACTGTTTGAATATAGATTTAATGCGGGTTATCGTCACCTTAAGTGGCACAGCGGGGAAATGCTTGACTAATAAGCAGAGGTTGTTGGTTCGAATCTGGTACTATATTGGGTAGCAGCAATATAGGAAGAGGTTGAAAGGCATCATCTCACACTGCATGGGAAGAGGCAATGGTAAACCCCTCCTGTATTCTACCATAGAAAACCACAGGGGCACCAGGAGTCCAAATCAACCTGACGGCACACTTTGCTTTTACTATGTGAACCCATGCCAAGGTGATGTACAGTCTGAGATGAATATCAGATTCCTGCTTTGGCATAGATTCATCCAATCACACTAAGGTTGGTAACCCACATTAAATCCAAATTTGAACGGTTGTGTGACCCTTGTCTAAGTGATGGCTTCTTTTCTTCTGTCAGACTGGGCTATTATCAAGATAAGGACAGGATACAGTCTGTAGACAGAAAAAAAAGCTCGCAATTGTTTCTATGGGGTATCCTGTAGTTGTGGCATCTTGATGATTTGGGGCGAGTGAGGGCATTTTTCAAAAGTGAGGGGACAAACTACAGGAGACAATACGCAGGCAGTGTAGTGCTCCACCCAATTGCTGTTGGCTCCCCCCACACCCCCAGAATAGCACTCTGTATGACGCTACCATGCTAAATGATGATGTAGTCTCACCGGAGGGGGGTACATTTCGGGGGGGGGGGCTGTGGTCACCAGCTGACAGTTCACTGAAGAGAGTTGTCAACATTGCTGTGAAACAGGTGGTGATGAAAGGCAGTGGAAAAGGAAGGCGATTTCACTACCTTTCACCCTAGCAATCTGACCTGGAGAAACTTCACCCTAGCAAACTTCCTGGAGAAGTTTCAGCTCAGCCCTAGTTTTAATTAGGAGTACTTCATTCAAGGGTACAAAACATGTTCATTGCTGAGGACCTCGGCCCAAGCCAGAGGGCCACAGTGAAATCTGCATGTTTACACTGCACGTAGCTAACCACTTGCAAAGCTTCTGTGTAAAGCCCGGGCAGGCTTCCAAGTAAGTACAGCAGGTGGCCATATTGCACTGATTCTACAATATTCTTAATGTGCAAATATTCTCCTTGACAAACCTGTGTGGAAACGCTGCTTCCACAACTGTTGCTTCGAAACATTCGGCCCCGTGACCTCACACTGGCTGACACCCCGTGCAGTGTTCCATCTGCCTTTTAATGCAACATATGTGCCGGTGCACAAGAAAGCTCTTTCACAAAATGCAAGAATTTCACACATGAAGTTGCACGATAGAGGGCCAGTATTTACAATGGCCATCTATTGTACAAAAGCTTGGGTGCAATTCTTGCTTTTTGCACAAGAGCGCTCTTCCATACCTGTGTTCGCACATTCCATTAAAAGGCGGAAGGAACATTGTGCAGTATGTCAGCTAGTAAGGTCGTTCACATGAATAGTTGGGCTGTGGCTTGGGAGTGCGGGGCTGGGGAGGCAGGATTGCACCTACCTCCCCCACACAATCACGGCTCCCTCTGGGCTTCACTCTGCTGCTTGCCCACATAATCGCCAACGCAGTGAGTGGCACAGCAATCCAGAGCTGGGAGGAGTGAAGCCTAGCCTCCAGGAATCCCACAATGCATTGCATGTGCAGGGCACTCCTCCCTCCTGAGTCTATGGTCGAGCTGGATGCCAGCAGCCTGCTCACCCACACCACCGAGTGGTGAAGTTGCAGGGTGCGTGCGCACTCGTACAAAACCCGAGCTGCCTGGCCACGTAGTGCCAGTTTCGCAAATGAGCGTGAGCAGTTCTCACAACCTGCCCTGCCTGGATAGGGCAGTTCTAGCCCGGGTAGGTCTGGTCATGAAAACCAAGGGCCCTGCTCCCAATGTTCCAAAGGCTGCTCTTGCAATCCTCAGTGAACTGGCTTCTCCCCTCCCGAGAATATCATCAGCTAGTTTGCCGTCTTCCTGCAGGCCATTTCTGCAGCATCCTGCTGTCTGCCATTCTCATGGGGGATGCTCTGAAGCCTGTGACTGGTGAGCTCATAGCCTTATACACAAGTGTTGCTGGGGATGTCCCTCTCCCCATGAGTGCTCTCTAGCCATGGTCTGATTTACATTGACTTCTGAGGGAATTGCTTTGAGAGGGATGAATAGCAATATGGCGCCTGGCCCAGGAGGAATCACCTTCCTATGATGTGTATATTAATGCTTTGTGTCAGCTTTACATTTCTATGCCTTTCCAAAGGCCACATCTCCGTAAGGCACTTCCATTTTCGTCCATGAATTATTGCATGAATGAGATGCCCGAGCATCCAAAGGGCCTCAATGTGTTGTTCGGTGGACATATTTTGTGAGGCTGGGGCATGGGGAGGTAACACTTCTCTGAACTACATGCTATTAAGAAGATGTCATTCTGACATCCTGATACTATGATATATTTCAGGGGCATTTTTCTAAGCTTATGGGCACAAATGCTTTCCGAACAAAAACTTTCAAGTTGAAAATCAGGGAGGTGGGTTATCATTATAAATTCTCCCTGCTTCACTAAACAATCAGGCACATTATATTAATGCGGTTCAAGAGATTAACAGTAAATCCCATCTTTGCGGTAGCTTTTAAGATGTCATCCCATCCTACCTCACACCTGCTCTCCAATTTCGCACATGAGACACATCCTGAATGCATCATCACCGAGTACCAGGGCCTTTTAAAGGCTATCTGGAGCTTGAAGACACTGAGATGTAAGTTCACCCCCTGTGGAGACATGAACGCTTACAACTCCCACAGTGCATGGAAAGTTCAGTGCATCCAATGTAAAGTGAAGCTTAACCAAGCTTTAAAGGATGCCTGTCTGTGTGACATATGTGTTTGGTATTGAAGCAACAAACAAAAACCTAAACCAGGCAAAGTTCAAAGGCAAGACATGAAAGCAAAGGACACAGAGGAGACATATGGAGAAATTAATTTAAAATGAAGAACTATAATGGGAGAGGTATTGTGGATAAAATTCATTCACCGTGTAGTCCTCTACACTAACATTTGTGCATAAATTGTGCCAGACATATCACAGGAGAAAAGAAAATGGTTCATAAGACTGGAAATGGCTTGCAGTTGTTTTACCAGGAAACAAAACAAAAATAAATCGTGGCTGTTTGGCCAAGCGAATATAAACCTAGGGTTGTAGAGATCCAAATTATTTTGCACTATTTTGCATGCACTTCTTCATATTGGCTGTTACATTCTTTTAAGGGGATGACTGAACATCACTCTGCTTGCCTCAAAACGCATCTGCAAATACTCAACAAACCTTGAGGAGTTTGCAAGCACTCACAAGCAGTGTTCCCTTGAACAGAGATTCCAAGATGTTGTTGACTACAATTCCCAGAATCCCCAGCTGCAATGGCTCTTTGCTTGGGGATTCTGGGAGTTGTTGTCAACAACATCTGGGAATCCCTGTTTGAGGGAACACTGTGCACAAGGAAGGCTCACAAAATCCAGAGGCTGACATGATGCACAGCATACTCCAGGCAGTTCTGCATTGGCTGCAGAGCTGCAGGAGTCCAAAATAATGTTCAGCAAGAGTCCTCTTGCACTAATACATAAAACTGTGCCATCGTGCCTGCAGCCATAATTTCCAGTTGCCACAGCATTATGAAAGCACAATTGTGCGCTTTAACGTATGAGTGCACGGGTGCTCTTGCACAACAGTGCCAGCATTGTGCTGGGCACCCACAGCAGTACAGGCAGTGAGGAACTGTCAGTGGTATGCTGTGCATCGTATCAGACAGAATGTTTTGCCCATCTCCCTGTCCCCCTGCCCACTTGTCTTCCAGTGTTCCCTCTAACAAGGATTCCCAGATGTTGTTGACTACAACTCCCAGAATTCCCAGCTGCAGTGATCTTTGCTGGGGCATTATGGGAGTTGTAGTGAACAACATCTGGGAATCCCTGTTAGAGGCAACACTGCTGTCCTCCTCCATGGCTAGTAAAGAAAAACAAACCCTTTACTGCTGTGAAGTGGAGGGACAAGCAGCAGAAGGCAGCCAGGCTCACTGGGTTCTGCCCGCCCACCCGACTGCAGAGGTTGACATTAAACTTCTGGGTATCCACACATACAAGGAGGAAGAGATGACAATAGTGCCGGACTTCCCGCTGGATGTCTAGCTAGGATCCAGCATCCGTCTGGATGTGCATACAGATTTGCACTGACTCTACAATGTGCATCTGGACATGAGGCATGTCATGCAATCCCCATGTGCACAGAAGGGTGTGGATTATGACGTGCATTTCTATCCATCTTGCAATGAGAGCTAGTTGCACTACCAGTCGTCACACAACAACCTTTTTATGTATTCATATGACTGGATTAGATGCCCAAACATTTGTATTGCCTTTCAATGTTTTTACAATCCTTTGCATCCAAGCAGCAAACGATTTGCTTCAGTGTATTTGACCCTCATTGATGAAATTAATATAGAGTCAAAAAGGAATGTTTATTTTACAAGCCTTTGATATTTTGGTGCATTCTGTAAAACAAATTTCAACAGGGCCTCAAAAAGGCTTGGGTCCCAGCGCAAAATTGTCTTAGGGGATCCTCCTATTGCACCCCCTAAGTTCTATCAATACATTTGGGGACGACAGCCTTGTGGCACCCCACAAGTTTGCACACCCTGCCTGCCACACCCCTGGATCTCAAACTGTTTTGTCAGCATTTCCTCCCAGACCCAATGAAGACACAATACAAGATAAATTGATTAAAAGGGCCACAGCTTTATTTAATTGTATTTTGAAAGAAGGAGGATTGGCTCTCCATGCCCCACTGCACAGCAACACACTGAATGGGCAAGACACCAAGATACACCTAAGCATGAATGGGCGATACACCTTGGCTCCAGTCAGCCCTGTGGTTGGTGCCACCATCATAGCTGACCTATTGTCAAACCTACCTGCCTCGAGATCACTGCCCTAAAGCCGTACAGCCCTTTGAGGCTGTTGATTCCTCAGCAGGCTAGAGAAAGTCCAAAGCCAGCATTCCTTGAGCTGTGAAGCCTCTAAAAAGACTCCTCCTAACACCGAATGCATACTTTAAGGTGTTCAGTACCCTACACTGCCCATTTAAACTGCACTGTGCCTGCCATTGTGACCGGGAAGCCTAGCTAACTAAGGGTAGCGGTGTGAGGGAGGCAAAGAAGACCAGTATGCTTGGGGCCAAATTCCTACTCAGCCCCCAAAAGGGTATCAAGCCAAAGCCCACACTACATGCAGGGACCAGGGACAGGAGGTTGCTTCACCTAGCTGCACTGAGGGAAAGGAGGACAGGCCCACATGCAAAGCATGCTAGCCATGCCAGGGGCATAGCTAGGGGAGAGGGGGCCCCTGTTTGCCTCTCTCCCTGGTGGCCCCTCTGAGTGAGGAAGTTAATGAAGAAAATAAGGCAGGGTGTAATTGAGGGTCCTGAGGAGCTAGGGGGCCTGTGTTCTTTGAACCCATCTGCTCAATTATAGCGACGCCTCTGGGCCATGCCACCCCTTCCCTTCCAACCAATCCCAAGGACCCAATAGCCTTGTGCTTCATTTGCAGGAGGCTGGGGCAAAGAAGTCACGCCCCATACAAGCTGGGACGAGCGGCCACATTCTCCTTGTTTGCATTAGTTGTATTTGATGGGCGTTCTCTTTGCCTTGTTCAAGTGCTTTAGTCTCTTTCTCTGAGCACCCTAGATTTGTGATGAATTTTGGATGGTGGGGATCAAGTTCTATTTATCTTCCTGCAGAAAAGTAAGACAGAGACTTTGTCTTGATATTTTGAAGCTTAGGCTCTCCACAGATCAGAATCCCTCTGTTTTATGTACCTCGGTGTCTACCAGATCCGCCAGGGATTTCTTGTTTGCGGCTGTGTGTGTGTGTGTGTGTGTGTGTGTGTGTGTGTAACATAAGGCAAGTGTGGGATTCCAATATATAAGAATGACACCCACCCCGCAAAAAAGAGAGGAAGAAATGCAGCTTACAAAGGGAAAATAAGCATTTGTTTCACATTTTCGGCCTTCCCCCTTTGCTAAATTTGAATGCCAATGAGAATAATGCTTCTAGATGGGCAACTCTGACCTTTATTCAAGATCTTCAGATCAAATTAGAAGAATAGATTCTTAGAGCTGGAGGAGAGTTGCAGGGGACCTTGTGCACACACCCCGCACCCAGGTAGCAGGTTGATTGCAATGACAGAGGTCTGCAAAATTATGCATGGGGTGGAGAGAGAGAAATTTTTCTCCCTCTCGCACAACACTAGAACCAGGGGTCATCCCATGTAACTGATTGCCAAGACATTTAGGACCGACAAAAGGAAGTACTTTTTCACAAAATGCATAATTAACCTATGGAATTCTCTTCCACAAGAAGTGAATGCCACCAACCTGGATGGCTTTAAGAAGGGATTAGATAAATTCATGGAGGATAGGTCTATCAATGGCTACTAGTCTGAGAACTATAGGCCACCTCCAGCCTCAAAGGCAAGATACCTCTGAATACCAGGAATGCCCTCACCTCTTGCCTGTGGGTTCCGCAGAGGGATCTGGTGGGCCACTATGTGAAACAGGATCCTTGACTAGATGGGCCTTGGGCCTTATCCAGCTGGTCTGGTCTAATGTTCTTGTCCAATCTGCTTTGGATATCAGTAGAAGTGCCCTGAAGTGAAGTACTTTGAGGACATTAGGTAGGGTTGTCACATTCATCAGAGATAATTCCTGGACACAACTGTCAAGGGGTCTGAGTGCATTTTAAAATCCCAACTTTTTGGACCGGGACTAGATCAGGCCCAAGGCCTATCTAGTCCAGCAACTCACTCCTGTTCCCGCAGTGCCAAGACAGGTGCCTCTGGGAAGCCACAAACAGGAGAAAGCAGCACACACCCCCTTGCATATAGTTGCTCCCCTGGAATTGGTATTGTTGTAATGCAAGGCCAATTTGTTTTTACAGGACTCTAGAAGTTAAGGGTATTCTGTCACTGGATCAGGCCTGCTGCAAACATTGATTACAAGTACAGTTTTATTGAATGATTTAGACTGAGTTTAGGAGCATTACTGTTTTTGTAAGCCATAAAGCTCAAGCCCCACCCAGATTTGCATCCGGGCTGCAATGTTTACAATTAAAAAATGCCCTGGTGGTGCAAGGCTGTGGATTTAAAGCAGAAATTAAAGTATGTTTAACCTAGCACAAGAACCTCAAAAGCTATCAGTGGCAAATGCCTCCTTGGAATAAACGTAATCTTTGACTTTGGCACCCACCTCCCAGCTGAGAAGCCCCGGTTTTAATTTGAGCTGTGTTGGTTACTCATTTGCTGGGAGAGTTCAGGATGGGAGAGAGAAGGAAGCAAATCAAGGCAAGGTTGGCTTTGTTCAAGGCTGCTTTTCACTTACTTTCGTTCTAGACAACCAAGCACGCCTCCCGCGGCCCACACCGACAGCCCTGCTCTGTGCAAATTCGGGAAGCACAGAGCAGGGCGGAGGGTTCTGGGACCAGAACTTGTCGTTCCGGCCTCCAGTCATCCGTCAACGCAACTGGTGTGGCATTGGGGATTTCCCCCCTCCAACGGGCATCCTATGCACCTGTCTCTTGATTCCTTGGGCTGCACGCAGCCCGAGGAATCACATGATTCCCAATAGCTGGGTTAAGGCTGCAAGAGGGGAGGGATCCACGAGGATCCTCACAAGCAGCCTAACCCTGCTTGGGGCAGCCCAGGCAGAGTTAGGATGGTGAGAAAAGCCTCACTGTTTTATAGCAATAGCACTTACATTTATATACCGCTCTATAGCTGGAAGCTCTCTAAGCGGTTTACAATGATTTAGCATATTGCCCCCAACATTTCTGGGTTTTGCTCCCCATCTGCATGCCTCTACTCCCCTTCCGGGAGGGGGGGACAAATGGGCACTCCCAGAAAAACAGACATGTCGGTGGCTGCTTGGAGAGGAGAAAGGGAGGCATGTGGTGCCCCCTCCGCCAAGAATTAGGTCCCAGGCAACTACGGAGGTCTGCCTAGTGGACAGGCTGACCCTGATTTCGCCTAAGATGCCAAGAACCCAACCTGATTCTCTCTTCTCTCCTACATCAAGAAGAATATCTGTTCCAGGAGGTGCCTGCCACGATGCAAGCAGAACTGAAAAAACAATGTTGTCTTTTTCTCCAGAACTATTTTCCTATTCAGATGCAAATATAGCCAGATTTCATCCATTAATATGCATATAATTAATCAACTAAGATTTATTTGATTTAGTGACACTCCTGATTTGCATAATTTCCTTTGAATGATCTCTCTCCCATTCCAGTATTAAGGAAGCAAATGTTAATTGCTTTGGGGTGCAATCTACCGGGAAGTTCTCCTGCACAAGCCCCACGGAAGTGAATACAGACTGAACATCTGTTTAACTTGGAGCCCTGAACATCTGTTTGAGCGAACTACGGATTGTTGCATTCAATCATAAGCCAAAAATGTGTGGTTTTGAAACAAGGCATGATATAGTCATGCAGTTCAGTGGAAACTAAATTAACAACTTCTTATTAGAGGACCTGGAAATGGTGATAAGAGGAAGAGAAATAATTCAAAAGATACTTGAATCTCTTCCTGCCAGTGAAATGGGTCCGGCCATGGGCAAATTTTGTATTCAATCATGATGTCATGAGGATCAAGGAGCACACAATTTCTGAAGGGTATACTAAATTTCTGTAGAGTCATCACCCAGAACTTTGAGCCACCAACACTCTCTCTTTGGTGAGAGAAACTCTTTGATAGTTTTGATGGATGGTTGCTACCAGTCCTGAAGATTCAGTGGTGGAACCTGCCTGGTAGGCTCACTGCAGGGTGGAAAGGTGGGCTATAATAAATACGCCAACACACACATACCTCTAGGCCTTGTTCTCACCTTGGCACATTGCTACCTTATCCAAATATGTGGAGGGGATGGCATCAGTTGGGCCTATGAATGATCTCCGTGCATCCACTGGCCCAGGGGTGGTTTAAGGCCTCTGTACGCCTGAGGTGGGTGCCAAATGCCACCCCATGTGTGCAGCCTCCTCTCTTTCTCCCACCACTTGTTCAAAGCAGAGGAGCAGAAGGGCATCTTGCCACCTTGCTGATGGAACCACCTCACTTTGCCTCATGGAAGGCCATCCATGCACTGGCCCCATCCCCACTCAGTCGAAAGTGAACATGGCCTCTACCTACATAGATCTGTACCTGTGGTTCAGATACACAACCACAAGTATCACCCCTATGGTCACAAAGCTGTAGGCTCATACTGCTTATTACCTTCTTTGGATGAACATGCAGAGGTTGGAAATGGGGCCAATTGACACGATCCCAGCACACACTCTTTCTACTCATAGAAACAAAGGGTTGTTGTTGTTGTTGTTGTTACATTTAAATCCTGCTCTTCCTCCAAGGAGCCCACAGCGGTGTACTACATACTTAAGTTTCTCCTCACAACAACCCTGTGAAGTAGGTTAGGCTGAGAGAGAAGTGACTGGCCCAGAGGCACCCAGCTAGTATCATGGCTGAATGGGGATTTGAACTCGGGTCTCCCCGGTCCTAGTCCAGCACTCTAACCACTACACCACGCTGTCTCTCCTATACCCACAAGGGGTACGACATTTCCCCCTGGTTGAGAGAGCCCTGAACTCCGGGGTAATTTTTGTCTACTGTTTGTGAAAGTGCCCGATGGGAGCACATCACAACCATTTTGAAAGAGTTGCACTGGCTACCAGTTTGTTTCCACGTCCAATTCAAGGTGCTGGTTTTGACCATTAAAGTCCTTAATGGTTTGGGCCCAGGACACCTGAGGGACTGCCTGCTCCCAAGGGTTGCTGCCCGCTTGACGAGGTCATCTGAGGGGGCTCTGCTCCAGGTGCCAACAATGAGGGAGGCTTGGTTGTCGTGCACACGGGACAGGGCCTTCTCTGTTGCTGCCCCCCAGACTCTGGAATGCTCCCCAGTGGCTATTTGCTCCTCAGTCTCCATCACAGTTTTTAGGAAGATGTTAAATTGTGGCTTTTTACCCAGGCTTTTATATGATTGTCTCTGCTGCTGCTCTTTGTACTTTGTATTGTTTTTATGCTTGTGTTTTAAATTTTTAAATCAGATTTGTTTTATATTTTTAGCTTAATATTTTAATTGTGTCATTTTTACAATCTTGTTTTTAAATTCTGCTGTAAAGCGCCTTGGGATTGTTTTAATGAAAGGCGATATATAAATTTAACAATAAATAAAAATAAAATAATCAAATGACTTTTTAAAAAGCTGAACCTAAAGTTATTTTAAGAGAACGTTTGAAGGATGGGAGGATGGCCTGAAACTGAAAGTTTCCATGGTTCCCCAATAGATCTCCTGCTAATCTCCTGCTAAACTTTAAATGGTTTTAAATTTTAATGTTGGTTTTAAATGATTGTAATATTAATGATTTTAATGTTTAAATTATTTTAATTGTTTAATTGATTTAGTTTCAATTGTTTTGTGTTTTATTTTGATGTAAACCACCCCGAGCCATTTTTGGAAGGGCGGTATATCAATCAATCAATCAATCAATCAATCAAATAAATACATGCATACATAAAATAAACTCATCTGTGTCTTCTTCAAAACACCTGCACTGCTGACCCTTTCCTACAAGTCATCAAAATGTTTATGAACATTCTATGGCATCACACAACAGTTCAGATGGGAAGTAGCAGGGGATATCCAAGGCATGCAACAAGAATACATACATACATATAATGTTATAACATATACCAATAGCTAACTTCAGAATTTCAAGCCTGAGAACACAGACTGCAGTGGTAACTCAACAGGGGCTTCTAAAAGGTAAACCACGTCCAACAATTCCTATTATGTTTTAATGAAACCAAAGCATTTGGGGGGGACTTGAAGTAGCAGCCTGTGAATTATTTAGAGTATCTAGAAGCATTATTTCATATACAAATGAAATTAAGACTATGCAGTGTGGTGCAGGAGAGCCAGTTAGCAGTGTGGTATAGGGGTTAACATGCTGGATTAGGAGCAAATCCCACCCAGCTATGATGCTCATTGTTGGTCTAACTGACCTCACAGGGTTGCTATGAAGATAAACACTGGGGAAGGCAGACCCATGTACACCAGTAGTTCTCAACGTATGGGTTGTGAACCAGTAGTGGGATTTTCGTCTCCTCTCATTGAAATTTTAATGACCTGTCATGTTAGTCAAGTGAAAGTCAGTGTGATCAACTTTTATAAGTTATTTAAAATATAAGTAACATCTTTGTCTGATGTGTCACTTAAATGTTGAGGCACGTACCTTAAATAGTGAGGCTGTTCTCAAAAGCCGCCAAGAACAGGCTAGGGCAGCCCCAGGGAGCCCGCCAGTTAGCCAAGGCTGAGGCCGCAAGTGTGCTCTTCACCTGGGCTAATTGCTAGTGTGTCAGCGCCGGCTCCTCTCAGCCGATACTGACACAGGAGCGGGATACCAGCCACCGCCAGGGGGATCCCCACAATACACTGTACACTTGTGGGGTACATTGTGGTGGGATTTCCAGGGGCTGGGATGACACGTCCCAGCCCCCAAACCTTTGCATTACCTGGGGAGGCAGCGACTCATCTGGGCTCACAATCTGCATGCCCAGCAAGTCTTCTAGATAGTCTTCAGGAAAGGTATCACAGCCTTCCTCGCCGCCCGCTCTCAGGGGCACTCACGAGATCACGAGCAAAGGCTCAGCATGTACTGCAGCATTGTGATTTTATGAACACTCTTATGAGAATAAGTCGTTCTTTTGGGTTGAGGGGATAAATTATTGCCTTCCTCTGGGGTGTAAGAAAAGAGGGTTGAAAACTGTTGAAAACTCAGATATACACCCTGAGCTCCCTGGAGGTAGGGCAGGACAGAAATGTAACCAATAAAAATAATTTCAGAGAAACAAACAACTAGAAGGAAGTTCTAATATCAAATCAAATATCTAAGAAAGCACCTAACTGTAAGTGCCAGATGTCAACAAGTCCCACCATCTGTTGCCCAACAGGTTGCACAACACCAGTTAGCACAACCTTGTATACATCCTGGGGAAAATCTTCCATTAGTGGTTGAGCAGCATTGCAGAGTACCACAACTTGGTGCAGCTCCGCAAACTTAAGTGCATGGATCTTCTCTTCTTGCACTAGTGCAACACTAGCCTGGATGTCAGCCAGTGCTTATTGCCTTTACTCTATAGCCTGCTGCGGTGGTGGCACCTGGCACCTGGCAACCAGGTGGCACCTGGCAACCACTGGGATTTTTGGAAGTGTGCTTGCCACTGCCAGGACCATGAAGCAACAAGGCATGGACAGCTTGGGTCCAAGGTACTTAAGAGAGTGCCTTCTTTGCCATGAACCCTGCTGCCTATTAAGATAATTTGGGGAGGTCCAGTTACTGTTGCCACCAGCTTGTTTGGTGGCAACTTGGGACCGGGACTTCTCTGTGGCTGCCACAGGACTTTGGAATATGCTCCCTGTCATAAGAACTTCTTTCTTTTAGGAAGATCCTCAAGACTAGAGATGTGCAAATCGATTGAGCTCAAAATTGATTCAAACTCAAATTGGCCTTTTCGAGTGTTTTGAGCTTGGAAAAAATATACCTTGTAATCAATTTAATTGATTCGAGTGTTTCAAGCATGACTTTGAGGCCCGTTTGTCCAGGGAGAGCTGTACCAATTGGGATCAGCGGGTAGACCAGTCCTCTGAGGCAGGCCAACATGCTAAGTCCACACTTAAGGGCTGGTCTACCTGCCAATCCCAATTGGCAGACCTGGAAAAATAGGAGAGCTGGTCTGACAATTGGGTTCGGCAGGCAGACCAACCCTCCGCTCTAGACTTACTGTGTTGGCCTGCCTCGGAGGACTGGTCTACCTGGTAGACCAGTCTTCCAAGGTGGGCTAACATGCCAAGACCAGGGCAGAGGGCTGGTCTACTCGCCACCCCCAATTGGTAGACCAGCTCTCCCCAAAACAAATCTACCCCATTTCGAGGCCTATTTTTCTGGAGAGAGATGGTCTACCAATTGGGGTCGGCACGTAGACCAGTCCTCCAAGGCAGGCCAATGCACTAAGTCTGGGGCTGAGGGTTGGTTTACCCACCAACCCTAATCAGTAGACCGGCTCTCCTGCTATCTTAGAGTTGGTTTTCCAGGAAGAATTGGCCCATCTTGGAGGACTGGTCTACCCACTGACCCTAACTGGTAGATCAAACTCCCCGGAAAAATGGGCCTCAAAATGGCACTTGGAACACTCAAATTGATTTAAGTGATTCTAGGTTGATTTGTCAAAACAGCCAGCTTTGGCCACTATTTCAAGGAATTGATTTGAGGATTTTGCAATTCATTTTGAGCTCAAAACAAATAGCAAAATCCATTTAATGCACTCCTCAACTTAAGACACACTTCTTTTCTCAGGCTTTTAACAGGAATTAATTTTAAACTGTTTAATTGTTTTTACCCCATGAAATTCTGTTAAGGTTTTTATTCTGTTAAATTGTTTTAATTGTTTTTACTCTGGCCACATTCACACATAATAGAGTTTAAGGAGCCAGATGTTAACAAACCTGTACACTGAATGCATGAAACCACAGTCCCATCCAAAAAGTGACCTGAGGTTTTCCTTGCCAAATTCCAGTTTGAAACCTCAGGTTGTAGTGAGTTTTTCTGCTTGTACCTGTTTCCAGCAGCCTGTGGATCCAAATGCAGGAAACTGCCTGTACATCCGAATGCAAAACTGCAGGCTACGCTGGCTGAATCCGGCATTGAGGGAGGAAGCTCATCCCTCTCTCTGGCTGTGATTGGCTTTCGGGGCTGTCCTTCATGCAAGGAAGATGCTCGCACAGCCAATCCCCGCTCCTATCTGCAGTCTCCCTGACTGCAGTTCAACTCCTGTCCATTTCATCCAAATGCAAACAAGTAAGCACACAGTGGGGTAGGGGGAGCAGAACAACGGGCTCGTTCATGCAGTCCCCATCTGGGTAGGAGAAATGGCCAGCCAAGGTAGAGGAGCCGGGCATGCTCCCAATCGGTGGCTGCGAGAACTCCAAAGGTCAAGATAGGAGGAGAAGAGGAGAGTGATTGTGTAGGGGGGCGGGAGCTGCGTAGCACAGCTTTTCACCTACCCTTGGTAAAATGCTGGGAATCGAATCTAGGTAGGGCATGCCATTTTAACCACCCCCTGCCTCATAAGAACATAAGAACAGCCCTGCTGGATCAGGCCCAAGGCCCATCTAGTCCAGCATCCTGTTTCGCACAGTGGCCCACCAGATGCCACTGGAAGCCTACAGGCAGGAGTTGAGGGCATGCCCTCTCTTCTGCTGTTACTCCCCTGCAACTGGTACTCAGAGGCATCCTGCCTCTGAGGCTGGAGGCGGCCTATAGCTCTCTGACTAGTAGCTGTTGATAGACCTCTCCTCTATGAAGTTATCAAAACCCCTCTTAAAGCTATCCAGGTTGTTGGCTGCCACCACATCTTGTGGCACATGTTCACTCTCCCCTGCTCCTCGCTTGATCTTTGGGGTTCTCACAACCACTGATCTTAAACGTGTCTGGCTCTTCTACCCAGATGGGGACTGTGTGAACAACAAGCCTACAGTTTTGAAAGGGCACTTGAAAATGTGCTGCAAATTGAGGCATTTTCAATTACAATGCAAGAGAATCTGAACTTGAATAATGGCTTTACCTCTGCTCTGAGAATGAGCACTCACAATACGGAATGACAGTTGTCATTTGCAGGTGACCTTTGCTCAGAACAACTAATTTGATCGTCCAGCTTCAGCAGCCCTGATGGGGCAGAGAGGGACGTCTGAGAGCCAGGGAGTTAATAGACCAATGCTTGCACCACCACAGACCCAGAAGGCATCAGAACACCGGCACAAACGCAAGCACTCTATAATATGCTCATTGATCAGGAGATGAAACTGACTAAAACCTTTCCTGTGGCCAAATCACAGAAAATATGTGGTGGAAGCATCATCAAAAGAACACATGACCCCAGAGCATAGCTACAGTGCAAATGGGCTTAACAGCTTTTGGAATGAAGTAGTGGAAATTATTCAGGTAATAACAGGAAGCTGAGTCCCCAGCAGCCAAAGGTTTTGTCATTGAACGTTTCGTGGAAAGTGAGAAGGGAGGGTAACAAGGTAATCTTTTGGCAGAGGTACGATGCTGCAGATGCCCCAACTGGGGAGGGGGGGATATGCAAAGCTTCCATAAATTAGAATAAGAAAAAATGTGTAGAAAATTTTGGCAGGTGAAGATTATGTCAAAAGTATGTACGGTCCTAAAGGGATGGACTGATCTTGATAGATGGACCGATCTTGACAGATCCCCTGCTAAATTGGCAAGGAGGCACCTTTTTAACATGGTGATTCTCTTTATTTAGCAGGGGGAGAGTAACTGGAGCTATCCACCCCCAGCACAGGACCTCCTGTGACTGTTGCTGGGGTCTATCTTATGTTTCTTTTTAGATTGTGAGCCATTTGGGGACAGGGATCCATCTTATTTATTTATTATTTCTCTGTGTAAACCCTTTGGACACTTTTGTTGAAAAGCAGTATATAAATATTTGTTGTTCACGCTGGATACTGGGGGCGGGGATAACCATTGTTTTGGAATTGTAAATTGACTAAAGGAGATATTTGTCTGAAATTTAGGATAGGTTCAACATTCTGGAAGATTGGGGTATATACATATTTTAGATATGATGGCGGACATCCAGTCTAACAAAACATGGGTACTAATGGAGAAGTGCTGGTGCTTTTGCTGACTTCCTGACTAATGCAGCACCCACATTTGCACAGGGGGAAGAATTTCAGCAACCTCTCCTTCCCTCTGAAGCACTCTGTGATATGCAAAAATATGTCCCAGAGTGCTAGGTGACCCTCAGGGGCATATTTTGGAGTGACAAAGAATGCTTCTGTGAGAGGGTTATTGAAATTAGTACTAATGCCCACACAACTGCCAGTGCATTAGGCTAAACCAGTGTTTCTTAACCTTGGGCCCCCAGATGTTGTTGGACTACAACTCCGTTCATCCCCAGACATGGCTTTTGTGGCTGAGGATGATGGGAGTTGTAGTCTAACAACATCTGGGGGCCCAAGGTTAAGAAACCCTGGGCTGAACCAGCAGCAGCAGCACTTCTTCCATGCACAGTGATAACTGTACTTTGTTAGTCTGGATGATGGCCAGTTGTTTTATTATTCATATGTGCTTCAGTTTATGAATGTTGATTGGTTGTTTTAATTTTCTGTGTTCATGCTATATGTTCCTTTTAAATTATACATGTACATATGCATACATACATACAGCGGTGTTTCCTCTGCACAAGCCTCACAAACCCTGGGCATACAGGCCTCAGAAGGATGGGGAGGGGGCTCTAAGCACCCTGCTCCTCCTCCATCTGTCACGGAGAGGGAATGCCTTGCTCCTCCCTGGGAGCCCATAGAAGCAGCCACCCTCCATCTCCACTGGCCTCCTCATCACGGGCTTCAAGCCCAATATATATGTTAACAGGGTCAACCCCCGCTCCCATTCCTGCCTACCTGTATTCTGCCTGTTAGCCCTTTAAGGGGCGGCCTTACAGGACTCCATTTCCTCTCCATCATCCCCCAGAGTCTCTGCAGAGGGGAGGGGTCTGCTAGCTCCTGTCTGCAGACAGGCAACGGCTTCTCGAGCTGTTCTGGCCCAGTCAAGGGCGACCATCTTCCTGGCTGCCCCCCACCTCCCAGTATGGTTGCCGTTGGCTTTATGAACAGCCAGGCAATCCCCGGCTGTTGGTCTGCTCGCCATCCGGTCAGGGGACTGCCCTGCTCTGCCCTCCTGGGAACTGGGGAAGAGTCCTGACACATACATACACACATACATACATGCATGAGATGATTCTCAAAGCTGCAAACAGAACTCCATGCAAGTATTTTTCTGTATCCCAGAAGCATGCAGTTAATTAAAATATATAAAAATGTATTTGCCCTCTTCAGATGTTTTAAAAAGCACTGCAGCAACCATATACAGTTGCACAAATGGGCACCCCAGCCTCCTGACTGTAGAGCATCTGCTTTGCATGCAGAGGTTCCCTGGTTCATTCCCTGGCAGCATCTCCAGGTAGGGCCGGGAAAGACTCTAGCCTGAAACTTGAAGAAGCCACTGCCAGACAGTGTAGACAAAACTGAGCTATATGACCAATGGTCTGACTCGGTATACGGCAGCCTCCTATGTTCCTATTCTTCCTGAATTACAACTCCTAGGATTCTTTGAGGCAAATCCATGGCAGTTAGGATGGCATAGCACAGCTATAAATTGGTATAGTAGTGTAGTTATGCCCTGAGAGGGAGCAAGATATCCCCAGTGCCCTCTTGCTGCCAGACTGCAAAATTTCTGAATGGCGTTAAGGGCAGAAAGGATGTGCAAATGCTAGACAACAAGAGAGTAACAAATAAAGACCGGTTGTCATTAGAACTCATTCCCTCAAAGTCTGAACTCTACTTCCTTGGAACCAGCACACTAAGCCCCCTTTTGCACAGGAATACACTTCCCCCGTAGAGCTTCCCGATGAAGTGTCTGGGAAAGAACATCATGAATAATGGATACCGGGACACCTCCTGACACTATTTTGACACACACAAAATATGAGGGTTTGATTGCTATTGTGTGCAGACACTGGCACCTGAGGAGAGAATGGGCTCTGAAGTACAGTATGGGACTTCACAGCCACTCGGCACAATGCCGATTAGCATTTAAACTTTGTTACGAAGCTAGGGCACCCGTCTGCATAAGCACTAATGTCGCAGCACCGGAATATAAAATGCTGATTATGTTTGGGGACTCTATCGGCAACTCAACAAGCTCATCATTAGATCAGCCATTTCCCACGGTCTCCTGCATGGCAAAGCAACTTGATTAAGAAAATGTGTTCCTGATGCTCTGGATGCCAAGGAATTAATGAGCAAGAATACAGGCTATTTTCAGGAGAGCACTGGTGGGGATGCATCAGTTTGTGATCTGCCACTTGCTAGATCAGTTCCTTCCCTCCAAATGGGGAGATTGAAAAGAAGTACACGTCCTAGGCATGCCTACCACTGCTTTGATGCCAAATTGACAGCACTGCAAGTGAACTGCCTCTGATCACAATAAAAGAAATAGAAGGAGTCATACTGAGACATACCAATGAGCCTTCTAGCCTAGACCTTAAATGGAAACTCCTGCAAATTCAGAATCTGAGGAATAAAAAATAGGAATGGAGGGTTCCCAACCTCTTTGAACTTGCTCCTAATACAGGGAAGGATCAGAGGATGTGGTGTGTGGGTATCTGTGTGGCTGCTGCTTAACTTGTTGCACCTATTGCCAGTCATGGGTACTGCAGAAGGACACTATGGCACCTGCCACCAGTCAGAGATGCTAACCCCTGCTAACTGAGCAAAGAAGCACCTTTTAAAAGTTGTGATTCTCTTTATTTGGAAGGGGAGAGCAACTGGCCCTATCCATCCCCAGCACAGCATCCCTGCAATGCTGGTATCTGTCTTATGTTTCATATCTATATCTATCTATATCTATTTATCTATCTATCTAGAGAGAGAGAGAGAGAGAGAAGCACTTTATAAAGATTTGTTGTATTTGTATTCAAAGGAACAAAGACCACTAGGAAGTTGCATGCATTTCTTCTTGTGGAAAGAACCATGGCAAAGGGAAGACGAATGTGGGTCCACCAATCCGCTGGAGAATGAATAGTGCCAAATGGTTGCTTCTCTTCTGCATGCCAGAAATAATTCGATTTCCATGGCTTGTTATTCTTGAGGAATAACAACAATACAAGAAGAACAATATGTGGGCTCTGCCACTGGCCAGGGGAACAAGACCTCCTTTAAAAAGAAATTCTAAGGAGTTGCAAGCGACCTTGAGGTGCATTTGGACAAAAGGTACATGGGAACATAGGAAACTGCCTTAGACCGTTGGTCCATATAGCTTGGTATTGTCTACACTGACTGGCTCTCTCTCTCTCTCTCTTATCTTTTTATTGTTTTTCAGCAAGGGGGGGAGTTAAAAGTAACTTTACAATTAGCAGTTCTTAAACATCTAGCTACATACATCAATCAGGAGGTTCAGCAGCCCTCTGTTCTCCACCTTCCAAAAAACACCCACCCACTCGAAACCACCCTTGCCAAGAATTGTAAAAACAAACAAACATTTTTAAAAACCAAAACCCAGAAACACCACTTTAATTAACTGTATTCTAGAAAGAAAAACCAAATCTTGGATGAGGGTGGTGACCCGTGTTAAATTGTAAATTATGAAAGGCTCCCAAATAGAAATAAATATTTCATCTGAAATATTCCATAAATAAGCAGTAACCTTAGCCATAGAGGCATGTTCCCATAATTTTAATAACCACTCATCTACCGTTGGGATTATTTGTTGTCTCCATTTAGCTGCATTGGCAGTGGCTCTCCAAGGCAGGAGTCTCTCCCAGCTCTACTTGGAGATGCCAAGGAGCAAACTTGGGACCTCCTACATGCAAGCAGGTAGATGCTCTTCCACTGAGCTATGGACCCATCCCCCAAGGAGGATATCTTACAGTACAGTAAGTCACCTATTCAGGGGAGTAGCTATAATTGAACGAATAGGTTCAAAGAACGTGGGCCCCCTAGCTCCTGAGGGCCCCCCCAGCTCCACGTCTCCCTATTTTCTTCATTATCTGCCTCACTCCGAGGTGCCACCAGGTAGAGGGGTGAAGAACATGGGCCCCCTCTCCCCTAGCTACGCCCCTGCACCCATCCAAATGCAGATCAAGGCAAACTCTGCTTAGCAAAGGGGACAATTCATGCTTGCTTCCATCAGACCAACTCCTTATTTATACCCCAAGGTCGGGTATAAATATCAAAAATAAAGAAAGGCATTATGATGCCCAGGTATACTGCCCTGCCAGTAAAAACTGATCAGTTTTTTTCTTTGGTTTTCCCTCAACCAGGCTCCAAAACCAGAATAAGCCCACCAGAGGTGGGGCGGGGGTGTGTGTGTGTCTGAGCCTGTGGACATTTGCAGAGGATATAGAAGTGGTAACACAGCCCCTCCATTCCAGTCGTCTCCAAAATCATAAGGTTGGTTTATTCCTAAGGTCGCCAACCTGAGGCTCCCCAGCTGGTGTAATGAAGGAAAATTCCACTATCCTCTTTCACCTAGTTGTGTAACATACATAAGTCCTAAAGGCCACAAGTTTCTGCACCCTGCTGTAACAAGGGCCCCTTTTCTTGGAAACAATACTCTGCCCCGCCTGAGTAGAGATAAACACCTGTTGACCCCTGCTAACTGGGCAAAATGAGAGGCACCTTTTTAACATGGTGATTCTCTTTATTTATCAGGGGGAGAGTAACTGGCCTGATCCACCCCCAGCACAGGAGTTCCAGTGACTGTTGCTGGTGTCTGCCTTATGTTTCTTTTTAGATTGTGAGCCCTTTGGGGACAGGGAGCCATCTTATTTATGTATTATTTCTCTATGTAAACTGCTTTGGAGACTTTTGTTGAAAAGTGGTATATAAATATTTGTTGTTGTTGTTGTTGTTGTTGTTGACCACAGCTTGCCCTGCCTTACTAGGCATAAGCATAGCGAAAGCTGACTGGTGCATTATTGCTGGTTTCTGCCCTGTAATTGGTTCATCTTGTCTACCAATGGATAAGCTTTACTCTGCTTGTACTAGTATGATTGTAGCCTGTATGTAAACAGTATAAAAGACTCTTGCCAAAAGCCTGAGTGTGTGCTCTTGGAAGAGAGACACCCGGCATGTTGTGATCAATAAAAGCTTGAACCTGATGGACAGTGAGTTGCCAAGGTCTACCTTATGTTTCTTTTTTTAGATTGTGAGCCCTTTGGGGACAGGGAGCCATTTTATTTATTTATTGGGAACTGTTGTTGAAAAGTGGCATATAATTATTTGCCATATTTGTATAATGAAAGCTGCAATCCAACAAGAGCTGGAGAACTTCAGATCAGTCACCCCGTTTACTCATTTGCTGAGATTTCATGAAATTTAGCCCTAAACCTGCTAATGGGGCAATGGGGTACCTTTAAAACTAACCTTTTGTGACAGGGGAGATTTTTGTTCCTTTTGTTATGTAAATTGCTTTGGGGGGACTTTTTGTTGAAACTGTAGAAGGAGGAAGAGGAGAATGTTGAGTGTAAGCCAGACAACATATTCCTCAGTAATATCCAGGGGTAGAAATAGCCCAGTTTCCAGTACATCCACAGATGTACTGGTGACAGTGAGGAAAAACAAACACATACAGGAAGGTGGGGGACAATATAGGAAGATGTTGAAAGGCATAATCTCATACTGAGCAGGAGGAGGCAATGGTAAACCCCTCCTGTATTCTACCTAAGACAACCACAGGGCTTTGTGGTTGCCAGAAGTCGACACCAACCCAACGGCACACTTTATTTTTAACGTGTACGAATGGCATCTCCATGATACATGGTTACTATTACTCATTGTCAGCAAGGCTACAGATAAAGAGTAGCACCCTTCCATCAGTTCTAAAATCAAGAAAATAAGTACAAGATACTTAGTAGGCGGTGCAAGACCACAACAAAGCACCACTGAATTCATTGAGATTATAGTCCATTACAGTGCTTAGAGATACGGCCAGATAGACTCCCTTTCCCATCCTTGGTAGGGATGCCCTATTATTCAGTAAGTGTGGAACCTAGCAGCTGATTTCGGTCAACAGTCATTGCACACAGCACAAAGTGCTGATTCATGCTTTGACACCTTTTGGGGGGGGGGTTATCAATGATCCTGGCTACCTTCACAGATCACGGCTGTAACACCTTTATACAGCTGCCAAGATTTGTATTGCTGGACTGTGGATAACAGCCCAAGAAGTGACCAAAAATCAATGGAGGGAGAAGATTTGAGAACTGATGCTTACAGTAAGTCTGCGCTAGTCTGCCTCGAGATAGGCAGCCCAAGATGCCAACTAGAGATACCAATACAATGACAATCGGATTCCATTTTTATAACTTACATTGAGGATCCCACCTGTTTGAGTATTCCCGCTTCAGAAGCAGTGTGGGGGGGGGGGGGGCCTTGTGCCCCATTAGTCAAAATGTCAGCCCTCATTTATCACATTTTACCTGTCTTTGGTCTAAAGTGAATGTAAAAAGAGGGCAGAGACCCCTAAAATACTTGGGAGGCTCATGCCATGTTTATCCGAAAACTCTGTGCTTTCCCACTGTCACATGCAAGATGGGGTTACATAACCAGATGACAAATGTCAGTACACCTGTGGCAAATGGGACACAGGATCTGCTGTGGGCCAAAGGCTTCAAGGGTACCACTTGAAATGATGTTTCTGCTTTAAATACCCCTGAAGAGGAAGTCTCACCTACCCAAATGTTCAATGGAATAGTATCGCTGTTTGCTGTCTACTCGCACTGTCTCGGCATATGGGCTTCCCACTCCGTAGCCAATGATGTATCCGCGTACAACGATGTTTGGGTTCAGCGGTGGGGTCCAGCTCATGACGATGCTGGTTGACAAAGGCCTGACATGAAGAGAGCTTGGCTGGTCAGGAACCTGAGATTCTAGGATGCAAAAGAAGGAGCTGTTAGCGCTAACACTAACGATATCTGATCAGCGACAAAAGCACCGTTTAGGTTTAGATCAGCACTGCTGGCAAACGGCCAAGTGACTCTCCCACTCACATGCAGAGTAAGCATGCTATTCATTAGCTCCATTTTGCTTTTAAGTTATCTTGGCTTTCATCTTCTTCTTTTAAGACACACTTTGGGTTTCCACTGTAGCCCATAAGATATCTGAGCATTCCAATACCAAATGCATTCACTGCAAAAGTAGTCCATATTATATTATATTATATTATATTATATTATATTATATTATATTATATTAATGTGTGTGTACACACACACACACACACACACACACACACATAACTGTTCCCTCTCTCCCTGGAATAAAATATAGCCATAGAAAAATATTCCCCAAACAGCTCTTTAAAGGTGAAAGCAAACCTTCTGCCAGAAGTTTGCATAGGAACTACCCTATCACAAGTCTCTTCAGAAGAGCAATAAAGCACCTTGTCTCTTTGAGAGCAGAAGAGACAAGTTGCAATCTTTCCTCCAGTGTAAAGGCCTGTGAGATTATAGCCAAATGCGATAAATGAAAGTACCGAGATGCAAGATGCCGACACAAACTCTGGCAGAAGGGCCTCTTTTGATTGTGAAGTATTCCCATTATAAACCTTGGAAAAAAGGGCAATAAAAAAGTGATAGGAGTAATACTTTTCTGTTGTGCTGTCATTGATTGCTCCATTCGCGCCCTTGATATTTTATGAGCTTTGCAATGAATTTTGGCAAATGCATTTAAAGTCTTCCAAGGAACTGTAGAATCTGCTGGAATGTCCCATAAGAATGTTAGAGGTCTTAATACATAGAGCAACTTTTACAAGTATTTCACACTTCACCACCTTAAAGTCACTTTATTTTTTAATTATACTTTATTAACAGAAAAACAAAACAAACACAAACACAAACCAATTAAACATTTTAAGACATTTCCCCTGGACCAATATCCATGCACTTGAAATCCAGTCCACTAGTGATTCATGTTAAACCATATTTTAAAATGAATCAAGCTATGCTGGCTATACACAAGCAGTTTAGGAATATATTCAGTTGTAGCACACATTAAGGGACAGGATATGCTCCAAAGGCAGGACCTAAATGAAGAGTATCTGCATATTCAAGATCTTTTACTGTTTTATAATTATTACATGTTTATTTATGACCAGTTTTACAGCAGAGTTGGGATAACACATGTGTGTGTCATGGTCCTGTCCCTACAGACTGGATTACATAAGAAGAATTGGAGAAGATACAGTTGAATGAAAAAGAGAAAGAAACAAGGTGAGTTAATAAGTATAGTTTAACTATGAAAGTTGGTGGGGAATGGATCGTTGACTGGTTCCCGGAAACACAGAACTGGAGAGTCATGCCCAACCAACCCAGTTTCTGCATCCATAAACTGGATTATGCAACACTAACCAAATGCACATAATTTATTTTATTTTGCAGAATTTATTCTGCCATGTTTGCATCATTTGCTAGTTACGGGGGAACAATTAGATAAGCAGGGCCAAAGGCGTGACCCCAGTGACTGATAGTCTCATTCAGTAATCTCTCTGGCTTCTTGCCACACATTGTACACACATTTTCAAGCATCGCCATGAGGACTAGAAACTTGGAAACAGAGAAAACAGAACTTAGCGGAAAGCTGAATTCTGCATGCAATATCATACACTGCATATGCTATGAAATCAGGACATACATATACAGTCCTTGATGCTGGCAGTGACTTGGGCAGGATAGGGATCAGGAAGCCGTTCCGAGATAAAATGGCAGCATGGAAATAGGGAATTGTGACTGGGGAAAGGAACAAAGAGGGTAGATGACAGGAAGAGATGAGATGACAGAGAAAGAGGGGAATGAGAAAGCAAGCAAGTGTAGGAGGAAGAATTGATACCACAGGGAATGAGTAAGAGATAACTGTTAAAATCAGGACACGGAGCTGTCTTATTCTGATTCAGATCAGTATTCCACCTAGCCCAGAAGCATCTGCACAGCTGCCCATGAACTGTTAACTGGAAATGCCAAGTGTGAAAAGGGGAAATGAGAGGGAAAGGTGAGCCAGCTCTCACCCTCGAACTCCTGAAATTTCTGAGAAAAAACAGCCCGAATCAGACATCATACTGTACGAGTGTACAGATGTACACTCATACATGTGTTTGTGTGAATGACTGTACCAACCTGTGTTCTTTTAAAATGTAAAACTGGGCAAAGGCATTTCAAATGCTTGATACAGATAGGAAGTTTATTTCTGTACCTGCATTCAACATAACATGTGAATGACCTGTGTACACAGCACACTTGTTATACAAGTGTTGAACATAACATGTGAATAGACTTAAGTTCTTCCTTTAGAACTTTCAGCTCAGCCATAGAAAAATGAATTGGTTTTCATTGGGTGAGTTCACATATCATGCAGAACCTGTGGTTCTTCCAGCCCAAAACCTGGAGAGACCCTGAAGCTAGTGCTCCAGATGATCACATATTTCAGAGGTATACTCCCAAGCCAGGCCTCCCAGTGAGGTCCTAGATGCTATCCCAGCCTGCCTTGTGCCACTTTGCCACCATTGGTCCTGATGGTAGAGGGGGTGGGCTCAGCTGGAACAAAACAGATGTCCATGGAGAGCATGGGTTCAGACATGACGTGCACTTCAGGGTGAGCAGCACTTCATTTGGCAAGCCAATTTCAAATCTTGGCTACACATCTCAGTTCCAGGTTCCAGGTGAACCTCAGATTCCTGCCTTGACGTCGGTTCAGACAGTGACAAAGTTGGTTCTGTGTTATGTGTGAATCTGCCCACTGTAAATGTTCATTCATATTTAAGTTTTGGAGTTAGAGATTTGAACATGGGTTTGGAAGCCATGGGTTTGCTGAGAGGTATGATTAACCTGGCCACATATGACACTTGTTGCAAAATCTGAACGTCCCCCCACTGATAAGAAGAGAAAGTTGGAAGAAAGAGATATTTCCCTCAGGGGGTGGAGCCGCTTGGGGAAGAGCAGAAGGTTCCAAGTTCCCTCCCTGGCTTCTCCAAGATAGGGCTGAGACTCCTGCCTGCAACCTTGGAGAAGCCGCTGCCAGTCTGTGAAGACAATACTGAGCTACATAGACCGATGGTCTGACTCAGTATATGGCAGCTTCCTATGTTCCTAAAGCACTCAAATGGGAAAGAAATTGCTAAGGGCTGTCTTTCTCCATCTGTTTTCCCCTACTCTCTTTGCTGACTGCCCCTAGAAGATACTGTCATACTGTAGTTTATTTATTGGATTTATATACTATTCTTCCACATATAGCCTTTTCTTTTAACGATTGGGGTTTTCTTTTCTTATGAAAGGCGGTATAGAAATGTAAAAATAAATAAATAAATAAATAAATAAATAAATAAATAAATAAATATTGTGCAAGAAGCAGTGAACAACAATGAAAACAATCAATGATTACATTCAACGAAAGAAAATTCAATGGTGCATTCTGAGTTAATTGAGGTTTCTTTTTTTATAATTAATTTTTCAGACAGGAAAGGTTCAAGTTTCTCAACAGTTTTCAAGGGCTGTCCCATGTAGGACCCACTGCAGTAGTCAAGCCTCAAGTTGTGAGATGGAAGAACAGAAAAAACTAGCTACTAAGTATAGAGATAAACAACTGATGGATAAAGGTGGACAGAATCCTGTGTGCATGACATTTAAATCCCTCCATCTTCCTCAACCTATTGGTGAGGAAGTTTCTGAATTCTGGACAAGCAGAACTCTCGTGGCAGACCTATTCTCATGTGATGGGTTGAACATGTAGTCAGGGCCCTTAGCATCCAACTGGTTACTGAGAAGTAACTCTCACTGATTTCAATGGAATTGTATTCATAGAAACTATACTTAACAGTGCAGCCTTTCTCCCCATGTGCAGAAATGAGAAACAACAGGAAACTGATATACATGGGAGGTGGGAGTGTCAGAGACTGAAGTGAGCTAGAGATTGCCAGGGTTTAGCTATTATGAACCTCGAAATCTCAGCTTTAAAACATATGAAGCAGTAATAATACCTCTTGAGCCCTCGTGTGGTGCTGCAGGGATGGGCAGGGATGCACTCCCGGTACTTTTCCTCCTCCAGCTGAGTCACAAAGTCCTTTGCTTTCTAAATGGAAATAATACGCCTCTCCTGCTATGCCGAAAGTTTGTTACATCTCTGTATATCTGACTACAATTGATTTTGTTGCTATTCTTCCTTTCTCTTTCTTCTGTTTCAAGAAATACCTTCCACTCTTTATGGTTGACCATCCTAACTGCTCTTCTGGCTGAAAAGCTCCGTAAGATTAGGAAACTATTCTTGACTAGAATCCTCCCAAATTATTGCATTTATGCTTTGGTATCGTCCAGATTGGACTACTACAGTGTGCTCTATGTGGGGCTGCCCTGGAAGACTGTTCAGAAGCTTCAGCTGGTTCAGAATGCTGCCGCAAGGATGCTCATGGGTGTGAATCGCTTCATGAGTATTACACCCATCCTGCGTCAGCTTCATTGGCTACCAGTCTGCTTCTTGGCTACATTCAAGGTGCTGGTATTGACCTTTAAAGTCCTACATGACTTGGGGCCGGGGTACCTGTCGGACCGCATTCACATATATGAACCTGCCATGGCCCTCTGCTTGTCATCTCAGGCCCTGCTCATGGCCCCGCCACTAACAGAGATCCGATTGGCGGGGACTAGAGACAGAGCCTTTTCGGTTGTGGCCCCTTGGCTTTGGAACGCCCACCCTGAAGAGCTTCGCCATGCTTCCTCTCTCAGTGTTTTTCAGAAACAACTAAAAATACATCTTTTAAAAGAGGCCTTTTAGTGTTCCACCTGTTGTGTATATTTGGTAGGTTCTTTAGTCTTTAGTTTTTATAATTCTTCATTTTTAGCTTTAAGATTTTAATTTGGAATTTTAAAAGCTAATTCTGATTGTGGTTTTAGCTTGGATTTTTAACTTGTTTAATTTGGTTAATCTTATTAGTCTGATTTTATATTGTAACTGTTTTATAAATGTTATGAGCCTCTCCATGCAGTAATGTACTGGGGGTGTGTGTGTGTATAGATATTCTAAATGAATGAATGAATGAATGAATGAATAAGCTAAGTGGGGTGTGTGGCTGTTGGTGTGGGCAGGACCATGGAGAGCGTCTGCCAGTCTGAATTTGTTACTACACCATTGTTCTCAAGTATGTGTAGTATACCGTTTTCCTAATCATATCCAGTAACCATATCCAGCCTCTGCAGCTTTTAGATTGGGATATCAAGGGAAGAAAGGGTGATGAAGAGGTGCATTTGAGCCCTTCGCTCATTTTGAACTTGAAGTATCCTTTGTTGTGGGATTCCAACAAAGGATGCTTCATGATTCCGTGACATAATATGGCTTTCTTCTAGGACTGCTCTAGACATTTTGAAAAAATGGAATCTAACACAAAGCATCTGTGCATTTTCAAGAGAAGCCAGGTGCAATTCTGTAATGGAAGCAGGGGCAGAGCCACCATTGGGCGAATGGGTTCATAGAACCTGGGCCGCTGCCAATCAGGGGCCATGCCTCATGGCCCCAACACACCCCCTGTGTCTGATGTCAGATACGGGAGGGCCGCTATTTCACTCTCAAATGGGGCCATGTGGCCCTGTGTGGGAACGAAATTGGCCCGCGCTGCATTGGCAGCGTTGGCCAGAGCAACTCTTCCTGCCTTTAAAGGCAGGGAGACCTGCTCCTGGCCTTGCTGCCAATGCAGCGCGGGCCAATCTCCCTCTAGTAGTGTGCACGGATCAGTTCGGAGGCCATTCTACTGGCCTCCGAACCGGTCCAGACGTGGGGTGGTTTTGGTTCAGGAGGGTTAGGGTGGTGGGTTCCATTAAGGGCGGGGGGGGGCTTTACTTACCCCTCCTGCCCTTTCCAGCTTTGGCACTGTAAATATAAAAAAAAATCTCGCCGCCCGCTTCTATCTCCATGGCTCCGCGCTGCTCCTTCCTGTTTAAAAAATCGGACGGCAGGATACTTCCCTGCTGCCGCTGAAGCCCCCTCAAAGCTCTCTCGCCCCCTTAAATCTCGCCCGGACCGAGTCCGACCGCGCTCGGGCGGGCGGCAGCGAGATGTCCTTCCGCCCGCCCCCCCCTTCCCTGCCATCTGCAAAGTGCAGGAAGGTGAAGCGCGCAGAAGGCTTCCTGCACTTCTCAGAGTCAGACGGCAGGGAAGGGAGCAGGTGGGCGGGTGGGCGGAAGGACATCTCGCTGCCGCGCGCCCGAGTGTGGTCGGACTCGGTCCGGGCGAGATTTAAGGGGGTGAGAGAGCTTTGAGGGGGCTTCAGCAGCAGCAGGGAAGTATCCTGCAATCCGATTTTTTAAACAGGAAGGAGCAGCGCGGAGCCATGGAGATAGAAGCGGGCAGCGAGGGATCCTGCCGCCCGGATTTTTTTTTATATTTACGATGCCAAAGCTGGAAAGGGCGGGAGGGGTAAGTAAAGCCCCCCCCGCCCTTAGTGGAACCCCCCACCCCAGTGCCGAACCGCAGCTCTGCGGTTCTGTGCACACCCCTATCTCCCTCCCAAACGGAGCTGTGCGGCTCCATTTGGGAGGGAGATCGGCCCGTGCTGCGTTGGCAGTGTGGCCGGAACGGCTCTCCCTGCCTTTAAAGGGAGCACGGCCGATCTGCCTTCCAAATGGGGCCACATAGCCCCATTTGGGAGGTAGACCATGCCCCCACGTCTGATGTCAGATGAGGGGGTGTGGCTAGCCAGGGCCCTGTGTCTGACATCAAATGCAGGGACGGGGCCAGGGGCCAGGGGCCATGGGAGCCGAACACGGGCCGTCCCCAGCCTTGCTCTGCGGCTGAATTGAAGTGAAATTTCTTGGGGTGTTTCTGCGCACCTCTGTTGCATAGTAAAATTGAGACAAATTATTACTAAAAGGATTAAACAAAACTCACAATTGATACTATGCTCCAGGGCTGACGTCCCTAGAGCAGCGGGGTGGTGGTGCTGATAGTGCTGAGTCTCTTTGGCCATTCTTTGTCATTTTCTGAGTTTTCAGGACCTTTTCTTTTAAAGAAAAAGTATGCAGACAGGATGCTACCCTATTATCCAGTATGAAATAAACCTGTTCCTGCCTTCCAGCATTCTTGTCAATAACTGTGAAGGCCTTGGGATAGCTGATGAGCACTGGGTTCTGATTATATATTGAATGTACCACTATCAATGCACACATGTTCATCGGTAAACACATTAGGCTATCTCTATTATGTTCTGGGTGTTCTGCAATTATTCCACATCATTACTACAAATTTTCTGTCTACAATCCTACTATGATCAGGATTTCATTTGAGCAGCCTATATTATCTGGCCATCATTCACACCAGACTGCATAAAACATTCCAGCCACAAGCCTGTCTGTCCAAGTAATTAGGAAACTCTCCGCATTTCTATTGATCAGGCCCACAGTCTTTAACCATCTATTAGATTATTTTATCACAGAGCTCTTGTGCATATTGAGACAAAGCCACTTAAATCCCTTGAAAGGTTATATAGGCAACTGCAGTATACAGAGTCAGATCACTAGTCCATCTAGTTCAGTATTGTCTACACCTGGGGTGGGCTCAGGAGTTGCTGGTAGCTCTCTAGGCATTTGGGCTGCTTCTCCCTCCCTTCCTTTCTGGCCAATACTGCAAACCTAATTGGCAGATGGAGTGGGCAGTATCATTTTTAATTTCTCTCTCTTTGCATGATCAGGGTTGCTTTTACTTTCTCTCCCATTAACATACCTCCAGTTTCTTCTCCCACAAAGTAGCCTCTCTTGCTCCACTCCTGTCCTGCAGCAAAAATCTCTTGCAATCCAGGGTTCTTTATATTAAAATCAATGTGATTTTAATGGGGTTTAAGGGGTTTTTATATTAAAATCAATGCCGCTTTTTGTACAAGCTGCCATTTTGTGACTGGCTCCTCCTCCCCAAGCCACTATTTTATGCTGGTAGCTTCCAAGACTCTCCCCCCCACCCCACACACAAAGGTAGCTCCCAGAACCCTTAAATTTTATTTTGTTGTTCAATTTCTATGCCACTTTTCATAAAGCAAGGGGGTTTATGCCCACCTTTGGTCTATGCTGATGGGCAGAGGCTCTCCAGGGTGTCAGACGGTATTTCCCTGCCCAACCTAGAACATGGAACACAAGGAGCTACCTTCTACTGAGACCATTGGTCCATCTAACTCAGTATTGTCTACACCAGGGATTCTTAAAGTTGGGTCCTAAGATGTTATTGGACTTCAGCTCTCATAATCCCCAACCAAAGGCCATTGAGGCTGGGGATTATGAGAGTTGAAGTCCAATAACATCTGGGGACCTCACGTTGAGAATCCCTGGTCTACACAGTCTGGCAGCGGCTTCTCCAAGGTTGCAGTCAGGAGTCTCTCTCAGCCCTATCTTGCAGATGCCAGGGAGGAAACTTGGAACATTCTGCATACAGTTTTGTGTGGATGACTGTACCTGTGTTCAATTTTAAAGTGAACTTTGGTGTAGACCCCTGGTTCTACCTGTGTTCAACATAACATGTGAAGAACTGTACATGTGTACCGTACCTGTGCACTCTGTACACAAATGGTGCAAGTGTCCAAAGTAATGTATGAATTGGACTAATGTTTCATCAATGTACACATGTTCATTTGTAACACAAAGGTGGGGAAACAACACAAACTAGCTAAAGCTGTGGCATATTGCACAAGCTCCAGTTCCAGATTTAGTTTTAGAATTCCTCCTAGTTAAACTGGAATCCAGGAGCAGTGGTGGATTGCATAGTGTAGAGCAGGGATTCTCAATGTTTGGTCCCCAAATGTTATTGGACTTCAACTCCCATAATCCCCAACCAAAGGCCACTGGGGCTGGGGATTATGGGAGTTGAAGTCCAATACCATCTGGGGACCCAACGTTGAGAATCCCTGGTGTAGATAATACAGAGAACAATGAAGGAATAGCATGTGGGAAATCTGCTTATCCCTAGAGAAGAAGTTAAGCCCCATCCCTATAATGCACATAAGCTAAGTATCCTTCGATCTCTCCCCCCTAGAATACACATTACAAGACTGATCCAGGATCTCTGATGCTGGTTCTTAAAACTATTTAAATCAGACCTTTTGGGGTACATTAAGCATCCTGAGCTTTTTCTCCCTTCAAATAAAAAAGCACCAAATTTGATGCTTGCAATAAATATTTAACTCTTCCCAGCTGTCAGAAAGACCATTCAGGCTTTCCAGGGAATCTTGGATAGGCAGCAGTGTTTGGATTTCTAATCACTTTAACAAAACACACTAATTAAAAGGAGTTTCCACAGGGAGTTATGGGAGTTCTTTAAGATACAGTTTGCTGTTTGTTTGTAGCAGATGCCAAGAAGACGTCCGGTGAAGATTCTGCTATGGCAAAAGAGCAAAGGGGGAATTGCAGTTAACAATCTGCATAGCACCATGGTTAGAATTTAGCTGATCCTTGCAGATCTCCCTCTATAGTAATTATCCCCAGTGGGGTTACCTGGAGCCTAAAAACATAAGCTGCAAGGTAGTGGGGGTTTAAAATGCCACCCTATGGATGTTGCTTCACATGCCCTTTTCAAGATGAGAGCACCAAATCAATTTTTTCTGATGTTGCATTGGGTGCAGAATTGCATTAGTGATTCAAAGTGCTGATGTTGCCTTGGAAAAGTACTGCCTGCCTGTGTGTTTGCTTCTGCAAGCCTGTTCAAGCCTACAGTACATATTTTCAGATAAAAAGATGACTACAAAGATGTCTCCAATAGGGGCATGCACAAAACTTGCTGGCCTGGTTTGGCTCAAGTCCAAATCGGACCCAAACCAGACCAGGCCAGTTCGGTTTTGTCCCCTATTGAACCCCCACCCCCAGTTAAGTTTGGTGGGGGTTTGTGAGCATTTTATAACATAATTTTTAAAAATTATTTTTAGTACATATCCCCGTGTTCAATTTTTTGCCATTTTGACCCAGCCATGCAGGGGGCCATGGCGCATATGCAACAGCCTCCAAAATGGCCACCGCAAGGGGGGAAAGGCCCAGAACAGGCCGAAGAATGCCTGAACCCGGAGATTTTTGACATAAGGAAGGCCAGTGGGAGGAGGGACAATCTCTGCAGACCCCTCCCCCATGGCCTCAGAGAAGCCCCCTGGAAAAAATGTTAACATTAAAATTTACATGGACCCCCAGAATGGCCGGGGGGTTCGGTCTGGGGTTTAGCCAAATTGGGGGTGGTTCAGCTTGACCCAAAGCTTCAAACTGAACCAGTTTGATGTTGAACCAGTTTGACGTTGAACCAGTTTGCACATCCCTAGTCTCTAATGCAAACGAAAGAAAGCCTTAAACCGACCACATTTTTGAGAGTGTGGCCGCATTTGCAAGCAACATGGAACCGAGGATCCAATGGACCCGCACTTCCACCCTCCCCGCCATGTGCTAACCTGGATATAACCCCCAGGACCTGAACTGCAGTCAGGGAGACTGCAGAGAGCAGGGGGAACTGGCTGCTGGGCTTCTTCCTTCATATGAAGGACAGCTGGGGTAACCAATCAGAATGGAGAGAGGAAGGAGCTCCCTTCCCTCAACTCTGGTGTCAGAGAAGGCTGCCTCCAGTTCAGCATTTGGATGTAATGCTGTTGAACACAAATCTCAGGTAGGAGCAGCAAAACTCACAATAACCCGAGGATTCAAATTGGAGTTCGAAGAGGGAAACCTCAGGTTGATTTTTGAACAGGACTGAAGTTCCATGCATTAGGTCATACAAGAAATCTAACCTCTGCCCCGTTTCACTCTGGTTTCCCATGACACATGACTATAGCGATTAAAATGATATATATTGTTCATACCTACAGATGTCTCCCTTATGGAAGTAGGGCTGAATCAAAATTCCTGCCATTTTTCCTGCCCCATTTGCTTGAGTGAAAATGGGGACATTTTGGCAATTGCGGGGGGGGGGGGGGGAATGAGGTGGCTGAAGTGACAGGTCTTCCAGCAGCCACTGGCTGCCAGCTGACATTTTCCCCCAGAATTCCCCCCTGGTTATTTGGATACTTGACATTTCTCCCGCACTTTCAGCAAGATACTATTGATGTTAAGTACTAATCACTGGTATTGATTTAACTCCATCAAGAAAAACAGCTCAATATGCATTTTTACATAGCAATGTAAGTAAAAGACAAGTCTCTGTCCTGAGACGCTTCCAATCAAAATTGCAACCATCAGAGAGACAACAAAGGGAGAGAAGGGGAGGAAGAGGGAAAGCTAACATGTGAGCAAACCCAGTTACACATGCTTAAGATTCATAAGTTATTAGGGGGATCTTATTCACACAAATTTCAACAGTATTAAATTAAGCCTATTATGAACATCACTGCAACCTTAATAATAAGCTCTTTGTAAACAGAAATTAGAACATTTTCTTAGACTTGGTTTGAATATAAGTAACTGCATTGTCTTGCAGTTTGCCTTCTAGATCCTGGGTTCCAAATGTTGAGTCCCCAGATGTGGTTATACTACAGCTCCCATAATCCCTTACCACAATGGCCAAAGGTCACATCTGGGAATCCCAGTTTGGTAATTCCTGTTCTAAATAAAATGTTGTTTCCCTTCTTTGGCTGGATGTAAACATCATGCTGTGCAAAGAAGAAAACCCTTCGGAATCATGTTTGTTGGGGACTCTGGTTTCATGGAACAGGTGAGTCTTGAGAAAAAGTGGGAGAAAGGTGGAACCATTTTGACAATCTCCCACTTGGTGGTGCAGTGGTCATTACCCAATGGTTTTTGCTCTCTCTCTCTATTTCAGCAGCTATTATTTAGAGTGGGGACTGGCTTTGGTTACTCAGGAGTGAAGAAAGATGCACTCTTCAGTTCAGTCCTATGTGCTTCATTATTACTACCAAGTATGTTCCTGAGATGAATTTGGGCACTGGAAATGGATTTCCATAGCCCTGGACAGACATTGAACTTGTTCACAGGACCAAATAGGCGGGAGCTGAAGGGAAGGCAGTAAGGGTGTGCAATTCAGATTTTCGGTGTTTCAATTCGGATCTGAACCGAAACACCCCTGTTCTGTTTTGTATCCGAATATTGCCCATCTGAATCACCCCGATTCGATTCGGATCCAAATTAATCTGAATCCGAATAGATTCGGATTAAAAATTGGGTCCTGGGGCCAAAAGAGTGGGGTGGGGTGGTAGTGCCCAATGGGTTTTTTGTGAACTTTTGTGAACTTTTTTGTGAACTTTTGAAGTTTTAGTGTCTTTGGGGCAGATTGGGGCAGAAAGTGGGATCTGGGGCAGAAGAGTGGGGTGGGGTGGTAGTTCCCAATGGGTGGAGGCTACCACCCCAATTGCAGAGTGATTGGGCAGAGGGCTGATTTTTGGTGAATTTCTGAAGTTCACGCATTTTTAAGGTTTTCCCCCATTAGGTATAATGGAGGGTGTATCGCTTCACGTCGGGGAGAAAGGGATGGCCTAGAAAAGTGTGGGGTTGGTGGTAGTGCCAGGTAGGGGCAAGGAAGCTACCTGAATTTTTTCAAAGGATTTAGGCAAAGGGCTGATTTTTGATGAATTGTTGAAGTTTACACGTCTTTAAGGTTTTTCCTCATAAGGTATAATGGAGCTTTCAGCAGCCCCATAAGTGCACTTGGGGGGTGCTGGGGTGGCCCAGAGCGAGTGGTGGTGTAGTGCACATAGGGTGCCAACCACCCCCATGGGTTTCTAACCCATGGGGTACAGGGTTCTGTTTTTTCTGAGGTATTCTGAGTGTGGATTCTATGATAGCAAATTCAGTCAATGCTGGAAACAGAAGACTAGCTGGACAATGGTCTGGTCCCACAAAGGCCATTCTTATGAGGCCCAGACTGGCAGTTGAGGCATTTCAAAGCCAGGGAAGTCCTCTAGGCACTGAAGAACTATTGCAGATTGAGCTGAGAGCAGACGGACCCCTGGCCTGCTGCAGGACAAGTCAGCTCTTTCAGCATCCACCTAGATACCACCATGTGATGCCATGCTGAAGTCAATGAGCAACGTGGCAAAACAGGCCTTTGCTTTTAGCATCCGTCCCAACATAACACAATTGACAAAAAATGCAGCAGCAACAGCACATAAGGGAGTGAAACTTAAAGACTGTTGTTAGGAAAACCAGTGAATGAAGCAGGCTTATTTTATCACTTCTGCTTCACTTGTCCACACAAAGAGAGAATTTTAACAGCATGTAGTAAATCAGCCCTCCTGTTCAAAACACTCTCGGTGAATATCTCCTTGAGTTCAGGAACTGAGTGCTACTGACCTCCCCGGTGCCCTCAGCTGAGGGGCAAGGTAACAATCAGAATGAGCTAAAAGCAGTAACAATGCTGGGGAAAGGGAATACAATTACCATCAAGATCGCTCTCTGGAGTTTCTGCAGTATACCAGTCCGAGGAGGGTCCTGTTCCATTGGCTGTCATAGCCAACACCTGGAAACTGTATTGGCTTCCTTTGTCAAGACCTGTTTGCAATACAAACCAAAACATAGAGAAAATCCAGTTAATGTTGCCATACTTCTGGGAGCAATAATCTAAAGACCACTTGCGCTGAGGTCATTCTAGAGGTACTTCATCAAATGGGAGTAGAGAAGAGCCCTATTCAGACATTATGTTGTAGGAGTGTACAGATGTCTGTATACTTGTACATGTTTTTGTGTGAATGACTGTACCTGCATTGGTATTAAAAATGCACCTGGGTACAGGACCCTCAAATAAATGGTACAAACAGGGAGTGTACTGCTGTGCCTGTGGTCAATATAATGTGTGAATAAATGTACTTGTGTTCAGATCTGTACCTGTGTACACTGTATACTTGTACAAGTGTTGGACGCAACATGTGAATGGGGCTAAAGACATCTCTGGTGTAAGTAGTGGTGCCATTTTGAACTATACAGCCACATTAAAGCCAGTGTGATGCAGTGGTTAGAGGGCTGGATTAGGACCAGGCAGGTCAGAGTTCAAATCTCCATTCAGCCATGAAACTCACTGAATGACTCTAGGTCAGTCACTTATCTCTCAGCCTAACCTACCTCATAGGGTTGTTGTGCAGATAAACATGACCAGGTACACTGCTCTGGGCTCCTTGGAGGAAGAGCAGGATAAATGTAAAAAATTATGCCACCATACTGGATTTTACCACCAGACTGGATTTTACAAGGGCATTCATCTCAGCCAGCACACATCTGAGAAATAAACTAAGGTTTATTAGCCTTGCATCTTCACAAGAGCTTCAGAACCTTCCAAGGTCTTGGCCAAGCACACATTTGAGTTTATCTTTGTATTTGCCCATCATGATCTGCCACTGAGATAAGAGTGGCAGATCTTCAAAAAAGTCATGTGCCTTACTCAACCTCATCTAAGCATCCTCGTCTGGCCTCATCTAGGTCAGTCATGGGCTGACCTCCAACAAAATGCAGCAATGCAATCCTGGTGCTATTGGGGAGAGGTGATTTTCATTAATCCCCACTTCCTGTGGGTCTCTTCTTTCTCATTCTTCCCACCGTCAGTCCCTTTCCTGACTGTGACTCCTGAAAATAAATATGTCTCTAAGGGTGGTGCAGTCCTCAGGGACTAAGTTTCGAGAGGCACACTGGATATTGGCCAGTGTCGCCATACTTAATTTTAATGCAATAAACGCATATATAAACTAGGGCAGGGTGAAATGTTCCCCACAATTTAATTGCCACATTAGTGGAAGGCAAAATTGGGGGGCAACAAAGATACAAAAAGGGGTGTGTGCCAGTAGGAGTGCTAGCTGCTGCCAACAAGTGGGGCACAATTCCCTCCCCCCAAACTCCCTGCTATGTAAGAATACAGCATCATCCGCAGTGGGTGGGGTCTGGAGTAAGAAAATGGTGGCCACTGCTTGGTAGCCATTGGGGAAAGCATCACAGTGAAGGTAAAAAAGAGCAAGCCGAAAGAACTTGTTGTGGCTCCCTTCTCTCCACCCCAATTTCAGCCACAAACTCACAAGGGAGATTGTGAATTGAGCTTGATCTTAATATAAACAAGGAAGGACATCCTATTTTTTTAAGGACGCCTTGGCATTGGTACTGGTGTAGATACTGCTGCCTCAAAGGCTTTTCCAAGGCCTGTCCAGGTTAGTGGTGTGCACGGAACCAGCACCCTTGGAGCCGATGGGGGTGGGTGGGTTAGCTTTAAGAATGGGGGAAGGTGCATTTACCCACCACCACTGCACTTCTGGCTCTCTGTATAAAAACAGTCCAGTGGGGTGGCAGCGTACCTCCAGGCCACCCCACTGATCCCTCGAATAGAAGTGGCACATTGCGGGTGGGCGCGTGCGCATGTCGTGGGTGGGCACGTGCACGTCACATGCATGCACAATGTGCATGTGTGCATGCACATCCACAATGCGTTCACACCCACTGGACAATTCCAGCTGAGGGATCAATGGGGTGGCAAGGAGGTACGCTACCACCCCACCGGACTACTTTTACACAGAGCACCAGAGGAGGAAGCACACGCGCGGTGGGGGGGATTGAACCAGTACAGAGGCCTGTAAAAGGGCCTGTGAACTGGTTCATGCACATCCCTAGTCCAGGTATGTGTAAAGATACACTTCCTGGCACTTCCAAAAAGCACACAATCAGTGCCTGCTCCCGCGGGCAGCCCATCCCTGGCATGGTTTGGAAACACACCAGGAGGCTGAACCATGGTGGGTGGAGTCTTTTCAGCATGGCAGCAACCACAGAGGCAGCAGCAACCTTGCTGGGTAAAGCTGCATGGGGAAAGTGTGTCAGACTGAAATCAGGTTTTCCCTTGGCTTCTAGAAACTTGGGGAGTGGGAGAGGGCAGGAATCAGAGAGCTCCTTTCAGCAATTCCAGAAGATTCTTCTGTTCTTAATTTTCTTTGAAGTACAGAACCAATGCCACATTACAACCGGCCTTTGGGATGGATGCAAGTGCCAAAGCAGCCCACTGAGTCACATGGGGAACAGCATGTGTGCTCATGTCTCCTCCCCAATCTGGCATGCCACCTGGATACCTTGCAACTGCATGGCAGGAATGCCTGTACTGCCAATCACTATAGACCTTTAAAGTAGTATTTAAAGGAGGCAATGAGGAGTGATTCAGACACTCTCTCCCCCACAAATAAATTTATTTGTTTGTTTGTTTATTTATTTAATGTATTTGTATAATGCCCCAACCCAAGGTCTCAGGGTGGTTCACAAACAAACAAAACCAAAACATTAGAATCAATTAAATGTTAAAAACAGTTTACAACAAATCAGTAAATAATCTAAAATTTAAAAAGTTAACAAGTTAAAAAGCTAAAAGGCCTGGGTAAAAAGATAAGTCTTCAGACACTTTTAAAAAGCTGCTAGAGATGGGGAGACTCTTATTCCCATGTGAAGCGCATTCCAAAGTCTCGGGGCAACAGAGAAGGCCCATCCCTGAGTGGCCACCAGGCGACATGAAGGTAGCCACAGATGAGCCTTCCCTGATGTACGCAGTGGTGATGGGGATCATGCAGAAGAAGATGCTCTCTTAAGTACCATGGGCCTAAGCTGTCTAGGGCTTTATAGGTTATAACCAGCACTTTGTATTTTGCCCGGAAACCTATCAGCAGCCAGTGCAACTCCTGTAATATAGGAGTGATATGGTCTCTTTGAGATGACCCGGAGACCAACCTGGCTGCCGCATTTTTGTACTAATTGTAGCTTCCGGACTACATACAAAGGCAGCCCCACATAGAGCACATTGCAGTAATCAAGTCTGGAGGTTACCAGCAAGTGTACTACTGTTCTGAGATCATGAACCTCAAGAAACGGACGCAGCTGGTGTATCAACCGAAGCTGATAGAAAGTGCTTCTGGCCACTGCCTAAACCTGGGGAACCAGGGAAAGGTGTGGATCCAGAAGCACTCCCAGACTGCGTACTTGTTCCTTCTGAGGAAGTGTGACCCCATCTAGAACAGGTAGATCAATATCGCTTCCTGAGTGACAAACCCGCACCATGAGTACCTCCATCTTGTCTGGATTCAGTCTCAGTTTGTTATCCCTCATCCAGCCCATTACTGCTTCCAAGTAGGCATTCAGGGAGGATATGCCTTCTCTTGATGATGTTGACATGGAGAAATAGATTTGGGTGTCATCGGCGTACTGATAGCACCCAGCACCAAATCTCCGGATGATCTCTCCCAATGGTTTCATGTAAATATTAAAAAGCATTGGAGACAGTATGGAGCCCTGTGCTACCCCATATAAAAGCTCAGATTCTGAAGAGCAACTGTCTCCAAGTGATACTCCAAGTGAAATTATGCAAAGATAGGATGGTGCACTGGTGGGGAGGAGTTGTGGGTGCCCACATGCTCCTCGTCATGCAGTGGAGGGGCCAAACATATAATTCAAATTGGCCCATATTAAATACAGTGCATATTTTAAATAGTTTTTCAGCATTGCTTGCATGCCTGCATGACATTTACTTTGCCTTCATTTGCTCTTCTTCTCAACTGACTTTAGGGACAGGCCATAGCTCAGTGGTAGGTCATCTGCTTTGCATGCAGAAGGCTCCAGGATCAATCCCTGGCATCTCCAGGTACGAATGGGAAAGACTCCTGCCTGAAACCTTAGAGGAGCCATTGCCAATCAGTGTAGAACAATACTGAGCTAGATGGACTGTTGGTCCGACTCAGTATAGGGCAGCTTCCTCTGTTCCTATGATTTCACATGTCCTTGGTGACATCACCCCACAACCAAATCTCTTTGGTTATATAGCTTTGCAACATCATCAGGTCAATTCTGTGATCACTAGTTGACCATGTGACCAGCCCAGGAAGCAGAAAGAAGAAGCCAAAGGAAAGCGATGGGGCAGTTGTGGGGCAGCAATGGGGCAGGTGGTGGGGCAGGGGTGGAAGAAATAATGGCACTGAACAGGACTGGGAAAAGAACACTATTCAGAGTCTTTTGGGGAAGTAGTTATACCTCACTTATATTTCTATTTTTGTCGTGGTAATTCAAACAACAGAGTATTTGGCACAGTTCAAGCTGTCAAAGCCCCATGTGCTTACAAGTAAGCACATGCCCGGGTTTTCTCCTGAAGCAAGGTCATAGCCTACTAGTTTTAGCATGCAGAGTTCCTAGCAGAGGTGCTAACAGAGAATTCAAAGCAGTGTGAATCCTGGAACAGCTAATGTGCTCTTTCTATGGCTACCTTCCATTAGAGAAGTATCATGCTGTTGCTTGTGGACTTTTGTGCTGGTTTTTTTGCTCACCGCGACAGCAATATATGTTCATCATTTGGGGTATCTTATACTGACCATGAAAGCACAAAGATAAACATTTGTAAGTCCAAGCCCACATTTAATTGCAAGGCTTCTCTGGGGAAGAGTGTTCAAAATTAAAAACAACACTCCGACATTCTAGCTGATGGTGAATCTTACAATAAAACCAATGGTTGTGATTTAATGTCCTTGTTGTAACTCTGAATTACTTTGCTATTGCAGCTGTCCTCATTAGTGGGCAGAAACACCTGCCTTCAACAGCAGAAGCTTTTAAGGAGCCGTAAAGTCTCCCTGCTTGAATATTTAAACCATCTCCTTTAAAAGCTGCATTATTTCCAGCTCCTCTGGAAATCCTGTACTACGCAAATAAACAATAGCACAATAGCCATAAGATATGTATTTGTTTCGCTAGCATTTGGCAGATTTAAATATGAATGTTTACAGGCTCTCTTGAAAATTATCAAACTTTTAGCATCATTTCTAAATAGGGTAGCCAATAGCAATAGAGAACTATCTCTTTTTATTTCTTTACAAGCCTTCTACACTATCATTCAGTATGTTTCCAAAGAACCAGAGCACAGCACAGCACATCATAAGGGATCAGAAGCAGTTGAAAGCCAGACAACGGAAAGCAAACCTGACTAATAGATAAACAGAATAGCAAAAAGAAAAAAAGAAAGGAAGAGTTTTTTATTTTATTTTTTAGAAAAACACAAATTCACAGGCGCAACAGAAGAAAAAGGTCTTAAACTGCCCATGGAAGGAAGACAGAGAGAGGGCCGCAGGGGCTTCCCACAGGAGGGCTTTTGTAGTTCTGGACACCACTTGAGATGGTATTTTTTTAGTAAGGCTTCCCTAATAGGTCTTAAATGTCTTAAGGCTCTTTGGGCAGACAGATATTGACAGATGGCTATGTACAGTCGTGTAGTGATGTGGGAGGGGGCCTGGAGCTTGATTTTTTAGTGTCTCCCACCTGTTTGGGATTTTGCAATAGCCTTGTCTAAGTTCTTTGTACAGCATGCATCTCCATGTGAATGTCTCTATGTACAGGCTTGGGGATGGAGTCACAATTTGTTTGTCTGCTCCTCACTTGCTGACTTAGATTCAAACTGAGAGGTTCTCCCTCTCCCTGCATAAGAGACTGTTAGCCTGTCTATTGTTTTCTTAGCATATGTTGAGCAAGTAATCAGTATCAAACTCTTCTTTCTGAGTTCAGGTTTTCTCCTGTTCAGTTACTGATAGAGTATAAGTAACTGAATAAGCATCACCACCACTGCGACCACTACTGGCCTCCACAGCCAGCCACTTGCCCACTTGCTTGCTTTCCTCCCTCCCTCATCACTGCTGGCAAAAAACCAGCATGCATGTGGCTGGAGTGGGGCCCAGGGGAGCCACACACCACCAGCCTCCACAGCTTTCCACTTCTCTCTCTCTCTCTCTCCACCCACATGTGGGCTAGGGATGTGCACGAACCTGTTTGGAGGCCCTTTTACAGGCCTCCAAACAGGTTCGAACACTGGGGCGGGCCTCAAAGTTTGAGGCTGGGGGCTGCCACTTTAAGGGTGGGGGAGGGTGCACTTCCCCCTCCCTGTTTCCCCCCCGCCAGCACTCATCGCCCGTAAAAGCCTCCGGGGTGGCAGTGTAGCTCCCTGCCGCCCCTTCCCCCTCTTTGGCCAGAAGTGGCCAGAAGTTTAGGGTGCACCTGTGCATGTTGAGCACATGTGTATGTCAGATGGCGCGCGAAATGTACAGGTACAGATCTGTACATCGATACAGTCATTCACCGTATGCTGAATGCAGGTACAGAAGTACATTTCCTATCTATACCATACATTTGAAGGGCCTCTATCTAAGGGTGTACACGACCCGAGGTTCGAGCACTGGTTCGGCAGCATGGGGAGGGGAGAGTAGAGTGGGAGCTTTAAGAAAGAGGAAAGCAGGTCCTTACCACTTCTCTGCCACTCCATGCAGCTTCCTGCTGGGGTGGCACTTGTCCCAAGTACCCCTGTGTGGTGCCAACCTGCACATGGCATCTGTGCATGCACGAACACAATTTGCATGCCCAGCAACACCATGATGACCATGTAAATGGTGCCCATGCATGCACATAGGCCACATGTATGTTGGTGTCATGCGGGGGTATTTGGGATGAGCGCTGCCCCAGCAGGAACCTACCCAGCAGGTAAGTACCTGCTCTCCTCTTTCTTAAAGCTCCCACTCCCTAATTCCCTCCCCACTGTGCCAAACCAGTGAAACACCCTTACCTGTATCCAGATTCACTTTTAACATGAACACAGGTACAGCCATTTGCACAAACACATGTACGAGTGCACAGACATCTGTACACTCTGTACATGTGTTCGTACATGTGATGTACGTCATGTAACATAATGTCTTAATCAGGCTTTGGTACATCTATGGAATGGAGCTAGCACCCAGATTCTGGAACTTCTTACCCTGGGAGCCACATCTATCACCATCCCTTTCACCTGTTTGGAAGTTAGTAAATATCTTGTTTAGGTGGGCCTGGAATGGAGTTTAAGAGGTCCCCCTAAGATGATTCCATGCCTCCCTTTTTTTTTTTGCTGACTGGGGGTCTTAGCATTATGTTGCCTTGTGCCAGGGAGAAAGGTTTGCTTTGGTTTTGAGTTGCTTTCAGGCAAAGTAACATAGTCATAAAATGCTAGGCAGAATGGGGAATTGTGTTCCAATCTCATTAGGCTGAGGAACACTGAGAGATAAAGCTATTAAGGAGGAAACAAAGTAAAAATGTATGAAGGTTGTTGCTGTACAGTCCAATACACATCAACCGAATGCAGGGGAAACAACACTTCCTTCCAGAAAAAGCAGATTTCATTCTCCAAACATTGCAAGCACCAACATCTCTGTAAGGCTTCATCATGTGGACACTGACCTGTGAATAAATACCAGAGGTTGTTTGGCTCCAGTGTTTCTATCTCACCCCGACGGGCTGTCTTTCTGTGCCGGATTTTATAGCCAGTGATAAATCCATTTTGTGTGCCTGGTGGTGGAGGTAGCCAACTAACTTTGATACTCTGCAAAACAACCAAACAAAACATGAACACATATTTTACATCCCCCTCCTCATTTTTCTATAAAAGCAATACACATTTCTATACAATATAGTGAACTTTTATTCTTTGTGTGCATAGTTGCAGTAATTTCACCCCCTAAATAACCATCAAGGTTTTTGTTTTTCTTGAAGAAATGTTCAGTTAATTGTTGTAAATATTCTTCAAGGAAGTATAATACTTTGACCGGAATTGCACGCTCATGTTCTCTCAGTTCCTGACAAGATGATATTTGAGATGTCACCTGCCGACATTCTCTCTGTGTTTTTCTTAAATGTCTTTTACAGTGGTTAATTACATTTTTTTAAAAATCAAACAAAGATCTTGGTGTTCTCACTGCTGATCTACTCAAGAAACAAAAAAGGACCTTTTATACAGGTGAAACTCAGAAAATTAGAATATTGTGCAAAAGTCCATTAATTTCAGTAATGCAAATTAAAAGGTGAAACTGATATATGAGACAGACGCATTACATGCAAAGCGAGATAAGTCAAGCCTTAATTTGTTATAATTGTGATGATCATGGCGTACAGCTCATGAAAACCCCAAATCCACAATCCCAGAAAATTAGAATATTACATGGAACCAAGAAGACAAGGATTGTAGAATAGAACAGTATCGGACCTCTGAAAAGTATAAGCATGCATATGTATTCAGTACTTGGTTTGGGCCCCTTTTGCAGCAATTACTGCCTCAATGCGGTGTGGCATGGATGCTATCAGTCTGTGGCACTGATGAGGTGTTATGGAAGACCAGGATGCTTCATTAGTGGCCTTCAGCTCTTCTGCATTGTTTGGTCTCATGCCTCTCATCCTTCTTTTGGCAATGCCCCATAGATTCTCTATGGGGTCAGGTCAGGCGAGTTTACTGGCCAATCAAGCACAGTACACTGTATACTTTTCAGAGGTCCGATATTGTTCTATTCTACAATCCTTGTCTTCTTGGTTCCATGTAATATTCTAATTTTCTGGGATTGTGGATTTGGGGTTTTCATGAGCTGTACGCCATGATCATCACAATTATAACAAATTAAGGCTTGACTTATCTCGCTTTGCATGTAATGCATCTGTCTCATATATCAGTTTCACCTTTTAATTTGCATTACTGAAATTAATGGACTTTTGCACGATATTCTAATTTTCCGAGTTTCACCTGTATATTTTTATTTAGATCATTTGCATCTCATTCTTCAAACGTCTCCCGGAATATATAACAACATTTAGAACATTACAACAAAGGCTCAGCTAAAAGCAGGAGCAGATTAAAACAATGAGTAGAAGCTAAAGGCCTTGGCAAATACAAAAAGCCTTCACCCATCACTGAAAAGACATCAGCCTGGGTGCCAGGCAAACATCCCTGCTGAGAGCATTCCAAAGTCAGGTATCAAAACTGCATTGACGTAGTACTCATTGAAGCAGTAAACCTGTGCCTGAACTCTTCTACTTCAGACTGTGGGGGTGGTGTACACATCACTAGAGCCCTATTCAGACATTATGTTAGGAACACAATTACGTTAGGAACATAGGAGCCTTATATTGAGTCAGACAATGGTCCATCTAGCTCAGTATTATCTAGTGATGTGCATTCCGGTCCGGGGGTTTGGGGGATGGGTTCAGGGGTTTGGAGTCGAACCAACCCCCCCAGTTCCATCCAGACCGGAACCGAACCCCCAGACAAGTCTGCAATTATTTTTAATTTTAAAATTTAAAATTAATTTACCTTCAGCCCTTTTGGGGGGCTTCCTGTAGAACATGGGGGGGAGTCCGCCAAGGTTCCCCCTCCCCCACTGGCCTCTCACATCACCCCCATGGCCCGAATTTAATAGGTTTACTGGCCCATTCGGGCCTCCGTAAATTGGCATGGTGGCCATTCTGGAGACCACCATGCATGTGCAAATGGCCTCTGCGAGGCCTGACACCTTGCAGAGACCATTTGCGCATGTGCAGTGGCCATTTTATTTTTTAAAAAAATTAAAAATGGCCACAGGGGAAAAAATTGGCCACCGCACATGCGCAAATGGGGATAACAGAACGGGGACTCAGCAACATTAGCCACGAGACATCCAAAAGGCTTTAGCCTAACCGTGTCATAAACACCATTGGTACTCTGAGAGATCCTCAGCTCTTCCTCAGTAGCATGCTAGGTACCATCCAACCTGAGAGTCCTATCATCCAGCACTACATCCACAATCATTCTATCTTTGGCAATCTCTTTTCACATTTGTCCTTAACAACTTCTTTGACTTCATTCCACAGTTCCTCTGGTTCCCTATCAATGAGGTTCAGAGCATCAAAGTGGTTCCTGATGTTCTCCTTGAAAATGGTGGGTACATTCTCAAAATATTATCATGGAAACTGGATAGCATTGTTTTTCCACTTTAGCTTGACTTAGAACTTGCACATGAGCAGTTCGTCATCTGTTCTACAGCTGGCCCCGGGCCACGTCTTTGCTGTTATAACTGAGCTCTTCCACCTCCTTGCACCAACAATGTAATCAATTTGATCTCTGTGCACTCCATCTGGTGATGCCTATGTGTACAGGCGCCACTTGGGTTGTTTGAAGAATGTGTTAGCAATGAAGAGATCATTGGACTGGCAGAAACTAATAAGTTGTTCTTGTGCTTCATTTCTGTTTCCTAGGCCATATTGGCTGACTGTGTTTTCCTCCTTACCTTTTCCAACTTTGGCATTCCAGACTCCAACCACCAGCATCACATCTTGTTTGCATGTTCTGTCAATTTCAGACTGAACTTGAGCATAGAACTCATTAACTTCCTCTTCTTCTGCATCAGTTGTTGGGGCATAGACTTAAAAAACTGTCATGTTAAAGGGTTGCCCACAAAATCTAATTGATATTAGTTGTTCACTGACCGCATTGTGCCAAAGTACTGTAATTGCTATATCCTTATTGACTATTAAAGCAACACCGTTCCTTTGATTTTTGTGTCCTGAGTAGTAAATGGTATGATTTTCTGACTGAAAGTGTCCAATTCCAGTCCATTTTAATTTACTGATGCCCAAGATGTCAAACTGTAGTCAATTCATTTCTATCTTTCACTGTGACAAGCTTTCCCATATTCATTCTTCTTATGTTCCATGTTCCCATTGGAATTCTGTCTTTGTAACTTCGGATTTTCCTTTCCCGCATGGCAACGTCAGCCACTAGACATCCAAAAGGCTTTAGCCTAACTGTGTCATAAACACCATCGGTACTCTGAAAGATCCTCAGCTCTTCCTCAGTAGCATGCTGGGTACCATCTAACCTGAGAGGCCTCTCATCCAGCACTACATCAACAATCATTCTATCTTGTCTATTCATCTGGTTTTCCTGGTAAAATACAGGAGTGGTTTACCATTGCCTTCTTCTGTGCAGAATGAAATGATGCCTTTGTCATTGTCACTAAAGTGATCCTCCTTCCTATATCGCTGCTGCCCAAAATAGGTGCCTGCTTGCTTTAGCTGGGCAGCTGGGATTACCTTTGTACCTTAGGTGATCCTACTGGGAGTATACCTCCCAGCATACTTCAGTCATCCCTCCCTGAGGGTCAGTTAAGATCCCAGATTAAATGGGAGGGTCTATCAACCATTTGCAAATGGCCACACATAATCATGTGAGTGCTTCTGCACTTCTTTTTCAAATAAATAGAAAATCCAGCCAATCCACAGCAGGTGACAATGAATACTTTATAAATACATCCAATTTTGTCAGTAGGAATTTAATTAGTCCATAAAGAAAAAAGCATTGGCGCCTGACCAGGCCGATTACTTAATTATAAAACTCAATTCTTTTGCACATGCACTTTCTAAGCATTTGTTGTATACAGTCTCAGTTGTTTTCCATGCTGGAAGAAACCAAATGCCCTTATGGCAGAGCAGACTGCATTTTTCAGTCCTGGAAATGGTTATATTAAAGGTAAGTTTAGTAGCCAGGGTTGTAAAGCAAACTGTATGCTCATAATGCTTGTATGAAAATGCAAATGTTCAAAAATAGCTTTGAAATGCACACTATAAGCCTACAAGCAAACTTGTAAAACACTTTTGAAGTGGTACTGTTTCCAGAGGGTGGCAACAATCCTATAAAAACAGAATTTAAATGCAATCTTATAAATCAGGATTAAATGAAAGGTTTTATGCAGTAGCACAGATCTATCAGAGCCAACAAAAGCCCTGGTTCTGTGATGGGAAGACAACCACTGTGATGGGAAATCAATAGAAATGGAAGGTTGAAACAATCCCTTCCTGGGTCCATGCTAAAGGCAAGCAAACTATTTAAATTTTCCTACGCGGATACCACAACAGCCAAAATGAACTGGGCTATGCACCCCAGACATGCTCAGCACATCTTAGCTCAAATTAAGCCCCACTGGCATCACAGTGAGAAGCACATGAGTCAGTAGCACATGGGTCAATTGCACACTGGCACAAACCTGCTCTACACCAGAACCGCACATCTGCATTCATGCAGACACCACAGAAAACAAACCTGACTTATACATAGGACAGAAGCCAATTTCTCAAAAGATGCTGCAACTTTTTAAAAAAAAATCAATAGAATTTTAGATGTTGGTTCAGTTCTTCCAAAATCAATGGCAAGGCTGTGAAAAATTCCTTGCCATCATAAAGTTCTTAAGCGATAAGTAAAAAGAATACTAATTACTTTTTCTCTCATTGTAAAGTCCCCAAACTGAGGAAAACATCTCACCTTTAAAGCATAGAATGGCGTTGCAATAAATCTGCTCTCCACTTTTTCTCCTGGCATTCTAAAATGCAGGAACTTGCCCAGAAGGGCATTACTTCTAGGAATTTTAATGTGTATAAAGCAGAGGCAGGTTCCTCAGAAAGAAGGATAAGACTGGTCATGCACCAGAGCGAGGTGGTCACCTCAGGCAGCTCATTAGTAGAGTTCAGGGAATGCCACCCACCCCCACCTCCATCCTTGTTCACCTCCACCAACCTCCATTGCTCCTCCTACTCCAGCAGTCTCTGGATGTAAAAGGAAGAGAGGAATCAAGCAGAAGAGGACATATGGAGGAGAAGAGAGTGGTGGCCTAGAACATCTCTGGAGAGATGCTCTAGGACAGGGATTCTCAACGTGTGGGTCCCCAGATGTAATTAGACTTCAACTTCCATAATTCCCAACCAAAGGCCACTAGGGCTGGGGATTCTGGGAGTTGAAGTCCAATAACATCTGGGGACCCACATGTTGAGAATCCCTGCTGTAGGACACCACCCTCTTCTCTCCCTCATACTTCCTCTTCCACTCCATTCCTCTCTTCCTTTTAAATCCAGGGACTGTTGGAGGAGGCAGGGGGAGATGCTCTTCTTGCCTACTGGGGTAACAGATAAGGGGACAGTATTTGGTACACACCAGCAGGTTAGGGGGCAAGTGGCAGGGCAGTAGCATTTTACAACCTGCTTATGGTACTAGAATATTTTGGGTTGGCTCTGCCAGGAGGCAAAGTAAGGTGGCAGGTTTTAGGTACTATTAAAGGCAGCAATGTGGAAGTCAGGCAGAGCTGACCCCACCAGGCATCACATCATGAGAAGTTCTCATGAAATTAAGGGCAACAGTTCCCATTCAATACAAAGAGGCATGTGCAAGGCAACTTTCTAGAGATTGTGCTCTCATGTGTGACTCTGGACCCTGGAAACCCTTGGGTGGGAGATGCAGTGAAACATCCAGGAAAAGAGACAGACTGGGAGGCAGCCCTGACTCAGACGTCAAATGACTCCATGTCACTGGGACCTCCTACACCGCATGAACCAGAGGAACCACAGCTAGTCACCACGCCATAACCCATTGACACTGCTTTGCCAGCTTAGTTTGAGGGATCTTCTAACGACCTCCAGCCATGATGGACCCCCAAAACTGGCAGAGAAAGCACCTGAAAAATTGGGCAAGGCCCAATTAAAACATCAAATACTTGCTCATGGAAGAGAGAGAGAGAGAGAGAGAGAGAGAGAGAGAGAGAGAGAGAGAGAGAGAGAGAGAGAGAGAGAGAATGTATGTGTGTGCTGGTGGGGGCTAAGTTACCCCATCTGAGGGGCAGGCAGCAAAACACAGTTATAGGTTATCTCTTTACTTCACAACAGTCTGACTTGCTTCACATTCTGAAGTGGGGTGTGTTGGAAAATAATATGTTTCACCATAAGTGAAACTTGGTGAATATTTAATAAAATGCTTCCTCCCACAGTAGAATTGGTTGTGCTTCTACAGTTGCTGTAATTCATAGGAAAATATGCAGGTTCTCTGTGTTGAATCAGTTCATCTAGTCCAGGGATTCTCAAACTTGGGTCCTCAGGTGTTATTGGACTTCAACTCCCATAATCCACAGCCTCAGTGGCCTTTGGTTGGGGATTATGGGAGTTGAAGTCCAATAACACCTGAGGACCCAAGTTTGAGAATCAATTCTAGTCCAATACTGTCTATTCTGACTGGCAACATCGATCTGGGATCCCAGGCAGGGTTCCCTTTCTTAGCACTGCTATGTAACTGAATCCCTGTTAGAGGGAACACTGGCTACAACCTTGTTTTTAAGCCACACACAACAGACGAACAGAGAGTGGGAGCGTGCACAGCCCCTGATCTAGGCTAGGTTGGGTCTCCTACTCCATCTGATTAGGATTGTGTGAACAAGCCTAACAGCTGACATCCAGACTAATGCTTCATTAGCACAATCAACAAAGACGGACACATGCAAGAGAGTCAGATAACTGAGTGGATGCTCAAAGTAGCTCAAGCTTTTGCACTCTGTGTCCACTTGCGCATGTGTTGTGCAACAAGGGTTGCTTTGCATCATTCCCAGCATCCTATATGGATTGAGGAAGAAGTTTCAAGCAGGAGGTGTGTCAGAGGTTGTGCAAGCACTCTCTGTTGCATCAGCACAAAACTCATCTGGAACGCCAGCTCCCAACTTAGCAGAACTAGCTAACAAAACATCCTTTCACTAGTGCAACAGGTTTGTACTAGTGTAACATTAGTCTGGATGTCAGCCATTATCCAGACAAGACACTTATATGGAGGAGAAAATGCATATGATATTGCATATATATGCTTGTCCAGAAGATGTTTCCACCCCACCCACCCCATTCAGGGATGTCAGACATTTTTTTCTTACCAATTTGCTCAATTTATATTAACAAGTGGATTTAGAAATATCACCAAATTAAACATAATGTCTGAACATGAAGGATTTACTCTCTGGAGACTGAGGGAAGAAGGGTGAAGTCTGAAGAACATTCAAATATGTCTGTGCACACTAACAACATAGGGAAAAAGCAATCCTAATGTCTCCTAAAAAGGAGAAAAATATCCTCCAGAATTTTCTTCTGTTAACAAGTGTCAGAAAACAGGAACATCCGGAGCACACTATTCATTTGCTTTATTTTAAAAATGTATATTTCCACTTTCTTCCACTATGGAACATAAACCAGCTAACAGCATAGAGGTACAATCAACCAACACAATATTAAACATGATGAAATATAGAATAATGGAAACAACAATCAGGGTTCTCAAACTTGGGTCCCCAGGTTTGTTCTACAACTCCCATCTTCCCCAGCCATAATGGCCAAAGGCCTCCTTAAAGAACCAGATCCAGATTCCACGACACGGAATCCGGGCAACACGACCGGCTAACACTCCGCTATGGTGGGGGGCGTTCTGCTAAGGTCGGCTCATTCTGCTAAGGTCGGAGAGCTCGGTCTGCTTCTGCTAAGTCCACGAAGGACGAGGTCAGCTCATTCCGCTAAGGTCAGAAGCCGCTACACAGGCTGGCCCAGATTCCACAGTACCAATGCCCCAACCAAAAGGCTCACAACCTTGTGACCTTGTGAAGTATGATGTCAAACTTCAATTGGCAGAGAGACCCAGAGCAGCACCTCAGATGCTGAATGGAGTTTATGGAAGGGTGCATATGAGAGAAGGCAGCCCTTAAGTACCCAGACCCCAAGCCATTAAAGGCTTCCAGGTAAGAACCAGCACTTTGAACTGAGCCCAGCAATAAACAGGTAATAGGGAAGAGCAGAGTTTGTTTGTTTGTTTGTATAGCACCCCGAACTTGCATCTGAGAGCAGAGCAGAGTTATATGCTCTTTCTTTCCTGCCCAGGGCTGGATTATGACATGCTGAGGCCTTAAGCTAGGTGAAGCTTAAAAGGCCCTGCAGCGTTACAAAACGGCCTGGAAATCCCTCTCTGACACATCATTCACCACCATTCATCTGGAGAGGTAAACACAGTCTGTATGTAACTGTGACAGCTGGCATTGGTCTAAACTGGACCCTGGTCTAATAAAATGTCAACATAACTGACAGATTTTTCTGCACAGATTTATAAACTCGGTTTGAATAAATGTGTGGCCATAACATAGGGGTGTGTGGGCCAGCTTGGTTCGAGCTGGGCTCAACGTTGAGCCAGCTTGGCTTGGCAGATTCGGGGTCGAACTGGACCCGGTTCAAACTGAGCTGCCTCGGAGCTCTACTGGTAAAGGTGAATCTGGTGAAGATTCCCCTTTACCAGTAAAGGGATAGGGGAGCTTGCCTAAGGGTAGAGCAGGTGGCAGGGAAGTAAGTAACTACTTACAAGTGCCACCGCCGGCTGTGGCCATGGGGGTTGGTGGCAGCAGCTCCCTGCGACTGGCCTCCCCCAGAGTTGGTAGGGCTGGCAGTGACCTGGTTTTAGTGACCTCCATGCATGCACAGAGGCCATTTACATGACCCATTTACTGGTAAGGGGGGATCCTCACTGGATTCCTCTTTACCAGTAGAGCTCTGAGCTGGCTCAAACTGGCTCGGTTCAAAATCAAATTAGGCCCAGTTCGACTGGACCCCAAACTGAGTCAATCCGGCAAAATCGGGTTTTTGCACATCCCTACCATAAAAGTATATATATTTTCTTATCAGAACGCATAGGTCTGTTTTGGAGTCTTCCCCTGCCCCTTTCTCTTTTATTTTTCAACCAATTATGTAAAACTTGAAAATTAGTCTTTTTTTTTTAAATTCAGAGGTTTCTTTCTGTTGGGTTCCCTCCGTGGCTCCAGGGCAGGTTCAGCCATGGCTACGAGGAGTGATGGAGTCTCAAGAGGCTGGCAAGGGGCTGGAGAGTGAGGGGAGCTGGTGTCAAGAGGGGTGACTACTTGGCTGATCGGTAATGGAGCTGGAGAAGCGAGAGGGCCAAAGTCTTGCGAGCACTTGGGATCTCGCGAGATGTCTAGAGACTGCAAAGAGGTATTTCAATGTCAAGCTGATGATCAGATAGCCATGGAGGCTATGGAGAACGCAGGGATCCTAACAGGCTTGCAGGAAAGCACAGACAGAGAGGCAAGAGGAGAGATGGTCTTGTGGTAACAAGCATCTGCTAGTCCACCCTGGTTTGCATTTGAATGGGAGATTGCTTGTGAGCACTGCCAGATATTCCCCTTAGAAGATGGAGCCACTCTAGGAAGAACACCTGAATGTTTGCATGCAGAAGGTTCCAAGTTCCTTTCCTGGCGTTTCCCGAGAGGGCTGAGAGAAACTCCCGCCTGCAACCTTGGAGAAGTTGCTGCCAGTCTGGGTAGACAATAATGAGCTAGATGGGCCAATGGTCTGACTCGGTATAAGGCAGCTTCCTATGTTCCTAGTTTAGGGGAGATGGGGATTCAGGTGAAGAAATCTCCCCTCCCCCACACACTCTATCGCCTGCTGAGGCCTAACTAAATCTGCAGGGAGGAAAATGCAATTAGGCATGTGTGAACAGGTTCAACATCAAACTTGTTCAGTTCGATGGTACGGAGTTGAACCAAACCTCCATGGTTCAGTTTGGCACCAGACCAAACACTGTTCCTGAGGGTTCACAATCCGTTAAAAATATATATTGTTATTTTTTGTACTTCCCCCCTCCAGGGGACTTCTCTGAGGCCACAGGGTGGGTCTCCGGAGGTCCCCTTTCCTCCACTGGCCTCCATTATGTTTCAAATCACCCTGTTTGGGTGGTCTTCAGCCCATTATGGGCCTCACCCCCATCGCGGTTGCCATTTTGAAGGCCGCTGTACATGCCCAATGGGCCTCTGAGTGGCCTGGGTCACCCAGCCATGCAGAGGCCCAATGGGCATGCGCAGCGGCCTCCAAAATGGCCACCGTGATGGGTGAGGCCCAGAACAGACCGAAGATCACCCAAACAGGGCAATTTGAAACATAAGAAAGGCCAGCGGAGGGAGGGGGAATCTCCGGAGACCCCTCGTGGTGTAGGAGAAGCCCGCCAGAGGGGTAAGTTTATGTTTATTTTATATATATATATATATATATATATATATATATATATATATATATATAACGAACCCTCAGTCGAGTTTGGGTCCACTTTGGACCCAAACTGAACCAGGCCACCCAGTTTTGTGCACACTCCAAAAAGCAAATCCCTCCTTGGAGCCAATTTGCCTACACTTTCAAAAGCAACCTCGTGTCATCTTAAGGAGCCCACCCTTAAGATTTAGGTTTCATTTCTACTAGAGAATGAATAACTGTTACCAGGTCTTTCTTTTGTGGGATATTACAAAGCCATCAACCTATTCTATTGGTAAGAGTGAGCAGGAAACTTCAATTAATTTATTTTTATCTTACTTTTAGATTTATATCCCACTCTTCCTCCAAGGAGCCCACCCAGCAGGGTGTACATGGTTATGAGAGATACGTGACTGGCCCAGAGTCACCCAGTGAGTTTCAAGTGAGTCACCCAGTGAGTTTCACTGAATGGTGATCTGAACTCGGGTCTCCCCAGTCCTAGACTAACACTCTAACCACTACACCGTGCTGGATGGAGGATGTGTGGGACCTGAAGAAAGAAAGCCCAGCAGTAATATTTAAGAAATAAGCTTTTTTCCCCCAATATTTAAAGAGAGCCTTGGTTTCTTTGAGTAATTTTTTTCCTGTTCCTAAGAACACAAAGCTACAAAGAATTTTTTTTTTAAAAAAAAAAACAACACCACCAAGCCAGCATGAGGCACTGTGGCCGACATAACTGGAAAGTAATTGATTTCACCATGAAGTTAAGCATCCTGAGGTGACATGAAGTAGACCACATAATGTACTGACATGCTGCCAGTTCTTCCGCCTTCCAAGAAGAAGATCCATGCTAAGAACGAGCTATTACAGAAGCTGTGACTGTTCTTCAGGCAACAACTGTGAAGAGACCACTGTGAACACAATATGCAACATTCATATTCTTTGCTCAGAACTCGGACTGTGGAAGTTTGGGGAAGTCTTACATAATGCTTGAAATAAGGAGACAGTCTGTACCCAAAAGGCCTCCAGTCCCTTTCTTCTATCTAAATAAACTACTTTGATTAAGTGTGTGTGTGTGTGTGTGTGTGTGTGTGTGTGTGTGTGTGTTAGCCTTTTCCTCATCTGCACTCTAGAGCCATCAGCTAATATGCACTTAACAGAAGAAGCTGGACTCTTTCATAGAGAGGTTTAAAGCACTGCAAGGCATACAATGAGCAAACATCTAAATGGTAGGACATGACATCTTCAGAACTAGTGTAAAATATCTTCATGTATTTTGGAAGAGGAGTGTGCATGGATATAGACAGTGGATACAGAAGTGGGAGACGGGGGAAAGAACGACTCTAAGGGAATGAAGAAAATGGTCAAAAGAAGAAGATGGAGTTGTGAGTGGTGGGGGAAGAGGAGGGAAGTGAGTGAGTGGGGAAAAAGGAGAGAGAGAGAGAGAGAGAGAGAGAGAGAGAGAGAGAGAGAGAGAGAGAGAGAGAGAATGGGTCGGGATGAGAGGTACACAAGGCCAGGAGGTCAATGGATGAGGAAGGGTGGATTTCAGGTTGTTGTGGGTTTGGGGTAGTTAACTGGAAGGCCAGTCTTTTATTATTTATTTATTTCTATTTTTATTATTCATTCATTCATTCATTCATTCATTCATTCATTCGATTTTTATACCGACCTTCCAAAATCGTTCAGGGTGGTTTACAATTACAACAAAACCATTAAAATCAGTTCACAATTAAAACAAAAATTATAAAACAGTATAAAACAACAATTAAAACATCATAGCACAGCACTTAAACAATCACAACAATTAAAAAAAAAAACCTGAAAACCAGGTTACAACATTAAAACCAATTACAACTATTTAAAAACCCTGGAAGGCCAGGCCAAACAGATAGGTTTTAAGGGCTCTCCTGAAGGCCACGGAAGAATTCAAGTTAATAACTGTTAATGATCCTAGGTGGCTCCCACCTGGAGAATGGGATCATCTTTCCCCGTGGTCTTTTCCAAGAACAGTGGGAAATGTGAGAGAGAACAGACACATACTTCCCTCATCCTGGCACAGACTCTTGAGAAGACACAGGATTACCTGATCATCCATCTCCCCCTTTAGAACCCTGGAATAGGGAGGGGGCTCTAAATTGCATTGAAGAATTGGCCCTGAGTTCAGTTCTGCCCTCCTGAAACAAATAATAACTGAGCAAAGAGGCACCTTTTAAAAGTTGTGATTCTCTTTATATAGCAGGAGGGAGCAACAGGCCTTATCCATCCCAAGCACAGCATCCCTCCAGTGGCTGTTGCTGTTATTTACCATATGTTTCTTTTTAAGACTGTGAGCCCTTTGGGGACAAAGAGCCATTTTATTTATGTATATCTATGTGAACCGCTTTGGGAACTTTTGTTGAAAAGTGGTATAAATATATTTGTCATATTTGTATCGTCGTAAATGGTGAATCGGGGACAGCAGGTGGCATGGCTACAGTGTGTGTCAGCAGACTCACATTCCGTCTCTATCTGGATACAATGTATCCAGTTTTAGAATGACTTAATAGGACTATACAGTGGCATTGGCTGACATGTTCTGCAGCATTAGTAGGGAGGAACAGGAGCTGCATTCTTGCAAAAGGTGTCTCAGAGTGCAGTGTTGCCAAGCAGGAAAATGTGTGTGGAGGATGGGGGGGGGGGCTGATTTTTGCTGCTCTCACTACCAGCATGAGGGTCAAAATATGTCCCTCATGCAGCCTTCAGGGACATATTTTTGGATGTGAAAAGAAGTTTTTTGAGGGAAGGGGAGCAGCAAAAATTGCTCCCCCTCCATGCATATTCAGCTGCTTAGGCTGAGCTCCGAAACAGTCTCTTGCGAAAACAGTCTCCTTTTCTGCCTAACCTACTTCACAGGGTTGTTGTGAGGAGAAACCAAAGTATGTAGTACACCTCTCTGGGCTCCTTGGAGGAAGAGCAGCCTATGAAATGTAAAAATAAAATAAAATAAAATAAAATAAAATTTAAAAAATACTAACACTGCAGAACATATCAAGATGTTGTTTTTACTTGTTGCTATTCTCCTGGCTTGTATTTCTGGAATTTCTGATTGGCTTGCAATCTCTTTGCTTTTTGGTCTTCTTGTTATCGTACGAATCAAGTTGATTTGCATAACAAGCCAACCAAGAAGCAAGGAGATCGCAAGCCAATCAGAAGCCAGTGCCAAAAACAGGAAGCAAGGGGAAAACAGCCCGCCAAAATGGCACTCAGAATGCTCAGACTCGTTTCAAGTCGTTTCTTGAAACTGGTAAGAAAGGGCTCGAGGTAGAGTGGGGAGGAAGCAAGGCTGCTTGCACTTACCTCCCTGCAGATGATCCCTCTGCAATCCCTGGACAGGCAGACCACCTGTCCACATGACTGCCAGCAGCCTCCATCAGTGCGGATGATAGGGGCTGAGATGTTTCATCTCAGCTCTTGGAACTCCCATAATGCACAGCGTGGTGTAGTGGTTAGAGTGCTGGACTAGGACCAGGGAGACCCGAGTTCAAATGCCCATTCAGCCATGAAACTAGCTGGGTGACTCTGGGCCAGTCACTTCTCTCACAGCCTAACCTACTTCACAGGGTTGTTGTGAGGAGAAACCTAAGTATATAGTACACCGCTCTGGGATCCTTGGAGGAAGAGCGGAATATAAAATATAAATAAATGAATGGGATCCCCCTGATGCTGGCCAGAAGTCCCACAGTCTCCCAGTCCCGGCTGCAAGAAGCCGGGGCTGGCAGACGATCCAAAAAGATGGGGCTAGGAGAGCATGAGCTCTCTTAACCATGTTTAAGAGGGTGGCTGACTTGGTGGGTTGGCCGCCAAGGCACCAGCAGGATAATGTGTGATCCCGGCAGTTCCCATGCGCGGGGCAAGACCAGGCTTGGCTTTGGTAGTCTGGTTTTGCCTGCGTGTGCGAACAGCCTCAGTGTTTGTCTGCTGTTTGAAGCAAGACAAACAACTTGGAAAAGTCTGGGCGGGAGGGGGGGGTGGGGAGGTAAGATGTGCCCTATTCAGCCATTTTATTGTACAAGAGTACACATGTCTGTTCACTCATACATGTTTCTGTGTGAATGATTGCACCTGTGTTCATTTAAAAAGTGAACCTGGGGAAAGGCCTCTCAAAGGCAAGATACAGATAGGAAGTGTGCTGCTGTACCTGTGCTCAACAAAACATGTGAATGACTCTACCTGTGTCCACTGTCCACTTGTACGAGTGTGGAACGTAACGTGTGTGACTATACTAGAGCTGAGTTTGTGCATGCGCGTCTAAGTGGTCGGTAGATGGACCCAGAGTAAAGATTAAGCCTCAGAACGAATCCCCTCTTTTGCCACACACCCCTTTTGGCTCTTCCAACTTCATCCTATGGTCAGCAGTGTATTGTACACATTGGCATTGTTTCCTCTTAGATCCCTCAGAATTTTAAAAAACTCTCCAGCTCCTTTCCCCTCAGGCTTTCACCTTTCTTGGCTAACCAAATACTTTAAAAAACAGATGTAATTCTGTTCTCAACTAGCAGCACCATGGGATCCACGTTCCATAATAGTTTGCTATAGAAAAAAGCATTGCTTGGTGTTTCAGTGCACGTGATTGACCTACAAGGGGCAGCCAGGGGTGGAGGGAGAACCCAGCAAAGAAGAGTACAAATGCCAAACCGTGGTAGCATCTAATGACATCTGTGCCACTTCCAAAAGGGAGATTCTCTTTGAATAACTGGAAGGCACAAGGAATGGAATGTTGGGTGCAGAAACCTGGCAGAAAAGTCCAAAATGGAGTGGCCGGCGGGGGGTGGGTGGGTGTCTGTCCATCCCCTAAAACCAACATGTCTACTGCAGATGAATTCACAAGCCGTGCCTGAGCTAATGGTAGTTGCCTTGGATACCAGAATTTCAAATTCCAAAACTGTGTTTGCAAAACCTTCTATGAGAGTTCTCTCTCTCTCTCTCTCTTTTTTTAATCAACCAAAAGAAAATAATTATATTTGGCTGTCATTTTTAAAACATTAAGCCCTTCCAGGCAGCATCAGACTCACAGCACAAATTCTAATTTTATTGTTGCTGTGTTTATCTTCAACAATTATTTTCATAAATGGCTTTTATGTTAAATAACACTTAGTACTGTCAAATTATCCCAGCGTTAAAAATACTCAGGAAAGGGAAGCAAATGCCCCACTCCATATATCCATCCATCCATTCATTCATTCAATTTCTATACCGCCCTTACAAAAAAAGGCTCAGGGCAGTTTACACAGAGAAATAATAAATAAATAAGATGGATCCTTGTCCCCAAGGGGCTCACAGTCTAAAAAGAAACATAAGGTGGACACCAGGAACAGTCACTGGAGGTACTGTGCTGGGGGTGGATAGGGCCAGTTATATATATCTATAACATTTATCTATGTTAACCAAGCAAGGAGGAAGAAGTCTTGTGGATGGTTCACATCCACATGCATATCTTGCAGAAAGAGCTCCTTTCTCTAAAAGATCCCCACTGCTGATTAAGATCTTCAGTCCATCTGGCAGCAATTTGGGGTTGGGCCTTCTCCCTAGACTGTGGAATGCACTCCCTGTAGGAATAAGAGTCTTCATCCCTAGAGGCATTCAAGAGAGCTTGGAGTATCGTGTATCTATCTATCTATCTATCTATCTATCTATCTATCTATCTATCTATCTATCTATCTATCTATCTATCTATGATTGTGAACCACCGTGGGCCATTTTGGATGGGGTGATATATAATAGAGGTATAGAAAAAATCAGATTCAGATCTGAACTAATCCAATTTGAAAGCACAGATATTGGACTGGGTCCTTTTGGACCCCTCAGAATTTGGGTTTGGTAAAATTGGACTGGTAAAATCAGCAGAAATCTTCATAGAAGTCTATGGGGAAAGGAAAAAACCTCCCCACAATATGAGCACATTGGTATTTCTGCTAAGCACCATGGTATCACTCCCCTACAGCCTAACAGGTGGGCCCTTTGTGGGGAAACAACCTAGTTGCTCAATTTCTGGTGTTGCCAGAGCTTCATGTGTTTGTGCACATATCTCTGCAGTTCTGAACTGCTGGAGACCTCTCTTGCATTGTCTGCCTTACCATCCCATCCTTTTTGTGAGGATGGACAAGGGGGGCCCATAAGACACAGGGGAAAGCAAGCTTTCTCCAATGTGGTCCTTTCTCTTTAAAGGAATGAATGCTAGGGATGCAGTATCTCTGTTGCCAAGAAGCACCGGGAATGCGAAGATGGCGGAGGGCAGGGCACCACCTCCAAGAGGTGGCCAGAGAGCAATGTGGCTGGCACAGAGCTGACCCATTTTTGGGCTGCTTTGAGCTACCCTTGCTATGGTTTGGGGAGGAACCACAGCACAAAACCCAGGTTACAGTGGCAGCAGAGTTCAGATGCAACAATGGCCCTTTGGAACCTGAGGTTTCAGTGGCGAAACTCACTACAAACTGAAGGTTCAAGTTCAGGTTTGGAGGCGGAAACAGAGCCATGGTTAGGTGACGAAACCATGGCTTGATGCATTCAGACGACCACAAACTCAAACCTCTGCCACATTTAACTCCAGTTCCATGTTATGTCCGAAGGTGGCCATATGTTCACCACACTTCACAGCAGCAATCCAAAGCCATACTAATTCCTTTCTTAAAACAGGAAAAGACGTATCATCAGATACATTCAGCTCTACTCCCGTGCTCCAGTCCCAGCAACAAAACAGAGAGACTTGCTTGGGAAACAACATGTCATCTTTCGCTTCAGACATGGCCATGCATGGCCCCATGAGCCTTGCCCAGTTCCATGCAGCAGGCTTGTGTACAAGCAGAGGAAGCATTCACCCACCTGCACCGTCTGCTCAGTACAGAATCAGTTTTTCTTTTCTCTCTGACAAACACTGGCAGGCACTGAGGAACCCTTCCACAATTCCACCAGTTCCACCTTTCAGAGGGGCCTGGGTCCCATGCTTTCATCTCGCTCAACCTCAAGTTTGACCCTCCTCTGCTTACAGCTTCCAAAAGGCTATCGATATGTGTGGACTAATTAACCTCCTTGAAGGCTGAGCAGCAAACTGACACTGATACTAACAACAGCCTCCTGGCAAAAGAGTAATCCTATCATTGTCTAGTGCCTGCCACATTGCCTGCGCAATGGCTCTGGCTTTTGCCAACCGATGTGCCTGGAACTGTAAAACAGATGCCTATTCGCATGCAAATAAACCTGTTACAATTCACATGTCCATTCAACAACCCAGCAAGGCAATTCTGATCTTGTGGATCAGTTTCCACAAGAAACCTCCATCTTAATACCTCCAAATTAATACCTCCATCTTAAGGACGGAGAAGGGCAAGGATTACAACAAAAGATTCAAGGAAGATTATATTTCGCTTAGGTTGCTTCCGAGGTGTTTATGTTCACTTTGAGACCACCATATGGCTTTTCATTGTTTTGAGGGCCAGAGGCAACTATCAATACCTCTGTCCAGTTTTCAATTAGAGACAAAAGAATTATGGATTTTTAATTGATTGACAATTAATGGCAGCTGTCGTTGACTATCATTTTAATTATCAACTGCACCCATTGCAATTACTTGAATTATATCTACATGGGGGGGGCGGTCTAATGATTAAAAGGGTATGTAACAAAGGCGAAAAACAATGCCAAGGTAATTAGCCTATTAATATTCAGATGAGAACCAAATCTCTAAAATATATTCTTAGAGGATTTCCATTTTAAGCAAGGTTGATTCCTTTAATCCAAAAGTGCTGATATGAACAGCACAGTAATCACTGTAATGCCACTAATGGCTTGCCTCTTCATGGGATGTAAAAGTCATTTGGAAAAAGCCAATTGTCCATCAGGACAAAAGCCATATCAAAAAAGACCCCCTGACTTCTAATCTCTTTCATTAAATATTTGTGCTTTGGCATCAAGAATGTGGGCTTTATGGATCCCCTTTTTGGACTGATACAACCAGTAACCCCTTTCCTAACAATCGCCTGGTACGCACATGATGAAGTTTAGTTAATGGTGAACACAGCTGCTTTAAATAGACTGGAGCATTCCCTTAAAAAAAAAATGCTGGGAGCTTGGAACTTCATTCATAGCAGACTCCCCTTGCCGTCTGGTTTTGTCAATATCTGTTAACATTTAATACCAGTCAACAAGGGACTTTTCCACAAGAATCCAAACAAGATATGAGAAAGCTGAGATTAGGACTGCACAATTTTGGCCCTCCAGCGGTTGGATTAAAGCTCCTGCCATCCCTGAATACTGGCCACTGTGGCTGGAGATGATGGGAGTTGTAGTCCAACAAGAGCTGGAGGGTTGAAATTGCGCAGCTCTGGCTTAGACGTATCAGAGGACCGGGCTACTGTGCTTTTTCCACATACAGGAGGAAATTTCCAACAGGCGCTTCTTGGATTGTCACTGGTGTTAGCCGGGGCTGTCCCTAGAGGGGTGCAGGGCTGGGGGCAAATCAATGTGTGCAGGGGCCCCCTTAGCATTTCAAATAAATAAATAATATAGATTTTATGTAAAACCAAGACACAAATATACACAGTTTAACACATTTGCATTCCAAACTTGAATTCCAAAATTCAAGTTGGAAAGCAAAGCACCATACCACCATCCATTCTGCATTATTCACAGAACGCCCACTGCTCCTCCATTTCAAAGGAAGAAAATAATCAATCTGTTTCTAACACAATATTTTTTTATCCTATGTCTCTATCCCGCTTTTCCTCCAAGGAACCCAGAGACGTGTACATAGTTACTGATGTTTATGTTCACAGCCACCCTGTGAGGTAGGTTACAATGAGAGATAAAGAATAACCCAGTGAGTTTAATGGCTGAATAGGGATTGAACTCAGGTCTCCCAGTCCTAGGCCAACACTCTAACCACTACACCACACTAGCTCCTGATCCTGTCCCTTCCTTTCCCCCAGTTCGTCCTCAATCCATCCCAGTTTTGTCTCACCTATGAAAGTTTACTGCAACTTAATGGCACCACCAGCACCTCCTACCTTGCTTCAACCCAAGGTGGTGCAGTATTTTTAACAAGTGGGTTCTTGAGGGCACAAAGAGCAGCTGAACTCACAAGAATGTAAGAGCATAAAACAAGTATATTTATGCAAATATGCATCAGTAGAAACATTTCAACATGCAACTAATATATTCCCACCCCAGATATTTCTTTACCTACTCCCCCTTCTGTCTCTAAAGGATCAAATCAGGTGCGGAGCCAGGCGAGGGGTGGCCTGGGTCTGGCCAAGCCCGGCGGCCCCTCTGACGACATCCTGTGTGTGTGCATGCCTGAGCCCCGAAAGAATCCCAGAGAGGGAGAGGGAGGGAGAATAGATGCTTTCAGGCAGTAAGCGCTGCCTGAAATGACAGGGAAGTGCTTGCTCGGGCTCTTCGGACCTCAAGGTCACGCGCAAAGGGGGTATGGCCTCAAGCTCCGAGGAGCCCGAGTGAGTGCTTCCCTGTCATTTAAGGTAGTGCTTGCTGCCTGAAAGCGTCTATTCTCTCTTTCCTCCCTGAGGGAGAGAAAGGGGAATAGATGCTTTCAGGGAGCAAACGCTGCCTGAAAAGGGCAGGCAAACACTGGCTCAGGGCTCTTAATAGGCTGGTTGTGGGCGGGGGGAGTTCATTCGGGGCTCTTCCAGAGCCCCAGCCACACACCCCTGGGGGCTTCAGTGGCCCCTACTACTGGTGGCCCAGGTTCTTTGAACCCGTTCGCACAATGGAGGCTATGCCCCTGGATCCAATATATAAGAGACTGGATTTGCAAGAATGGAAAGATGTGTGTGTGTGGGGGGGGGAACCAACAACTAGGCAATTGGGGGAGGGTGGAGAGATTGAGATTTTTGCTGCTTTTTAATGCAGCTTGTTGGATGGGTGGGAAAGAAGACCCACTATTCAGAAAAGCAGGCAGAAGTTGGAGCTGCCTTGCTTTTCTCTTTCAGTATTGCAATAAGCGTGACTGAACCAAAGATTACTCCCTCGCCTCTCTCCCTCCCTCCCTTGGCATAGTTGAGTGCTTGGATGGAAGGCATTTCCCCGCCCCTCCAGCCTTCCTCATGGTTTTGCTTTTTTGAAGAGGTCAAGAATTTTGTTGCAAGCATGCCGCAGACACTCGCACATAAAAACAAAACATACACGCAGTCGGTCCTGGTCACGACTTGGGTGCTCCATTCTCTACAGCCCTGCCCCACGATGAAACTGTTCCCCTTCCCCCTTTGCCTATGGAATGAGAGATTGCTTGCAAGCAGCGTGTCCATTGCCACACTTTTGAAAGTAAACCCCCTAACCAGACTCTGAATTCCTCACAGCAGCAACCCAGGCAAGCATACAACAATCACCCCCTACACACACACACACACACACACACACACACACACACAGAGTTCTCGGGGGCACAAACAGCAACCAAACTCATAAGAGCCCCTGGTGGCGCAGTGGTAAAACTGCCGCCCTGTAACCAGAAGGTTACAAGTTCGATCCTGACCAGGGGCTCAAGGTTGACTCAGCCTTCCATCCTTCCGAGGTCGGTAAAATGAGTACCCAGAATGTTGGGGGCAATATGCTAAAAATCATTGTAAACCGCTTAGAGAGCTTCGGCTATAGAGCGGTATATAAATGTAAGTGCTATTGCTATAAGCAAGAATCCCATATTGCGGCCTGGCCCTTTCCCCTCCCCGCCTCTCCTCACTCGTTTTCTCTCCACTTCAACTGTCCGCCCACCGTGGAGCCTCCAAGCCAGGCAGATCAGCAGGATGAGGGAGGGAGGGAGGGAGTCTCGGCCTCGTTTGCAGGTGGTGGGCTGCTACTGTAGAGCCTCACTGCTGCATGCTCCCTGGCTTCACAGCAGCCTCCTCTCCCTCTTGCTGCTGCTGCCCGGCTTGAGCAAAGCACATGATATGCGACTCTGAGAGTGAGGAAGCTGGAAAGCCACTCTTCAGCCAGCCTCCACGGAGGCAGGCAGGCAGGGGGGGTGTCACAGGCTGGCTGCACTCTCCAACTCCAATGCTGCCACCTGCCCGCTGCAGGGCCCCTCTAAGCGCAGGGCCCGGTGCAATTGCACCAGTCATCCCACCTTAAGGACGGTGCTCACGCAGGGCATGCTGGAGCTTCCGGGGGCCGATCGGCCCCCGCTTCTCCCAGCTCCCGCCAGTTCCGTCATGGAGCCAGCAATCATGTGGGCAGCTGATCCAGCCATCCAGGGCTCCCGCCCTACCCGTGTGCAGGGAGAGTGGGCTTAGTCCACTCTCCCCACTTAGCTCCCCAAACCTGGTCTCACTGATCATGAGACCCGGCTCATTGACAACCAGTGCAACTGTTTAAGAACAGGCATAATGTGGTCTTTCTGGAATACCCTAGAGACCAATCTGGTTGCCGTATTTTGAACTGAAGTTTCCAAACTACCTATAAAGGTGGCACTACATAGAGCCCTGCATATAAACCCATTATTGTTCTGGGTTTGCTGTCTTATTTATGTGATTTTACCAATACTTACATCTGATATCATATTTTATTGGGTTATTTTTTAAAAAACTGATTCTTTATAAGCCATATTGAGGAGTTCAGGCAAAAATGTGGAATACAAAAATCATCCTAATAAAGCAATAAATAGTAAAAGTAAGAGTCCTGGATGTGATCTACCACAACAAAATGCAGAAGGCTGAGGCATTCCATGGTGTGGTTTGTATGATTCTAACCTTCACTGAAATTCTTTGAATTTTCTTGGATGTGCAGAATGTTCTTTCTCCATCATTTGCCAAAAAAATAAAAGGAAGTAATATTGGACTGGAGAAGACTGGATGATTAATCGTCAATTGTTGATAGATTGACTGTTGGTTAACTGTTCACCAGACACGGTCAGTTAATGAGTCAATTTCCGGCATGGAATTGTGGAATTCGGCATTTGGTAAAAAAATAAAAGAGTATAATTTTTTAATTGAGTTTCCAAGAAGAGCTAAATCTCTTTCAGGGATGCAATCTTCTGCTTCCCTTCCCCTGATTTATCACCATCACATTTTAAATAGTGCCTCCGGTTTTTGACACTTTACCTCAATTGAGGCTGTTCCTACTCATGAATTCTGCTTGAACTCTGTTTATTCTTTTGCCTTAAGCTCTTTCTTCCACCCAAATCTATAAAATATTGTATCTTTAAACAAGAATATCTCAGCTATCAGATATTGCCTTAACTGTTCCTGTCTGCAGTCGGCCATGAAAATATGAAATCTTTACTAATGATTTTGGTTTTGATCTTTCTATTTCCCTCTTTAGTTTTGCTAAATTCTTAGAGGTCAGAGGGTTTCTGTAATTATCATGAGGTCTCAAACACTGGACTTATGTACAAGGCAAATATAAGCAGAAGTCACGACAGAATGTAGCACATTACATTGATTTTTAAAGGATTAATGACCAGGGTCATTCAAGCACAGGACTTAAAATTTTGCACCCAGTGGCATCTGTTTAATTAAGTTACTTTTCATGCCATGACACACGCAGTAGCATTAAGCAGAGTTCTTGAAAGTTCTTGAATATCAACTTTACCATTAAAGAGGGTTCCCCCCCCCCTTATTTTAAAAACTCTCTTTTTAATCATTCTTGGACATTTTTCCCCAGCTGAAGAGATGATGCCCCAATTGAAAAGCAATTACACTGTGAAGGAGCCAGGCATCTGAAAATATTTTTTTGCCCCACACGTTTTAAATTGTATTTAATGGCTAACTTTGACATGTATCTATATCTATATCTATATCTATATCTATATCTATATCTATATCTATATCTATAAAATACAAGTGTGGGCCTGCAGCAAAAGGTTGCAGTATATCCCTAGTGTGCATGTGTTACCTGTACCTGTGCCTGAGCATGGCAAAATGTAAAAAGCTCCTGTCACATTAGAGGAAGCCATGTTTTTATTTGCTTCTATATGGCATGAATAAATAAGCATAAATTCAGAGATCCATGTTATTGTCATACATGACAGGGCTAAATCAAGCACACAGCAAATTTGTGGAGTTACAAATGCAATAAGATATTCAAAACTGAACCATGGAAGTGCCGCTGAAGACACTCCTTGCTTGGGGAGTCATCTGAGACCTTGATGGTGCCTAAGGGACATTGGGGCCAGGCTCCACACTGCTTTAAAAAGTCATGCCAGCTCCTTGAACTGAGTCTATAAGCTCATTGGAAGCCAGTGCAGCTGTACCAAAATGTATGTAACATATGTTCTACCCCTAGTTCCAGTTGGTAGCCAAGCTGTGGATTTACATCAGTGGCAGTTTCCAGTCCATAAGGCCAGCCTCGCATCAGGTTTTAAAAAAATAAATAAAGGGAAAGGCTATTCCCTGCACACCGCTAGAAAAGGAAACTGTCTTTTCAAGAGAGCTCCACTTTTCACTGCCATTCAAGCAATTTTATTCAGAAAGGACACATAGACTGCCTTCGCACACAATGGCACACCGCAGGTCCAACAAACCCACAGTTTGCCCTAGTTCCTGCCACCACACTCCCAGATAATGACGATCTGAAGTCTGGGAGACTGCAAGAGGTTTGGGCTGTGCATGAAGGAAAGCCATGGCAGCCAATTAGAGAAGGAGAGAGGGAGGAACTTCCTACCCTCAACTCTAGCTTTACACAGTGGCAGCCTTCGGATGACATGGTGCCGCTTTCTGACCTGAGGTTCCAGGGGTGAAACTCAAGTGGAACCGAAGGTTCCAATTCAGACTTGGGGTCAAAAATCTTGGGTTGCTTTTTGTGATGGAATCACAGATTCCCTCATTCAGACGGCCACAAACCTGAACCTCCGGCACGGTTGCCTCTGGTTTGGTGTGATGTCCAAAGGCAGCCATAGACTGTCACCTTAGACTACGTTACGGAAAAGATTTTTCTAGTGCACTATATTTAGAGCACCAACATTTCACTTTTAAAAATTGGATGAGTACAGATAAGTGTCTTGGATAGAAGTGCAAATAACATTACCAATAAGTTTCCTGACAACAGTTTATCATGAGGAAGTAATATTTTATAACTAAAAGTTGTTTTTTAAAAAGAAAAAGTAAGATTCCTAGCATCTTCTTAGTATTTTTTAAAAAGCAAATGTAATAGCTTAGGGCAAAAGTTTCTAGTCCTGGAGAGAATTTGATTGTCTAAAGGAATAGAACGTGTATCTTGGGATCAGATTTTGCACTGTCAGTGTATATGTGATAGCATACACGAAGAAAGAAGAAAGATTAATTAAAAAATGATTTCCAAAGTTTCCAACATGTTTAAAACATAAACATATTGTACAACATCCAGATTAGGTTCCACTGAAAGTAATGGGACAAGTTAGTCATGACTAACTTCTTTCATTGATTTCAGTGATGCGTAGTCATTACTAACTAGTCTGGATTTTAGTCATTAATAACTAGTCATTTCTTCCTCAAAGGACAGAGAACAATCACAAACCATGAGCGTACCATGTTTCCTACCAAATGAAGGCTTGGCCATCTGCATTAATGCAAACATGGTGTTATCCACCACCACCACCACCACACACAGTATATGTTAATGTTGATAACCTCCTTGGTAAGTTGCTTACTTCTGTTAGTAATTTGGGGCAGGTAAATCTGTTAGATATGCTCAGTTGTTCAGTGAATCTGCAGTTAGGTTTCACTTTGTACTGAAGGATGTTGAATCTGCCAAACTGTTGTATCTGCTAGTTTTACTTAGTGAAAGCTATTCACATGCACATGCCTGGACTAAGGGAGCCCAGCCCATTTTTGCACGCACATGTGAACCGCCAGGATTGGCCTTGATCCCAGCAGCAACATGGCGGCAAACCTGCCTGTGAGGCCTCTCCCCAAAACAGGGTTGATGGAGCGAGCACTCCTGTAATCTCTTCTTCTTAATCATGAGGCAGCTGCGACTGCATGCATCTGTGGCTGCCACACTGTGGGGAGCCCGGGGAGGGGAGGGGAGGGGGGAACTTATGATGTACCGCACACTCATGTGGTGCATCTTTGTATTTTCAGGGGCTGGGACAACACATCCAAGCCCCTGACCCTCCCCACTAACTTGTTGCGCAGGGTATTGTCTGGGTGCGCGGAAAGTGTGCCCAGCAACGCTTCCTTCCTTGATGGTCTGTGGGGAAGGTACGTTTGACCTGCCTTCCCCTCAGCCCACCCTTTAGCCCTTCTCACGAATCGTGAGAAGAGGCTCAGTGTGTTTTGTTACTCAATGAAAATGCTATGTTAAGAGTTCTGTGTCCACCTGGAGTTATTTTGTGTAAATATTGCACAAGATCTTACAACATTGAGTGGAGAAGACATTCCATTAAGCTATGGAGTAGTTCCATGGTTAGAATAACCTGTAAAAAAATGGCTCGTCTTCCCTGCTTTTTCTTCATGGGTTCTAGATCTTCTAGTGTTATTTTGTATTTTGAAACTACTTAGGGCTTGTTCAAATGGTACGGCCAGCCACACATGTGAACACGAAGGCAGCATGCCAAAAATGTACCTGTTGGGAGGTTCTCCAAGAATGTCCCAGTGCCATCCTGGCAAATCCCTTGATCCCATGTGGGGACTGTTTATCTGAATGCCCCCCCACAAACATGCTCCAAGCACCAGGATAAAAGGAGTACTTGTAAAGCATATTTAGGGGCCATTCAGATTAATAGCCCCCACACATGATCAAGGAGTGTGCTGGGAGGGTGTCTGGATGTCTGTGGAGGATGTTCTGATGGAAGCACTCTCATTCCTTTTCACATGCTCTGCCAGTCATATCATTTGAATCGACCCTTCAGTATTGGTAGGTGTTGTAAAGGGATAGATAACCAATGGACTGACTGAATGGAAAAGTCCATAAGGAAGGTGTCAGCTGAGACTCGTGGGGCAGAAAATTCCACAGACTAGGCACTGCAACTGAGAAGATCCTGTTCTATGCTCCCACCAATCACACTTCTGATGGCTGTGGGATGGGCAACTGGGCATCTCCCCGGGGAATGAACAGGTCTATGTGGCAAGGGGGATCTTTAAATATCCTGGTCTCAAACTGTTTAGACCAGGGTTGTACAACCACCACCACCACCCCACCAGCTGTTGTTGGACTACAACTCCCACCATCCCTACTGACCACGGTGACTGGAGAAGATGGGAATTATAGTACAACAGCTGGAAAGCCAACGTTTTTGCAGCCCAGGTTAGACCTTTAAAAGTGATGATGGACACTTTGAATTAGGCTTGGAAACAAAGGAGGATACAAAGGCGTTTAAATAATAGAATCAAAGAGAATCAGCGGCATCTGGTGGGCCACTGTGTGAAACAGGATGCTGGACTAGATGGGCTTCCTTGGGCCAGATCCAGCAGGGCTGTTCTTAAATGAGCCCTCACCTGTACTCTAGCTGCAGCATGCTGCATAAGCAGCAGCCTGAACAATTGTCAAAGGCAGCCCCATGCAGAGTGCACTACAAAAGACTAATCAGGATGTGACCAGGGCACAGGCAGAAGTGGGTGGATCTGCCTTCCCCAGGAAAAGGATCAGTTAGCGCACCAGCCAAAGCTCCCAGTCACAATCACCGCCTGGTGAAGGGCAAAGCTAAAGAGGCAGGCACCCTTTTAATGTTTCTTTTTTAGATTGTGAGCCCTTTGGGGACAGGGATCCATCCATCTTTTTTAAAAAATTATTTCTCTATGTAAACTGCTTTGAGGACTTTTGTTGAAAAGCGGTATATAATTAATATTAATTAAAATGGCTCCCTGTCAGTGTTCTCTCTAATTTTTTTCATCCGTGTGCGGAATGGGTTTTGTTCTGGGCGGCAGTATCAAGGCAGTGTGTGCACACATGCAATCAGAGTGGGGCCTTCCTGATTCAACCTGAGTGGGATCTAAAATTAACTGAGCGGACATCAGAAAACATGTGAGTGCACGCACATGCGCACACCTTAGAGGGAACACTGCTCCCTGTCCCCAAAGGGCTCACAATCTAAAAAAGAAACATAGAACAGACACCAGCAACAGCTACTGGAGGGATGCTGTGCTGCGAGTGGATAGGGCCAATTATTCTCCCCCTGCTAAATAAAGAGAATCACCACTAAAAAGGTGCCTCTTTGCCCAGTTAGCAAGGGTTAAGGTGACTGAGTCCTGGATAACCTTTTCTCCTGAGTAAAAGTGCCTTCTTTTTGTCTGGGTCAGGTTTCAGCTCCTTGGCTCACATCCAGTCTCTGGCCCACTCATTGCTGGTTATGTGGGGTTCAAAGGTCAGCCTGGAAGGATGGATATGAGCCCTTGGCCAGGGCCCAACCTGACTGGCCCAGCACTGCCTCATGAGCATCTTTCCTAACTTGTGCGACTGAGCCAGCCTTGGCCTTCTTCCCAATCAACTTCGGTTCCCATGTCCTGCTTTATGTTCCATCACTAACGATAAGGTTGGCTAAGGGTATCCTATTAATAATAAATTCTTTGTGTGTCAAGTTCATTCAACAAGTGCAAGCAAAGAAGCTTCTTCAGTGTCTGGAACTTCCTTCCCACGGAGACCCATCTGAGCATTTTTTTTAGAAGAACTGGAAAGCTTCCAAATGTGAACTGACATTTGTCAGTGGGGGCGAAGCTGAAATATTTATTGTTTCATCTTTTTCACAGGTTTTAATTGGCTATTGTAGCTGTGTTTTGATGAATCGTTATCTATCTTTGAGTCTTTGTGTGTGGCTGTGCTGAAAATCTCAATAAAACCAATAACATGGTAGATAAATGGAAACACCAGTCCTAAGTCAGACCTGGCTCCTGCCAAATCAGGGGAAAAACTCAGCTCCTTCATTCATAACTGGTGCAAAATCCTATTCATCTCCATCCTCATTATAATGATAAAAGATGCTTATGAAGTTTTCCTCATGCAAAGCTCCCTCTGGATTTTGGAGTTCTAAATTATCTGATTTTATTTCTGGAGCAGTATCAGTGTGTTAGGGATCTGCTATTCTCCCAGGTTTTAAAAAACAAAATTCAGATTTGTACCTCGCCACAGGTTTTAGTTTGCATATTGTTTATGATGCAAACCAAAACCATTTTTAAAAAATGCACACTGGTGTACATAAATGCTGCTTAAATCACAGTGAAAACAGGGATCTGGCTATGACCATATAATCACAAAGTTCCTTTTTGCACTGTGATTTAATCAACATGTATATTATGCTGCTGTACATTGGTAATCTGTAGGGGTGGGGGAAGACGCAAATTGAAAACTGTAGCAATGCACCAATTCCAAAATTAATTTTACACATTTGCAAAGTTAAACCAAAAGGCAGGTTCAGTGGGCTTCAGGGCACAGCAAACCAACTGAACAGTATTGTACTGGGGAAATTTGCTGATCCCTATTTATAACTCTGTCAAGATGATGGAACAAGTCAAAAAATCAAGCAAACAAATGAGGGATCTTTTATAACTGAGCAATGCTGGATAAAATACCGAGGGCAGAAAAAAGAAGAAAAATATATACAATACATTTTATCATAGTGAAAGACTGAATAGCAATAAAGCCACACCAAGAAGTTAAGCTGGAAACAAGACAAAATCAGATATGGGGAAATATTATAAATGGCTGTACATTGTCATTGTAGTTCCCATTCCAGTACTGAATAAATAAAGATCAGTTTTCAGTGAATGCAGCCATTAGCTGTCAGCCCTCTCTCAATTGCTTAGTTTGTCAGTTTTGTTGTGACAGTGATTTCCCAGATTCTCTTACATGAGTCTTTTCATAGGAAGTCAGTATTTTAACCAGTGTTCTAGTTCATCACTGTATTCATTTTAGCTGCTGAATAAGCTCCACTTGGTGAATGAGGCAGGGCATGGACTGCATGGGAAAAGACAAACTGGTGTAGTGGGAGAGAGTGTTTTTTCTTTGGAAATGATTTTTTTTTTTTTTAAACACCAGAAGCTATCCTTGAAGATCTCTGCCCTGGAAGCAGGAGTTTAGTGCTGGGGATAATATGCTCTATGCATGGTCAGAGACACTCTTCATGTTCCAAGGCTGAATCCTAGCTAAGTTTTGAAAATCCAGGTTTTGGTTTCTCTCTGTATCTTATAGAAGGGGGCTACATATAGTGCAGTAATTGAAGATGAAGGATGGGTAGACATGGGCAGTACCTTGGCATATGCTCCTGTTCAGGATGTTATCCAAACCATTGGTCCTCTGGTTGACAGCTGCACTTACAGACTTCTCTTCATCTTCAGGCCAAGGTTTGTAACCTATGGCTGAAGTTGGGTGGAAGAAGAGGTCAGGGAGAATTCAGTAAATCTGTCCACCAGCCAGAAGCTGATGGGTTTGGATAGCGAGCTGGAGAGGAGCGCATACTCCCTCGGAACCTCTGATTCCCAGCTTATGGACTTTTGCAGGGCCATCTGAACCCACCCATAATTTGGTTTCTGTTCAGATATCTAAATAACTAGATTGTGGGTATGGGTGAAATGCTTGCTCTTGGAATCCACTTTCCACGCTCCTTGATCATGGCATGAACATATATTTATGGTATTTGCCCCGTGATCATTGTGTGAGGGGAAAGGTTTCAACCAGGCTAGCCAACCAGGCTTCAGGGCTTGGCCAAGTTGGGTGATGGTCAAAGCTTCACACCCAGTCAGAGGGTCCACCCAGCCGGGCTGACCCCGGAGGCCCCAAGTGCCAGTGGAAGTGCAAGCTGTCAGAGGGACTCATACCGCAACACCCAGGCCCCCCTCTCTGCAAATGGAAGTGTCCTTCAGAGGCCCCTACATAATTGTGGGGCCTCCAGGGGAAGCTCACATTGGCCGCTGAGCTGTCACCAAGGGATTCAGTGCCTCCTCTTCCCATCCTCCATCCCTTCCAGAGAATGAGAGTGGGATGTAGCCCCGCCTCCTCCAATCCGCCAAGGGAAGGTGGGGATGAGTTGTCACCACTGTCTTAATAGGGACAGTGCAGGAGGAGCCATCAACTGTTCTTGCTTGCTGCTGCCGGCCACCCATCACCTGCTGCCGCCAGTAAGCGGGCAGGAAGGAAGTGGCCCAATGCTTCAGCAGAGGGTTGGGCAGCAGGGATCCAACAAGCCAATCTACTATTGGCACTGGATCAAACTTCACCTCTCTGCAGTCCTCCCCCACCCCTGCTCCCATGACTGCTATTCAAGATGGAGGGAAAACCATGCAGAGCCTAACTGTGCATTTATCACAACATATAATCTGGCCCTTTCTTACACAACATTGAGCTAATTGGACCAGACAGGCCCTTGGTCCAATTAGCTCAATACTGTCTGTGCTGACTAGCAATGGCTCTCCAAGATTTCAGGCAGTGGGACCTGCCCAGCCCTACCTGAAGATGCCAGGGATTGAGCCTGGGACCTACTGCATGGAAAACGATGCTCTTCCACTGAGCCATAGTGCTCTCCTTACAGGGTGGAGAAGCAGCCGGTATCCTTGCCAGTTGCCACACCCTCACAGTGACACAAGGCAGGCACACCATGCAGATCTCTTAAGCAATTCCTTCCTGATATTTTGGAGTTCTGAACTGCCTGTTCTTTCTGAAGTGGAGCCAATCCATTAGGGAATTTTCATTGCTCTCTTTTTTGTTCCTGCATTTTGTACAGATCACTATATGCGCATACTTTGTTGCTGCTTTCGGCTCCTTCAAGATCCCCCCGCCGCCCGGTAACATTGCTGATACACATGTTAACACATGTTAAGTATTCTCAGTGTATTTTGTGTGGGTCAAAGGAGTGCATGTGTACATCAGCAGAACACCACCTAAAGCAATCTTGATGCAATCAAATATACAGCACAGCAGGTACTATGCAAATGCATTCAAAACTGGAACATATTGCCTATGGTCCTATTCTGGGAATTGTTAGTTAAATCAGAATGCAGGAGAAATGGAAAAGCAGAGGAGTGGTGTAGCTGCAAATTCAGAAGTGCTCTTCCATGTCAACCCCTATAGGCATGCCCACCCCAACAGCCACATCCCAGGACCATACCCACCACAATGGTCACACACCCCACTTAGATAGATTCCTAATCCTAGAGCTTGAACCTCGTTCACCCAGAAGAGAAGTCTGGATTGTCAACTTTTGGAAGCTCAGGTGGAGGCGGTGGCCAGGGGTGCCTTTGCATGGCTTCGGCTGGTGCACCAGCTGCGTCCCTTTCTCGAGAAGGCAGATCTGGCCACGGTTACCCACGCCTTAGTCACGTCGCGGCTGGATTACTGTAACGCACTCTACGTGGGGCTGCCCTTGAAGAATATCCGGACACTGAAGCTAGTGCAAAACGCGGCAGCGAGGGTTTTATCCGGAGCTGCCCGTTGGGAACATATCACCCCCATTTTGAAAGAGCTGCACTGGCTGCCGGTTCATTTCCGGGTCCAATTCAAGGTGCTGGTTTTGACCTTTAAAGCCCTAAACGGTTTGGGCCCAGGGTATTTGAGGGACCGCCTACTCCCAAGGGTTGCTGCCCGCCTGACGAGGACATCTGAGGGGGCCCTGCTCCGGGTGCCGACAATGAGGGAGGCCCGGCTGTCGTGCACTCGGGACAGGGCCTTCTCTGTTGCTGCTCCTAGACTCTGGAATGCTTTCCCAGTGGCCATTCATTCCTCGGACTCCATCATGGCTTTTAGAAAGCTTGTAAAGACTTGGCTTTTTACCCAGGCTTTTACATAATCATTTTTACTGCTGCTTCAGTGTGTTTTTATCTGATGTATTGTTTTTATGGCTGTTTTTATGTTTTTAGCTTGATGTTTTTAATTGCTTTTTTATTGTATGTTTTAATTTTTGTAAACCGCTTTGCGGTTGTGTTTTTAACAAAAGGAGGTATAGAAATGTAAAAATAAATAAATAAATAAATAAAAACTACAAAGGGTAGAAGATACCATATTTACCCAAATAGAAGACAACCCTGAATTTAAGACCACCCCTAAGAAAATAGAGGTTAAATAGCAGTTATTCCTGGATTTACCCCAAAGGAGCAGCAATCTGATCTTAAGACCACCCCGCAATTTCTAAAGTCAAGAAACTTGGAAAAACCCTCATCTTGGATTCAGGTAAACACAGTACTCCTTGAAACAGAAAACAGGAAGAATGGCAATAAGAGCAATTGTAGACTGATATTCAGTTATGTTAATAAAAAAAGGGGCTGGAATAGCAAAAATATAGCATATTCTTTCTGTCTAGAATGCAAAGGGCTCTGTGTCCCTGCTAAGACCCTGGAGGGGAAAGGTATAGAATAGCATCCCTGCAGCACTGCAGCAGAGCCAACGTGATAAAGGAAAGGAAAGGGGCAATCTGCTCATCACTATGCTTTTTGCATGCCTTTGGGGCAGTGTTCCCTATATGAGGGATTCCCAGATGTGGTGGACTACAACTCCCATAATACCCAGCCAAAGGCCATTGCAGCTGAGGATGGTGGGAATTGCAGCCAATCACATCTGGAAATCCCTGTTACAGGGAACACTGCTTTGCGGTGTTTCCCTGTCTTGGCTGTACTCCAGGCAATGAAATTCTTGTTGTGTGGGATAGTAGTGGGGAGACGCCTCTGTGCAATGGAGGCTGATGAACTGACAGTTTTCAGTGAAGAATTAGGGGCGTGGCCCATCTGCTGGGTGGGCCGTGTGGTCTGGCCCTACAGTTCTTTTAGTTCAATGCCCCAGATGTCTGATCTTACAGATACCGTATAGCTATAACAAGTAATAGGAAACAAATCCTTTATTGTAGGAACTCATTAATTCTCTCAGCCAGACAGTTAAATCTGTGCTAAAACTGAAGTTGATGTCAGAGTTTCCAACAGATGGAAATTTAATGCTAGATGTAAGTGGATTTTAGATGGGGCTGTAAGTGAGTTCCTAATAGAATGTTTTGTCCCCCAACACTAATGTTATTTAATGGATAATATTACACTGCTCTTTTCCTCCCACTGCTCCAATATTACATATAATCTGTGTAGCAGTTATAATTTAGGTATGCAAAGAAAGCTTCTATTAGACTGTTGCTGAATTCTTCAGAAGTACAGCATTAAGGCTGTAGAAGGAGCTAATCATACATTTACAATCAGTTGAGAGTTAGTGCCACTTTAGACAATCCAAAGCAAAGCAGTAACACATGAATAACTGAGTCCACTATCATATAATTTAGGGCATCATTTAGGTCAAGTCTTAACTATACAGTAAGAGAGTGTCTTCTAAATTAAAATATGGCTTCATTGTATGGCTTGCTTGCTTGCTTTCATTCATTCATTCTGTAGCAACAGAAAGGTCATTCTGCCAAATTTAGTTTTCAGCTAGAATGATTTATTCTTGCAAGCCTTTACTTTTTAGAATCCAGCATTGGTTAAAATGAATGCATTTGGATGCACGCGTTTCTGCTGCTAGAAATTCCATAATAAAAAGAACAGTTTTTAGGATGGACAAAAGAAAGCAATTGTCTCTGGCAAATTTTAAAAAACATCTAAACCCCCATCTTTTTAACCAAGCTTTCTCAGCCTTTTAAAATTTGTTGGTTTTAATTTTGTGATTGGTTTTAAATTGTTGAATTGTTTTAACTTTTCATATGTGTTTTAATTGTTTTATGTTAACTGCCTAGAGACGAAAGTTTGGATGGTATATACATGTGATGAATGAACGAATGAATCACACAATACATAATTAAGCTATGGAGTTCTCTGCCACAGGATGTGGTGACAGCGACCAGCCTGCGGGGCTTTAAGAGGGGCTTAGACAAATTTATGGAGGTCTGTCAATGGCTATAAGCCACCTCCAGTCTCAGGGGAGATGCCTCTGAATACCAGTTGCAGGGGAAGCAACAGCAGGAAAGAGGGCATACATTCACCTCTTGCCTTGCTTGGGCTGTTCTTATGTTTGTTTGGTTTGGCAAAACAGTCACAAAACATAAATTCTCTATTAGCAAGATCCCCCCCCCTTGGTAGACTCCCAGATGGGTTATTTGGTTTTAATCTGGAATCACTTAAGGATCTATAGTCACGTTACGGCTTTGGTAATGGTGGGATGAAGCACGTGGCTGAACTGCCCTAAAATCAAATTGATGCAGCCCAGGAAGAAGGACCAAGGAGTGGGGAGCTAGAACAGGAACTTTCAACTTTGGATTCCCAGATGCTGGGATCACGAGAGTAGAAGTGCATCTGGGAACCCAAGGTTGAGAACTCCGGAGCTAGAAGAAGCAGAAGCTCAGAGCAGGAGGTAGCAGGAGGGTAAGAGAACTGGAGGGACAGATTGAAAAGGGAGGGTGGGTAAAGGAGTGGAGATCCAGCTCCAGATGGCGGCATGGGCCTTTTGCACTGACAACCCTAATGACCACTAGGAGCACTGGGAGTAGAGATAGTCAGTTTGGGTCTCCTTCTCTTTCCGTTTATCTCTGCCTCTATGGCCCCTCAGTTGATAAGAGTGTACTCAGGAACTTCCTGGGAGTGACTTCCTTCTTCTTCTTCTTCCCAGAATGCTTCTCGCTCTCTCTCTAACCGCCATGTGTCTATAGGTCTCTCTCTGACCAACATATAGCCAGAAGTTAGATACAGGTCTTTTCCTGTCATCATGTACTCTTGAATGAAGTAGATTTAGTTTAACCTTAAGTCAGTCTCCATCCTTATCTTTTACAAGTTGTTGCCCCTGAGACCCTGTTAACTTCTGCTGCAATGGGAGTGAGTTAGCTCCTGAAATACTCTGCTATGTAAGTAATTGCCCCCAACACAAAGGAATGAGAGTGGACATGGAGGGGAGAAGGAAAACTGGGTGGAAGAAAGAGATTCATATGTCCAAGCACTGCAGAAATGAGGAAGCTTGAAGTTCCTAATGGGGAGAAACACCCACACCAAATCTTCGCCTGCAGGCCTCTAGTTTTCTACCAAGAGCCATTCATTCTCTTGGAAAGTGAATGTTCTTCCAAGAGACACAGCACCAGACTCCATCCCTTCCTCAAACAGCCTTCTCTCTGAAAGCCATAAGCAGCTCTTAATATTAATCTTGTTCCTAGGTAAATTTACCTCAGAGACCTTTTAGACACTCATTCCAATTGCTTGTGTTAGAGTCGAAATCAAATATTGCAGATACGGAGGAAGTTCCTGAGCTACACTGAAGCAATAACTCTGCTGCATAACCCACTCGCAGGGGAATCTTTCAGAGCTGCGAGTGCTTACTTTTTATGACTTCAAAACAATTATACATGTAGTTAGAACACAAAAGAGCCTTGGACGGATGAAACAAATCTCTTCCAGGTTTATTAGAACATTACCCTTTGGAAGAAGGCCAAGGAGCCATCAACACTCCTTGAAACTAGATTCCCTACCCCTGGAGAAACCTACCCTATCCATAGCAATGCCTCTTTTATCTTTCTTTGTTTCATATGGATTTTATAAAGAAGGTTCTTGCAAAAATGGAGAGCTTGATTGTAGCGCACGCGCGCGCGCACACACACACACACACACACACACACAGAGAACTAAATAGGATTTCAAAAAGTTGATTCTTGGCTTCCGAGATCAAAAGGGTGAAGAGAAATACTCCACAATAAATAGCTCACCATCATTTCTGAGCATAATGAGAACTTTTCTATCAGCAGAAACAGCCTCTGCATGCAAATTGTGCAAGCTCACCTCATCTCTGTTGGGAGCGAATTGGTTCAAAACCTTTTGCGATTCGAAAACTGTTGAGTTTGTTTGGTGAGTCACGTCAAGCTGAGATTGCTACACTCATAGGTGGAACTGGGGGGGCAGGCAGGGCACGTGCCCTGGGCGCCACTGAGGAGGGGGTGCCATGCCAGTTCCTGCCACCCCCACCCCACTGCTCACCTGCCCAGCCCCAGGGCCACTCAGCCACTTGACTCCAGCTCTGCCCTAGGATTGGCAACGAGGCCTAGGATGAGAGCGGCCTGCAAATTGCAGAGCTTTCTCTTCTCGGCTCTCAGCTGATCAGCGGGTGGGCGGGGTTTCCAGAGAGGCCTCCGAGTAGGCCTCCCTGAAGCCTGAACTCGGCAGGCCAAGCTAGCCAGGAAGGAGGAGGCAGGCAGAGCTCTGCAGCAGACCCTCTGCCCAGACCAGCCAGCACAGCTTTTGCCAGGTAGGCTCTGAATTCCTTTTTGTGGTTGCACCCCCCTCCCCACCATATATAGGGATCTGCTTGCCATAGGGCTTTGATATGGGGGGGGGAATGAGAAGTCTCTGAATATTTAATTTAAAACAGACTGAAAAATTTGCTGGCTTTAAAAACAAAAACTATCTTAAAAGGCCTATAAGTGGCTTGTTTCATGGCAGAAAATTACAAAAACTTCTGGAACAAGTATATTTTATTTTATTTATTTATTTATTTATTTACATTCATTCATTCAATCATTCATTCATAAATGCACTTATGTTCAAGTTGTTTTGCAACCCAGAAGGTCTGAGTGAGAACTGTGAAGCATGTGTTATGCTTTTATTTTATTTTATTTTTCTTGTGTGTGAACTGCTCTCCAATATCTTGCAGGGACTTCAGTGTGCATCTGGCCAACATGTGAATGCAGCACCTCCATTACAGAGGAGATGTGTGTTAAAGGGCTTTAAAAGCCTCGTGTGAAAAACCTCCCGGAATCAAACTTTACTGAATTTGTTCAGAATTCTGAAAAAACAAACATAGGCTCACCCTGCATGGTTGAAAGTCTCCTTTGCTAATCTGCAGCGAGGGGGCCATTTTAATAATTAGCATTGCTAGTGTGTTCTAGGCATTAAAAGTAGCACAAATATATAGTACTCAATGTATATCACTATATACTGTGAAGTGTGCATGTGTGTATTCAGTGAAATGTATTTCCAGGCAGCATACTTATTTTGAAATATCAGACTTAAATCCTTGGGGGCCTGGGATGTGTGGAGGCCCTGGACTTTGAGGGGCTGGGGGCCCATTTTAAAATCTCATCTTGGCCCATTCCAACCTTGCTATGCCCCTGGCGGTCACTACACATGGGTTTCTGCACAACACCTGCACAGAAAAAACTTCCATGTAGAAAATGTGTCTCTTGTAAATTGACCCTGAATTTTCCATCCATGACTGGGATATTTGAGAGTTAGAGACAATAATAAAAGAACAGCACACTGCTTGTGACAGGAAGGGGCAAATTACAATGATTTCTTAGTCTGGCAGGGGCTGGTTTTGGCCGTGGCAGAACTTGGCTGTCTGCTCCTGTTGCAAATGCCTCTGTCTAGTGTGGCAAACTAATGTATCCTCTTCCCTCTTGGTGTCAAAGTAAGCACTAGTGTGTTGAATGCACATATACCCCATCATGAGCCAACAGTCATCATAAGACAAAGGCTGGCAGGAATCATTCACTGGTTTATAGACCCACCACCACCACCTTCTTCTTCCCCTATTTTGCTAGTGGCTATTTGGGCAGGTGATCCTCTAGGACAAAGTCATGTTTTTTTTAAGAATGAGATGAGACAGAGAAAATGACACTTGGAATCCTTGCATAACTCCTGACTGTTGTTCTAAGTCTTTTACAGAGATGGCTCATGTTTTCAGGTTTTGATCAACAATCATGTCTAGATGGTACAGTGTTCCTTTTAACAGGGATTTCCAGATATTGTTGACTACCAGTCCCATTATTCCTGTTTGGACAGGGGCACAATTTCAGTGCTTGCCCTAGGTGCTATTTTCTCTAGTTACGCCTCTGGCTACACTACGCTCTTCAGCAAAACGAAGGCTGGGGACAGAAATAGTTTTCAAAAGCGCTGCAGAGGGGCCTGATGGGGTCATCGTTTCCCAAGGTGTTCACACTTATTTCTTTCATCCCACTGTCTCCTCTGGTCAAACACATTTTAGCAGGCTTTGTGCACACTTTGGACAATGAGGCCTTTATAGAGTAGGGGGAACACTATTGTCTGCCTTCAACCTAATCAGATCTCCTCCAGTTGTTTTTCAGTAAAAGGAAAGGGGGTGGGCGAGGTTTCTTCATGTAGGTCACTCCCTAGTTCTGTCCAGGTCCTTCTCATTATTTTACATGACTGGTATGATCAAGGCCAACTGACCCAACCTCATCTTACCAGCTGTGCTTTCTTTCTGCTTTCCTCTGTGTTCTATTCTGGTTGCTCATCATCTGATTCTGTTCCTTACTACCTTAGGAACCTTCAAACCTAACTAATCTCAAGTTAAACCCAGGACTTCTATCTATCTATCTATCTAGTTAGATTTCTGTACCGCCTTTCATTAAAACCATCTTAAAGTGATTCACACAAAAGGTAAAACAAGACTATAAAAATGCACAGTTAAAATATTAAGCTAGAATATTAAAACACAGATCTGATTTTTAAAAATTAAAAAACAAACAAACCCAACAAGCGCAATAACTATAAAGAAGAAAGCAATAGAAACAATCATATAAAAGCCTGGGTAAAAAGCCATGATATTACATGCTTTCTAAAATCTGTGATGGATATTGAGGAGCAGAGTCTGGGGGCAACAACTGAGAAGGCCCTGTCCCGCATACATGAGAGCCGTGCCTCCCTCATTGTCAGCACCCAGAGCAGAGCCCTCCCCCCAGACGACCTTGTCAAGTGGGCAGCAACATTGATTCTTCAGACTTGGACCAAGGGCTGGTTGGCATAGTTGGGCACTCACCAAAGCACCAGGGTCCTCAGATGGGCCACTGAAGATCTCCGAGTCTACCTCTGTGCCCACAGCCTGTGTAGTAGTGGTGGAGTGGAACATAGGAAGCTGCCATATACTAAGTCAGACCATTGGTCCATCTAGCCCAGTATTGTCTTCACAGACTGGCAGTGACTTCTCCAAGGTTGCAGGCAGGAATCTCTCTCAGCCCTATCTTGGAGAAGCCAGGGAGGGAACTTGAAACCTTCTGCTCTTCCCAGAGCGGCGGCTCCATCCCCTGAGGTGAACATCTTACAGTGCTCACATGTGGTCTCCCATTCAAATGCAACCAGGGTAGACCCTGCTTAGCTAAGGGGACAAGTCATGCTTGCTACCATAAGACCAGCTCTCCTCTCAGTGACCCACTCTCTCAGAGCTCACCTAGGTCAGAAAGGACCTATGAAGAGCAGCTTGCTCAGGGCCTCTGGTCCTTGCAGCTGGTCCTGCCTGGACCCTTTGCCAATGCAAGAATACTGTAGTGCCAGTGATCTGGAGCACATACTGTAGCAGGTACTGGACAGGCAGTCCAGAAACCAACCAACCAACAGGATGACAGACTAGCAGGCAATCTGAAAGTGCAGAGAAAAAGCATTGTAACCTTCCTCAACAACCAGTTATACAAACTGAGGGAATGGAGCAGATTGGGGAACTTTAAAAGCAGGCAGTGGCACAAGACTGGCAATCTAAGGACACCTGATTCCCAGGACTGGAAGAGTTTTATATTAGGGGTGTGCACAGAACCGATTCTGGTGGCTCGGTTACAATTTGAGCCAAATTCAAACCAGACTGCTGGACTGCTTTGAGTTGACCGGTCCAAGGGTCAAGCCGGGCCAGTCAGGTCCGGAACCGGTATGATTTGGGTTGAGGGGCATGCTTGTGAAGGGGAATCTGGTGAGTATTCCCCTTTAAAAGCAAAGGAGGGAACCCTGCCTGACTTAAAAAAAGCTCCTAATGGGGGGTGGCAAGAGGGCACCTAATTTTTGGAGGTGGTGGTGGCACGACTCTTCTGAACTCCAGACCAGGTCTCATGCTCCAGTGCAGCCCAGTTATGGCCTCCATGCATGCGCAGAAGCCAGAACTGGGCCATGCTGGAGCGCAAGACCTGGTCCAGAGAGTTGTGGCACCACCGCCTCCGACAATGAGGTGCCTTCTCACCATCCCCATTAGGAGTTTTTTTTTAAAGGCAGGCAGAGTTTCCCCTTTGCTTGTATGGCAGGAGAAAAAGGGTTTTTTAAAAAGTCCCACTGCTGTCCGCGCAGGGGCTGCGGTGTCACAACACAGGAAGTGTTGGGAAACGGCACCGGGCCAAATGGCAGGCCATGGCATTGCTCTGCTTGCCATCCGCCGCCCATCGCTGCCGCCGCTGGGAGGCTGGAAGAGAAGCCAGTGTCTGACTTTTCGCTTTCCCGTGTTAATGACACCTGGGCTGCGGAAGGCCTTGTGATGGCTCTTCTTAAGGCGGAGTCCTCTGCCTGTTTCCCCAAAGGATAATTTCATCACGATCATGTCAGGGCTGGCAGCCTTCCCACTGTCCTGCTTCTGCTGCTTGGAAACGGTAAGGAGGATGGGGGAAGCTTCCCAACTGAGAGAGCTGCGTCTGCGCAGGGGGAAGGCGGACCGCGTGCAGCCCTGCGTGGCTCGGGCCTGGGCTTGTTGACTCGCAAGTAAGCCCTTCTGAACGGAGCGGGGCTTGCTCTCTAGTGGTGGTAGGCGCGCCCAGGACTCCCGCCGGCCGCTTTGCAGCGACGACCACGTGTGCCGCGCTCTGATTCGCTTCTCAAGAAACAAGCGGACCCCGTTCCACAAAGCAGGTTTTTACACCCAAGTAAGCCCAGTACGGAGCTCACTGCCCGAGCAAACGTGCCTTCCTCGGCCAGAAAAGCGTGTTTTCCAGTGCATGGGACGCCCGCCAAGTTCTCAAAGTGCAGTTGCAATCTGTTTTTGCAGGCGTAAACGTACGCTCTGCTTGCCATCCGCCGCCCGCCGCTGGGGTGTGTGTGATTGGAAGGATTACTACCTCACACACCCCAATAGCTATCTCTCCTCAGTCGCGCGGCAGCTGGAATGTGAAGGATTCTGGTTACAACACGGAGGTTTGCAGGGGTGGTGGTGGTGGTGGAAGGACTACTGGCTCACCCCCCCCCACCCAGTAGCCATCCCCTCAGCATTGGGTTTTTTTAAAGATACACGGAGGTTTGCGGCAGGGGAAGGCAAGCGGAAAGCTGCTTGCTTGCCTGCCTGCCTAAAAAACAACACAGAGGTTTTCAGGGGGTGGAAGGACTACTGGCTCACCCCCCACCCAGCAGCCATCCCCAGCCATCCCCTCAGCATTGGGATTTTTAAAAATATATTTTAAAAAATTGTTAGCATTGTCTGTAGAAAATGTAGATGTTCGCATCCTAAGATTAGATTTGTTATTTCAAATGAATAGGTTAACTCCAATCTCTCTCACCTCTGCAGTCCCCAGCCACATGCATCTCACTTATATACCCATTTTCTCTCTGGCCTTCTCCCCCTGCCCCCACCCTTCTTGGACTGCTCCCTCAGCTTAACATCCTTTCCTAGGCCTGTCAATTCCCTTGTTGCCTACCCAGGCTCCTGCCTAATTTTGCTTTTTCTATGCCTCTTTACCTAGCTCCTTCTGCAAGATCTGAGCAGCTTATAGAGACTTTCTCTCTCTCCCTCAAGCCAAACCTACCTATCCTCTTTCCATTTCTTTCTTTTTTAGCTTTTTCTCTTTCTCTCCCTCTCTCCCTTCAAGCCTGCTCCATCCTCTTTTTTCTTTTTCCATCCCTCTGTCTCTCTCTCTCAAGCCAAGCCTGCCCCATTCTCTTCCTCAAGCCAAGCCTGCCCTATTCTTTCCCTCTTTCTTTCCCCGTCTCACTTCTCTCTTTCCTTCTTATAAAAGCCTGTGTGGTGAAGGATCAAAGTATAAGAGAAAAACTTCTCTAATTTTTTTCCTTAGAAGTGCTCCGTGTGATGATTTGGCAGAGGGGAAAGAAAGAACAATGCATTTTATTATTATATATTTTGTACAGATTGTATTGTATTTATTTTATTAGAATTTTTAATTCAATTTATTTTATTTCAATTAAAATAATTAAAATAACCCATAAGCCAAGTCACGGTCAGTTTTGGCTCACCAGGTCATTTGAGTTGTGCATGCCTGTAGTATAGTACTAATAGATAAACTTGAAACCCCTTTACTAACTGCTTGTCTGGGAAACTGCACATGAAGAATGTAGTGGTCTTTGAACCTCCGCACGAAGAATTTAGCGGTCCTTGACTCCAAAAAGGTTGAGAAACACTGGTGTAGACAATACTGAGCTAGGTGGGACCAATGGTCTGACTCAGTATATGGCAGCTTCCTATGTTCCTATGGGTCTCTGGAAGCCCATGTGAGCATCTGCCACCACACCAGGGACAGCCATGAGAATTGTTCCTTCATCTCTGGTGTGCGAATCACTGGGGATCGACTGTTATACAGCACAAATCTGCCCTTTACAACAACGAACTTTGATATATTACTTCTTTGACATAAAAGTGTGTTTATTTAGCATTTGAAACCCCGCTGGGCACAATTGAGCTATTAGCAATTCAGTTCTAAATTGTGTTCAAGAGGCACCCCTGTTAAACTTATGAATCACATATACAGGAATAAAATTAACTCTCTATTTATTCATATCGTCATATTTTCATGTTGCCTCCGGAGTTTTCAGTTGCCAAAAAAACATTATAAGATATCTGTAATATTTGAAACAGAATGCTCAGTCTCTCATATGCATGTGATTAATTACTCACAGGATCAGAAAACAGCATGCTCAATTTTACTATCAAAAGAAGACGAACGTGATTGATGGAACTGGTATATTTCTCTATAATTCTGAGGGGAGAAATAAATAAAAGACTGGAAGAGGAAGTTGGAAAATGAAAGTAAACTCTGTAGAGAAATTCCGAGCATGTGGAATGCACTCCCTGTAGATATCTGTGACTTAACATCTTTGTCAATCTTTAAAAGAGCCCTTAAAACACATTTTTTTAGCCTGGCTTTTAGTAATCTTTGAATGTTTTAAATTGCACTCATTCAGTCAATATAAGGAGACAAATAGGATTGTGAAATCTGGCCTTACTCCTGATTAACATGTAAGTGTCAGTCCCACCCCTGCCCTGAATGCAGTGTGAGAATGGGGCCTATTTGCAGTCAGAAACCATAGCCAAGCCAGGTTCCTGACGGTGAAGAGAGGCCCTGCTTGTGTACTTGGGAGATTTGGGTTCAAGTCCCCACTCGGCCATGAAGCCCATGAAGCTTTAGGCCAGTCATTCTCTCTCAGCCTAACCCCACCTCACAGGGTTGTTGTGAGGAAGAGGAAGAACTATGTAAGCAGCCCTGAGCTCCTTGGGAAAAGGAGCAGGATTAAAAGTTCATGAACAGATAAGTAAGAAATAAATAAATGGTGGGCATGTAGTGACCGTTTTTGCGATGCACCCAACAATGCTGGTCAGGGCTTAAGAACATAAGGCTTGATTGCTGAATCAGGTCCAAAGCCTATGTAGTCCAGCATGCTCTTTCCCATGGTGGTCCACCAGATGCCTCTGGGAAGCCCCAACCAAGAGATGAAGGCATGCCGTCTCTCTTGCCACTGATTCCCTGCAACTGGTATTCAAAGACATTCTGAGTCTGACCTTGGAGGTTGCCAATAGCCATCAAAACTGGCAACCACTGATAGACCCATCTTCTATGATTTTTATAATACTCTTTTAAAGCCATCCAAAGGGTCATCCAGCAATCCCCTTCCCCGCCACAAATTCACCGAACATGCAAAGGAAGCATGAGAAGTGGGTGATGGTCATCCATGCCAGAGCAGCAGAAGGATTCTACTGTATGCACGAAGCCCCTAACCCAGGGGTTCTAAGCCTTGGGTTCCCAGCTACTGTTGGACTTCAGCTCCCATTATCCCCATCCACAATGGCCAAAAGCCATGATGCGGGCTGTAGACCAATGACGTCTAGGAAACCAAGCTGAGAACCCCTGTCCTAACCGATAGCAGCCTCCCTTTTCATCCCAGTGGGGGAAGGCAACCTGTTCCTTCCTTCTATCAAAATGAAGGATGCAACCAAGTGCACAGAGCAGAGATCTACAACCAAGGCCACCAGAGAAGGCAGTTTCATACAAAATGGAGGCAAATTTTTGATGCGCCCCAAAGTTTCCCCCTCTGTGGCTAATATTAGCTCCAGGGGGGGCATTTGGATCCCCCCTCATGTGGCTACTTACTGAGAATACAAACCTTTGGCACACTCATTCATCATGTCTAGTTTGGCCAGATCAAAATGGAGCTCTTAGTAAGACTGGAGAAAAGAAAAGATCAGAGAAGTTTTTCATTTTCCTACGTGGGCATTCACATTTTTCCCAGCCAAGGGTGTAGGTGTGGGGCAAAAAAACCACATCCATGCATTCTCTGCTTTTATAAGATTCAGTGCTCCCTATTGCCCAGAACTGGTCCATGTTTAGTAAGTGAGTAACTAAAGAAATGACTGCAGGTGTATCTGCATCCGTATATACAGAAGCATTGTACAAGATGAAAACAAAGAATTGATCATAACATTTTAGTGTTGGGAGGTACCTTGGAGGTAGGGATGTGCCCAAATCACTTTGACGCCTCTTGGATGAGGTGTCGAAATGATTCAGCTCCGCGCAGCCGAAATGTTTCAATGCGGGGCAAAGGGTTCCTTTAAAAGCAGGCAGGCAGGTCCTACCTGCCCCTTCTGTGAGCTTCCGTCGCCCCGCCCCACCCCGCCCCATTGTGGCACTGTTCTAAGAAACACATCTCAGTGAAAGGGCCAGCCCATGCCACAGTCTCCTTTATAATGCCCCGCCATGGTGATGAGAGTCTTCTCCCAGCATCCCTCACGCGGCATCGGCATGCAAATGTTTTCAGTGCATGCATCCTTTTAAATGAACCCCTCCCCGCCCCCTGGGATGTGCCCAAAGTATTTCAGACACATCCCTACTTGGAGGTCTTCAAGTCCAACCACTGGATCGATACAGAAAACCTCTAGGAAAGGAAAGCTCACCACCGTTCAAGGCAGACTATTCAGAACATGGGAAACTGTCTTATACCAAGTCAGACCATTGGTCCATTTAGCTCAATGTTGTCTACTGACTGGCAGAGGCTTCTCCAAAGTTGCAGGCAGGTGTCTCTCTCAGCCCTATTTTGGAGATGCCAGAGAGGGAACGTGGAACCTTCTGCATGCAAGCATGCAGATGCTCTTCCCAAAATGGCCCCATCCCCTAAGGGGGATATCTTACAGTGCTCACACATGTAGCCTTAAACTTAAATGGGCTGACCCTGCTTAGCAAAGGGGACAATTCATGCTTGCTACCAGAAGACCAGTTCTCCTCCCCACCAGTTCTTCATAAAGCGTAGCCTACATCTGCTTCCTTGTCATATCAATCAATTGGTTCTAATCTTGCCCTCAGAATCAACAGAGTAGTGGTGTGCATTAAACTGGTATGCCCAGTTCGGTTCAAGTCCAAACTGGTCTCAAAGTGAACCAGGCATGTTCAGTTCCCACTCCCACCCACCCCCAACATACCCCATGGTTTGGCTTGAATTCGAGCCGGTTCGGGGGTTCTAACAATTTTTTTTTAAAAACCAACTCACCGCCTCTGGGGCTCGCTGCCGCAGCCGTGCAGACTGCCAGTGTGCATGTGTTGCAGCCTCCAAAATAGCCACTGCCACCATGAAGAGGCCCAGAACAGGCCAAACATGGACTACAATGGCCCGAACTGGGCCGACTGGAGACTAGGGGGACACCAGCAGGGGGAAGGAGAATCACTGGAGACTCCCCCACAGCAGCACTCCCTGGAGGTGGTGAGTTGTTAAAAAGAAAAAAAATTGTTGTTGTTCGAACCTCCGGAACTCGAGCTGAATGGGGACTGGTTCAGCTCGAGCCGGTCAAGTTCAATGTCAGACCGGCCCAAACTTGAGTCAGTTTGCACATCTCTACAACAGAGGTCAAGTCTGTTCCACCTTCTTTGCGACAGTCATTTGGACATTTGAAGACAGTTATCATATATCCCCTCTTCCATCTTCTCTTCCTCGGGCTAAACATCCCCAGCACCTTCAACCATTCCTTATAGGACTTAGCTTCCAGACCCTTTACTGTCTTTCTTGCCCTCCTCTACACCCACTCCAGTTTATCAATGTCCTTCTTAAAATATGGTGCCCAGAACTGGACAGAGTATTCCAAATAAGGCTGGGTAACATCTGACATTTTAGCAAAATGATATGATAAAAGTAAAATCCAATCTGAAAACCTTGCCGATAGAGCAATATTCCTTTGACTCATAACGAGCCACAGGAGAGCCAACAGAAAAGGGCAGATTTGTATAAACAGCAGAGAAAGAAATTTGTGTTGACTTGGGAGTACATAAGAATCCTAATAACTGTTTTATACTGATCCATTTAACAACATTTCCAAATAATCACTGCATTTTTTCCATTGCATTTCATCCCCACAAAGTAAAAAGCCAATGAGGAACTCAAGTCCTTGTCGTAATGAATGAACAAATAACCATTGTTAACAAATCCTCATGCTACAACAAGCAGCTGGTTATTTAACCAGACACTTCACTTTTTTCAGAGCCTTTCCCACCTGCTTCAGCATTCTGATAACAAATGTGCAATGTAGAATTCACAGGGGCATCGAGTGCAGTGAGTGGTGTGTGTGTGTGTGTGTGTGTGTGTGTGTGTGTGTGTGTGTGAGAGAGAGAGAGAGAGAGAGAAAGAGAGAGAGAGAGAGAGAGAGAGAGAGAGAGAGAGTTCTTCCCCAGCCTTTCCACATTTTACTTGTCTTTAAGAAACAAAGCTCCTGCCTTTTATCCTTGATATGAGAGACATACCATCCCACATTTGTTTCCATTTTTAAATGCTTTCTCACCTTTTCTCATTTATTCTTGCAAAGTCTAATCTGCTCAACCTACCACCTCCAACCTTTCAACATTTGAAAAGCAAATATATCTTTATTAAATGTGGCAGGTCCCTTAAAACAAAAGGCAGTGCTTGTTTTCTTAAATGGCCAACACTGGAACACATGTTATGGTCATCGCAAGTAAAATTGGTGTGCAGTATACATAGGTACAGATCTGTGCACATATACAGTAATTCATACATTGGCTTACATGCCCTGTAGTGCAACATACCCATGCTGCCGCGCAATCACCCACCGCTGACTCTTACACTATTCCACAGCATGCATGACTCCCATTATTCCTTATGGAAGTAGCACACAACATGTAATTGTGTAAGAATCAGTGGTGCCAGTACAGGAGGCCTTCTTTATTCATGGTGGCTCCATTCCAACCTATTTCCATGGATATCAAAACTGTGAATAAAGAGACCTTAATCCGATGGGGTTCGGGGTGTTAGGTTCCTAAGCACACTGAAGTGTGCTGAAAATCACAAGAAGGGGGGGGGGAGAAGAAATAAGCACATAAGAAATAAGCTTGCTCTCCAGCTCTCCAGCAATGCCTCCCTAACTCCCAAATGGCTCTGCACAACAAAATGGAGGCAGGAAATGATGCCATATGTCATTTCCAGCCGCTCAGGAACCGTGGAAAGGCAAAATAACACTATTTCCGACTTGTGAATAAAGAAACTGGGTCCCTATGGCCCAACCATGGATATGTGAATGGAGAACCCGCGAATAAAGAGGGTCTCCTGTACGGCCTTTCTGTGCAGCAGGGTCACCGGGTCATTTAGGATTTGCTTTTCTTCAAAATATGGGATTGTTTCACCCATATTAAATGAACATCTCAGATGAGGATCTCTCCAAACTGGGTGAGTGTGTAAAAAAATGGCAAATGTGGTTCAATGTTGGCAAGTGTAAAGTAATGCACATTGGGATGAAAAACCCCAACTTCAATATACATTGATGGGATCTGAGCTGTCGGTGACTGACCAGGGGAAGGATCTTGGGGTCGTGGTGGACAGCTTGTCAAAAGTGCAAACTCAATGTGCAGCAGCTGTGAAAAGGGGCCAATTCCATGCTAGGGATCATTAGGAAGGGGAGTGAAAATAAAACTGCTGATATTATAATGCCCTTATACAAAATGATGGTGCGGCCACACCTGGAATACTGCGTACAATTCTGGTCACCACATCGAAAAAAGGACATTGCAGAACTGGAAAAGGTGCAGAGGAGGCCCAGAGCACCTTCCTTATGAGGCAAGGCTACAACACCTGGGGCTTTTTAGTTTCTTCTCCCTCTCATGTAACACTCGAACCAGAGGTCATCCCATGAAATTAGTTTGCTAGGAAATTTGCTTCCAACAAATGGAAGTACTTTTTCACACAACACACAATCAACTTGTGGAATTCTCTGCCACAAGATATGGTGACAGCCAACAACCTGGATGGTTTTAAGATGGGTTTGGATAACTTCATGGAGGAGAGGTCTATCAATGGCTACTAGTTGGAGGGCTATAGGTCACCTCCAGCCTCAAATGCAAGATGCCTCTGAATACCAGTTGCAGGGGAGTAACAGCAGGAGAGAGGGCATGCCCTCAACTCCTGCCTATAGGCTCCCAGTGGCATCTGGTGATCTACTGTGTGAAACAAGATGCTGGACTAGATGGGCTTTGAGCCCGATCCAGCAGGGCTGTTCTTATGTTATGTTCTTAACAAAAGGACAGATTGGACAATACTTCACCCCGATCATGTGAAGGAAAGTGAGTACAGTGGCTGACATACAGAGCAAGGATGTGCCAGTGCAGCAAGAGAGCAGCCTAAGAGAACTTCCCATCGCACAAATATCAATTGTCTGGGGGAAAGTAGGTTGAACCTTGCCTTCTCTCCACTGCCCTCCTCCCCCTGGTACTGGCCATGTGCACTACCACCTTGTTTGTTTGTATGGACAGGTTGTAAACTGCAACTTTCAGAGGTAGTGGAGGATTTCTTTTGGTGGTCTGGGCAAGGTCTGAAACCTACCTGTGAAACTGGTGTGACTCTATCTTTTGCAGTTTGGTCTGAGTTTCACATCAGTGAGTGAATGAGGCCCAAGCAGCTTTATATTATAGATAAATACAGCTAGTTACAGGAAGATGAAGTTAGATCTGCACTCGGGTCATTACCAAGTTGGAAGGCTACAGGAATTGATGGAATAGCTACAGAAATATGGCAGGCAACAGAAGAAGAATCAGTCAAGGCTCTAACCACACTATGCCAGCAAATTTGGAGAACGACACAGTGGCCAACTGATTGGAAGAGGTCAGTCTACATACCCATACCAAAGAAAGGAGAACTAATGCATTGTGCAAATCATTGCACAATATCCTTAATTTCACATGCTAGCAAAATAATGCTCAGGATCATCCAATGCAGATTAGAATCCTACATGGAAAGGGAAATGCACGATGATTAAGCTGGTTTTAGAAAAGGCCGAGGAAGAAGAGCCATCATGGCTAGTGCACGCTGGATAATTGAGAAAGCCAAAGAATACCATAAAGAAGTCGATATGCACCTTAATGACTACGAAAAATCCTTAATCGCTTCGACCATGTCAAGTTGTGGAATATCCTATGGAAAATGGGTGTCCCAGAACATCTCATTGTTCTCATAAGACACAGGACAGTAAGCCACAGTCCAGACAGAACATTGTGAAACAGACCAATTCCAGATCCGCAAAAGCATTAAGACAAGGCTGTATACTTTCTCCTTATTTATTCAGTTTATATGCTGAACATAAACTGAGAGCAGGTGGACTGGAAGAAGATGAGAATGGTTTTAAAGCTGGAAGAAGAAACATCAGTAACTTGTGCTACGCTGATGACACCACTCTGATAGCATAGAATGCGGATGATCTGCAAGCTCTAGTAATGAAAGTCAAGGAGCACAGTGAAAAAATGGGACTACAATTAAATGTAAAGAAGAATAAACTAATGACAATGGGTACAGCAACCAGCCTCAGAATTCATAATGAAGACACTGAAGTGATGGATAGCTTCTGCCTTTCAGGATCGACCATCAACTGTAAAGGATCCAGCAGTCAAGAAATAGGCGCAGACTAGTACATGGTACAGTTGCAATGAAGGCCTTGGAAAGGATATTTAGATGCTGTGACATGTCTATACCTACAAAGTTTAGAATAGTTCGGACAATGGTTTTTCCCCATGACACTCTATGGATGTGAAAGCTGGACTTTGAAGAAGCAAAATAGGAAAATATTGATGTTGTTGAACTGTGGTGTTGGAGAAGAGTTTTAAGGATACCATGGACAGCCAGGAAAACAAACAAAAGGATCATAGAACAAATCAATCCAGAATTTTCACTCGAGGCACAAATGACCAGGCTCAAACTATCATACTTTGGACACATTATGCGAAAACCCAGCTCCCTTGAGAAGTCCATAATGCTGGGAAAAGTTGAAGGAAAGAGAAGAAGCTGACCAGCTGCAAGGTGGATGGACTCGATTACGACAGCAATGAATGCACCACTGAGAGACCTTGAAGGCCAAGTTGAAGACAGATCATCCTGGAGAGAATCTCTCTATGTGGTTGCTAACTCACTCACTGACATGAAACTCCCAGATAAAACCATGAAAAATAGTAAGATGCTGTTTGGCAGGTAGGTTCCAGACCCTGTCCAGACTCCTAAAATAAGTGGAAATCCCAGAAAAATTCATTAAGTTCCTGGAAAATGAAGAAAAACTCTTCCACTGGGGGTGGGGAATGGAAAATGATGCATTGTGGCATTCAGATGGAGTGAACTTTTTATGTATGTACAAGCTGCAGTCATGCAGGCTTTTCCCAGACAACTGAGAATGCTGCAAAATGTTGGGTTATTAATCATATATGCAGAGTTCAGGCGCACTGAGTTGAAAGCGTGTGGACCTGTTCAGACCATCAGTTGACCGTGTAGCAATCAGGAGGCAGGAAACATACCGATTCCTTACAGGTTCAGTCAATATGCATGGGGGGGGCAGCATCACTACACTGAGCATCGTTCTGACCTACACACATTCACTAGAACACTTACAGAGATCCCCTTTATGTACAGCTGCACATGTGGAAGACTCCCGCTGCACAACGGGCACCTCCCGAGTTTCCATTCACATTGATAAGTCCCCTACAGATATCAGCAGAACGTGTGGGAGCTCTCGGCAGGCATTCTACTACTTGTCTGTAGGTCAAGAGCAGAGCCAGCTGCCATAATGCTACTCCTCTCACTATGCTTATTATTTGAATGTGTGAAAACAGTCAGCTAGTTCATGCTATCATTAATTGGGTAGGCCAAGCACCCTACCGAAGTTCAGGAGCTGTGCACACTCCCATTTTGAAACTGTGTGTGAGTAAGAAGCAAGGTAGGAGGCGGGGAAAGTGACTGTGTGCAAGGCTCATACTGAAAAGGACTGCTTTTCCTCCTACCTTATTAAAGGTACACCTGCTGGGTCAGATGCCCTGCCCACTGTGAGCCCCACACATGATCATTTCCCCCACCTCCTTCCTTGCTTTTTACTCACACATGGTCACAAAACAGGAGCACGTGTAGCTCCCAAACTGGGTAGGGCACTACCCAATTGAAGAATGTGTGAACTAGCCTCTCCATTGACGTTCCAATCCAGCAAAACTTTGACCTGCTGAGTTTGAACCCATGAAGCCTTTTCTTGGGCTCTGGAGGACAAACTACATTTCTCTTTCTGCTGTTTCGTAAAATATTTGGATTGTATAGCATTTAGATATTCTCCCATTGCATTTCTTGTTATGTTGGTCAACATTCCAACATGGCACTTGAACAAGGACACTGACACGAGAGCAAGGTGGCTGCACTGGGTCTGCTTGTGCCACTATGTTTGCAATTGTGCAACAAGCTGCGTAACCTACAACATGTCTCATACGTGTTGGCAAGGAGCTTTTGTGTAAGACACAATCGTACAATAGCACATTTCCAATAATCCCTGTGATTTCACGCAGATGCACAACTTTGTTCCTTCTGTAAGTGCAGCATCTGTCAGAATGTCGGCCACTGAGCCCATCGTGGTCTGGTTTGTGAGCTGCCTGGATTGCCCTATAAAGGGGCAGATTCAGAAAGGTGGGTCAAAGTATTCTAACTAACTAACTAACATGAGCAGAGGGACAGCAGGCATATTCCAGCATGAGATGGGGCTGTAGCTCAGCAGTAGAGCACAGGCTTTGCATCCAGTAGGTCCCAGATTCAATTCCTGGTCCCAGCTTCTATTCCCAGCATCTCCAAGTAGGGACTGGAAAGACCCCTGTCTGGAATTCAGGAGGGTGTGAGCTAGATGGACCAAAGGACTGACTCGGTATAAGGCCATTTCTCATGTCTGTATGATTCCCCCTCACACTGTTGTGAGCCCCTGCTAACTGGGCAAAGAGGCACCTTTTTAACATGGTGATTCTCTTTATTTAGCTGGGGGAGAGTAACTGGCCCTATTCACCCCCAGCACAGTATTTCCAGTGACTGTTGCTGGTGTCTATCTTATGGTTTATTTTTAGACTGTGAGCCTTTTGGGGACAGGGATCCACCTTTCTCCCCCCCCCTTTTGTAAACCACTTTGGAAACATTTGTTGAAAAGTGGTATATAAATATTTGTTGTTGTTGTTGTTGTACATTGAGTGTATCCATGACTGTTGTCTGGTAAGCCTTGTTTCACCCCGATCCCCCAAATATGGATAAAGTGGATTTCTTTTATTTTAAAATTATCCCCGGGAGAAAAAGAACTCCTAACATCATGACTCTATGCTTCTTCTTTTTTAATGGACAATTTAAAAACATCCATTCTTTGCCCTCAGTGTAGTACCAAGTTGTTTTTTCTTGATTTACTGCAAGAATAGCAAATACTGTCCAAAATATGTCTAAACACTCTTCCCTTGGGAAAATAACAGCCCAAGAGGAAAATAATTCATAATCCTGCAGTAGCCTAAACCAGGATCTCCTTCATTTTATTAAGAGCTTTATAATGATAAGATTCCCATCAAATCTCTTCCTAATAAGCACACATTCTTTTAATCTCCCTTGGGTTGTCTGTGGGCTGATATAAGGAGGGGGGGAGCAAACTCTCCGTCTGTCTGGCCATACAACCTTCTAGATTATTTTGTTGCTTCCGCCTCTGCAGGTTTTTCTTCCTAGCTCTATCTTGAAACAATCTTCCATTTCAGGCTAGCCAAAGCAAACCATATAGAGGCTTGAAGTGCCTATAGGGTATTTACTGGAAGGATTTATAGACAGCCTTTCAGTTTAAAAGTGTTCAAAGAGCTCACATATAATTAAAAGATCTCAAAATGACAGGAAGAATAAACTAAATATTCCAAAACAAGAGACAGAACCTTCAGACAGAAGCATAACAGTGAACCAGTTTAAATAACTAGGTGATCAGAGATATCAGAGAAAACTACTGGCCACAAGCTGATGTAAAAGCTAACCCCGGCCTCCTGGCTCTCTTATATCCAGAAGGGGGAGACCATAACATCTCTCAAGTGGCTCTTGCTGGCTAGTGTCTCCAGTGTGATTTGTTTAGATTCTAAGTCTTTGGCAAAAGGAAAACATTTTCTCATTTATTTTGCTATGTAAAGCACTTTGGGTGAAATTGTTTTTTGGAAAGTGGTATGTAAATAATCTATTGTTGATAGATAATGGTGGCCAACATGATGTGTAGTCCCCTGTTGATCGTAGGGACCCTTTGCAGCTGCTGCACAACTTCAAAAACAGCCCCAGCGGTGTATCATCAGGGTTGCGGCAGAATCCAAAGTGTTTCCAGGCAGCAAAGCCGTGCTCTTTTGGGAAGAAATTTAATGACATTCTGTGGCAGCCCTGTCACTCGCTACACTGTCCCTACGGTTGAGTAGAGACTAACAAAATTTATTAATTATTAAGTAGTAGTATTGTTCTTCTTCAGGTTGGGGATGTTCTTCAGGTTGGGGATTTCTTCAGCTGTGGCATGACCACCAAAAATGCCTTCTCCCACCCAACACAACTCAGATGCTGATAGAATACAAAGGAGTGCTGACTTGGAAAATCTCAGGGCAGATTCATCTGGGGGGATGATGGAGGCCCTTCAGGTATCTATATCCATTAGGGCTGTGCGTTGAATTGGGCCAGTAATCAGACCTTATTCAATGTGGACCAGACTGGAATTTTTTCATCAAATCAGGTCCAAATTGTTCAACAGGGCCTAATCCAATCAGATCCAATACAAGGGTAGCAGCTATACCATGTATCAGATTATATTATATTATATTATATTATATTAGAGGGACGTACTTGGAGCCAGCACAGTGGGCTCACCTTCTTTCTTTGAATTTCAAAACATTGTTGCCTTGATAAGCAACAGAAACATGGTTTTAAAACTCTGTCCAGCAGCTAGCCCATAATACTCCAGAGGAAGGAGCAATTATCATGATGCTGCATCCTTCCCCAGTGCATTAGGAACATAGAAGCACAGGAAGCTGCCGACCAGTGGTCCATCTAGTTCAGTACTGTCTACACAGACTGGCAGCGGCTTCTCCAAGGTTGCAGGCAGGAGTCTATCTCAGCCCTAACTTAAGAGATGCCAGGGAGGGAGTTTGGAACCTTCTGCGTGCAACAATGCAGGTGCTTTTCTCAGCATGCCCCCCCCCCATCCCCTAAGGGGAATATCTTGCAGTACTCACACGTGTAGTCTCCCATTCAAATGCAAACCTGCATTTAGCAAAAACCCTGTTTAGCAAAAGCAACAGTTCATGCTTGCTGCCACAAAACCAGCTCTCCTGGGCTGCCCCCTGTACTAGTGTAAACTGCCCAGAGATGGTCTACAAATTTGATAAATAATAAATAAATATAAATACGAATACGGCAAATATTTATATACCGCTTTTCAACAAAAGTTCCCAATGCGTTTTACATATATAATAAAAATAAATAAAATAGCTCCCTAGCCCCAAATGACTCATAATCTAAAAAAGAAACATAAGACAGACAGCAGCCACAGCCACTGGAAGGATGCTGTGCTGGGGATCGATTGGGCCAGTTGCTCTCCCCCTGCTCAAAAAAGATAATCATCACTTTTAAAAGGTGCTTCTTTGCTCAGTTTGCAAAATGAAACCGCAGATTATTGAAGTTCAAAAATATGCTGCCACCAGATAAGGCCCCCAATGTATCAACTCAGTCCAATAATGTGTTGCACTATCTAATTGATTTGCTGGGGGCACCTCCATTTCATTGATGAACTGATGCACTTGAATTGGATCAGATCCAATCACAATTTTTAAGTGATGCACAGCCCTATATCTACATATCTATTTGCAAAATCAAACCAGATATGGACAATCTTTCAGGGAAGTTACTATGGTTGCAAAGAGAATCACGAGGTATCACATTAAACTGTCAAACACATAGATTTGGCAAAAAGTAGTATTTTTGCCAATTGACTGTTCTAATCAGAAACTGAACAACAACACAACCCCTTATAATTTATTAAATATTGAATGGCTGTTCCAGTCTTTGAAACCTCTGTAATTAGTTGCAAGGATTCTGGGGCTCTTCCAGACATTTCTATATCCCAACTTCATTGCAAATTACCACTGAAAATAAATCAGGAAATCCACACTAAGAATAATAATATTGTGTTATATCCTTTCTGCATTTGCTGGCAATCTGCAGAAAGAATCTAGAAAAATCATCTTTTTGCATACCCCTTTTATTCTGACTTGTAAAAAAAAAAAAAAAAAGGATGGTTTCACAGTTATTTCATGGATTGCTGAAGTTTGCCAGCAGATGATGCTAAGAATATAACACGACATCCCATTTCTTAGTGTGCTATTTTCTGTGGTAATTTGCAATGAAGTTAGGATGTCTGGAAGAGCCCCACGCTTTAGTTGATTGCAGTGGAATTTCCCTAGCCATTGGTCAGCTGCCAAGGTGATATGGAATGTTTATGAACATTCCAAGCAATCTATCTTTCAGCATCCAAGACCTATGGGCAAATAGGCTTTTGTTTTTCAAATGGCAATGGAAAGGGGTGTAGCAAAGAAGGGAAGGGAGTGGGTAGCATTATTCCAATGCTGATCAACTGTCACATTATGAGTGTGAAATGTGTGTGTATGAAACAGTGAATGGCTGCAATCTCGGGCGGGGGGGGGCACTATGAATCCCAGAGCCACCTGCATGCAGCTTCGGGGGGGGGGGGACTATGAATCCCAGAGCCACATGCATGCAAGCTCAGAAAAAACAACCCTATGGATTTCACAGCCTCAGAAAAAAACTATGAATCCCAGAGCCACTTGCACCACTTGGAAAACTAAAAAGGAATTTAGAGCAGTGTATGGCAGGGCAGATCCAATGGACATGCTGGATGTCCAACATGACAGCAGGGAACCTTCTGACTGTTGGGAGGCTCCTTGATGGAGGGATGTGCACAGAACCGTTCAGCGCTCCATTCTAGGAGTGACGAACAGGTTCCGGCAACTGGCATTCAAACAGGTTCGGGCGAGGGTTGCTTTAAATGGCAGGGAAGATGCTGCCTACCTGTCAGCCCCCTCCCCCCCACTTCCCCCCCACTGGCACTCTTGCAAAAAGCAGGCACGTGTGGCTGCAGCGTGCCTCCTTGCAGCCCGGACCAGCTTCGCCATACAAAAGGCCGACGCACCATTTAAGCATGGCAGCACAGCAGCAGAGAGAGCTGTTCAATGCAGTCCTTTCCCCCACCCCCTTTGTGTTCTCCTCGCCCTCTTTCAAGCAAGCAAGCAATGGAGCAGTCCAGGGAAGGGACAGAGAACTGTTACTCTTACTTAAGAGGAAGCCTAACTAAACTAAACTAAATCATTTACTTCTGAGTAATCTCAGAACAGTTTGGAGGCTTGCTGGGATTACTCAAAAGTAAATGACTTAGTTCAATGGGCTTCCTTTTAAGTAAGAGTGCATAGGATTGTAGCTGTAGAAGTGTGGTTTACTTTTAGAAGGGGTGTGTGTGTGTGTGTGTGTGTGTGTGTGCGCCACACTTCTAATTGAAAGAAACACAACGGACATAGAAAGAATGATTTTACTTTACTGGGAAACAAAAGACTTTACAGCACCTTGCAGCAAGAATTAGTAGGAAGTTTGTGTCTCTTTAAATTTGATGACAGAACAGGGAAGAGAGGGAAGGATGTGGGGGCGATGCTGAATCTCTAAGAGGCAATTGCTGTCAGACAGAAGTTCTTAACCAAAGTTATTGGGGAGTCAGCATTCAGGCGTAACTCTTTTGTGGCAAAACCACAGTTATTGGCAGTGAACCAGTGAGAAAACCTCAGGTCCCAACTGGAGTTTGTTGGGGCAAACGGGAATTCACTTTTGAGGCTTAACAGGGGTTTTGTGTGTTCAAGTGTACTAAAGTTAAATGCTCTGGCAGCTTTAACTGCATTTTAAATGTACGTGTGAACACCAAAAATTGGTGTGACCATAAAATTGAAAAAGTTGTAGAAAATGAAGATGCAAAAATATCATGGGACTTCAGACTACAAACAGACAAACATCTGCCACACAATACACCAGATATAACTGTAGTCGAGAAGAAAGAAAAACAAGTCACAATAATCGACATAGCAATACCAGGGGGTAGCAGAATAGAAGAAAAAGAAATTTTAAAAATCACCAAATACAAAGATCTACAAATTGAAATTGAAAGGCTGTGGCAGAAAAAGACCAAAATAATCCCAGTGGCCATTGGCGCCCTGGGTGCAGTTCCAGAAGACCTTGAAGAGCACCTCCACACCATAGGGGCCACAGAAATCACCATCAGCCAATTACAAAAAGCAGCTTTACTGGGAACAGCCTATATTCTGCGACGATATCTATAACAGCAACAACATTGACAATAAAATTCAGCCATCCCAGGTCCTTGGGAAGGACTCGATGTCTGGATAAAACAAACCAGTCAATAACACCTGTCTGACTGTGTAAACAAGAATATTATTATTATTGCATTTGCACTATTGTGCAAAAGTGCTAATACTCCCAAGCACTGCCCATGCCCCAGATGCACTCTGTAAGAGCGGAAACACATAGACGAGTGTTAGTGATGCATTCCCGCTCTTCCAGAGTGCCTCTTGAGCATGGGTAGCACTCAGAGGTATTAGTGCTCTTGAGCAACAGTGCCAGGACAAGACAACTGGGGGAGTTGCACGAGGGCTCTTGGTGCATCCCTGCAGACCCCACTAATGTGTGCACTCCATAAGTCAAGATGTCAGTCATTGCCTTTTTCTTCAATGAGGACAAGGCATGAATGGTGCAGTTTCATTCTCCAGAGATGATCACAGAAAAACCGGGCATGGTTATGTTAGGCATGTTGATGTACTTACAGATTATTTTGTTTTAGGAGAGGGGATGGTCCCAAGCCATCCTGCTAACTCTATAGTGATGGGTTGTTGTTTTTTTCCCTAACTTTTATCTCTTAACTGAAGCCCCATAGATTTGATTGAACCAAAAACATATATTCATTTCCCTTTCTCTGCCAGTTATCCATCCAGCCTCTAAGCTCTTTTGTGCCATCAATTAATCCAAATCCTAATTATTAAACCAAAGAAATAAGCTCCAAATAAGACTACTAGAATGGCTGGCAGAGACCATCTGTTAGGATGGCTGGCCGGCCTTTGAGGCCTTGTAGCTGAATGCCTACATCGCTGATCAGCCAGCTGGCAAATCTGGATGAAGTCTGGATGGTGATGAGATGTTCAGGCCACTGGAATTTGGGCTATAGCAAAACAGGCAAAGAATGAAGCAGCACTGTAAAATTAGTATGCAAACATCTTGTACACTGTGTATTCATTCACATGTTATATTCCATGCACATGCAATCTGTATACAGGATATGCACATACAGGTCTGTATGTACATACAGTTCTTCACGTTATGCTGAATGCACATACAGTACAGCAGTACACTTCCTATCTGTATCATGCATTTGAAGCAGGTGTTCCTAGGTTCACCTTTTAAATGAATGCCTTTTACGTGTTTGTGTGAATGACTGTAACTGTGTTAATTTTAAAAGTGAACCTGGAAACAGGCCTTTCAAATGCATGGTACAGATAGGAAGTGTACTGCTGTACCTGCATTAAATATACAGTGGTCCCTCGACTGATGAAGCACTCGACATCCGAAGATTTCGACATACGAACGACAAAAAATACCGGAAGTCGTTGCCGGTTTAGATGCGGCTTCCTCGACCTACGAATCTTTAGATGCGGTTTCCTCGACTTACGAGTGTTCCGGACCTCAGTGGATGCGCTTTTCGACTTACGAAAATTCCGACCTACGAACATGCGTTCGGATCGGATTATCTTCGTAAGTCAAGGGACCACTGTAACATGAAAATGACTGTACCAGTGTGCAGATCTGTACCTATGTACACTGTACACTCACTGTATATGAGTGCCAAACTTAACGTGCGAATGAGCCTTATTTCAAAAACAGAACGAGGCAATTTGGAACTCAAGGAAGAAATGCAGATGAGAATTTTGGAAGCATTTCTGGTGTCAAGCCCCACCCCCCTCGCTCTGTCACACACACACACACACACACTGAAATATTTATATCCCATTCCTCTTTACAAAGGAGGACAGCAGCTTCCAACAAATAAAAAGTTGTAATCGTGCTACCACAATTTTATTCAGTCAAAGTCTGACCACATTCAGCTCCTGTCAAAAGTTTGCTTTTTAAAAAGGTTTAAGCTTGCAAAGAAGGATAAGCAATGACAAAAAAGCTCCAAAGAACTGGAACCATCACTATAAGTAGGGTTGGCCTGTTACTGGAGTGCAGTGAGTCAGTTGTCTCAGGATTGGTGGAGTCAGTAGACAACCTGCACCTACCTCTACCAACCATATCACTGCCTATCCAGCCACCCCAGACTTACCCTTCTGTTGTATTCTGTCTAATAATCTTTTATCTTTTCTTATTTAGAAGTTTGTCAAAGTGGGGATCCCATAGAGAGTGTGGGCTACACAACACCTTCCTGATGAAGGCTCTGCCAGCGCTGCTACTCCTCCTCCTACTCACTCACTCCTAGCCTTTTCAAAAAGCACTGGGCAGAAAACAAAGCAAAACTGAGGAAGAGGCCATCTAGTCCCACAATGCTGCTCCTACACACTTCCTTCCACTCTGATGATGTCTGCCCTCTGCCTTTTGAAGAGGCACGGAGTACAATGAGGAACAGGTGTGGCGGTAGCTGCGGCCACCAGTATGAAGAGTTAAGATGGAGAGATCATGTGGGAGGGGACTGGGGTGTGGCATGCTTTCCAGACTGCAGGGGAGGGAGTGGAAGCTCGCCATGTTTCCTCAGAGATGGAGGAGGAGACACCCTCCCCCCCACACCCCAGATAGTGTGGCTCGGGCCAGACCTGACGGTAAAGGCTCCACACCCTGCCCCTGCTGATGGGAAGTCAACATTCCAACTCCAACATTCCAAATCTGGAAGTCGATAGAGACGTAGGTTTTGGGCAGTATAAAAATATGTGAAACAAACAAACAAACATCCAAAGCAGGCTAGGGCCGAGGAATACAGAAAAAATTGAAGCTCCCTTATGCTGAGTTATACCATCGATCCATTTACTTACATTGAATAGCAGTAACTTTCCAGGATTTCATGTAGGGCTCTTTATCAGCCCTACCTTAGAAACTTTCCATCTACATTAGGGATAATGAATGTACTACTCTAACAGTAGTAGGGGTTTGGAGAATCTGGTTCTGTTAACAGCTGAATTGATGGATGGATTGATTCAGTGCCATCAAGTCGGTGTCGACTCTTAGCGACCACATAGACAGATTCTCTCCAGGATGATTTGTCTTCAATTTGGCCTGTAAGGTGTCTCAGTGGTGCATTCACTGCTGTCATAATTGAGTCCATCCACCTTGCTGCTGGTCGTCCTCTTCTTCTCTTTCCTTCCATGGACTTCTCAAGGGAGCTGGGTCTTCGCATAATGTGTTCAAAGTATGATAGTTTGAACCTGGTCATTTGTGCCTCGAGTGAAAATTCTGGATTGATTTGTTCTATGATCCATTTGTTTGTTTTCCTGGCTGACCATGGTATCCTCAAACGTCTTCTCCAGCATCAAAGTTCAAAAGTGTCAATACTTTTGAAGGTTAACATTGGTCATAATTATTGCATCTAAGTATTCTGAGCCACTGGTTTCTTAAGGGTCTGAGCACACCATTAAACACACCAGTCTCCTCAACTCACAGAGACCCATTGACATGAACAGAGGAGCCCATACCTACAGACTCTTGGAGCAAGGCATCAGACTGCATTGTGGATCAAAAACCCTCAGAGACTAGCAGAGTAGTACATTCATTATCCCTAATGTAGATGAAAAGTTTCTAGGAGATTTGTCTCAAACAAGTACAGTGACACTGTAGCTGAACCTACAGTATTACCCTCTTTTTTTCCTAGTGGAGTCCCATAACAATTCTGCACTTCCAAAGAACTGCAGTGGCAGACTGCAATGTTGTTTCTTTACACTGTTCTCTCTTAATGGTTTTGGCTTTCATTTCTTTTTAATGGCAAGCAACAGAATGAGAGAACATTATACTAAGAGTATGGTAGACCGAAGTTCTGGCTGGGCTCACCCTGCTGAAAGCACAAAATGGCTCAGCAAGGAACTGAGGCAGGTAACACAGTTATTGCAAGATTTTATAAAGAGCCTAAACTGTCCAGGAGGCTGACATTTGTTCTGAGTCCATTTGCACAATCAGAAATGGGAGAGTAAGATCTTCATAATAAAGGAAAGATGCAGTAAATACAGCAGGCCCTTGATTACCAGGGAGGTTGCTTTCTGTGCTACCCCCGTGAATGCCGAAAGGGGGATAACTGAAACCTTGTGCCTATGGGAAAGATGGGGTCAGGTTCCTCAGTACATAAAAAAGCACCCCACACACACAAAAATGGCGGGGGATAAGAGAGGAGTACAGCACTGTACTTTGACCACTCCAGCTCTCCAGCTATGCTCCCCAAAACAACAAAACAAAAGGTCCTCCAAATTCCAAACAAATTTGTCCCAACATGGCTCCTCACTGCCTCCAAAACCACCGGAAATGCCACCAAAAGCTCACACAAGGACAGCAAATGGCTGAAACTGGGTTTAGATTGCTGAACCATGAAGAGCTGAAACTGTGAATGGAGAACCCGTGATAATCGAGGGCCTCCTATATCTGAAAGATACCCCTTAAATACATGACAAATATTACAAATAACAAGATGACCTGCACAATGCAGAGAGGAATGACTTGAGAGTGGTTTTTAATGCTGATATGCAAAAGCCTGGTAAAGTAGAGTGATTTTATGCTCTAAAACCCTAGCAAGAGGTGGGATGAGGACCTCCCCATTCTCATATATGCCTTGATAAGTTAAAGCTAACTCTTTAACTCTGCTAACTGGGCAAAGAGGCACCTTTTTAATGTGGTGATTCTCTTTATTTAACAGGGGGAGAGTAACTGGCCCTATCCACCCCCAGCACAGTACTTCCAGTGACTGTTGCTGGTGTTTGTATTACATTTCTTTTTAGAATGTGGGTCCTTTGGGGACAGGGAGCCATCTTATTTATTTCTTATTTTTCCATGTAAACCGCTTTGGAAACTTGTTGAAAAGCGGTATATACATATTTTTTGTTGTTGTTGATAAGCTCAATTATGACAGCAAAGAATGCACCACTGAGAGACCTTAAAGGCCAAGTTGAAGGCAGATCATCCTGGAGAGAATCTATCGATGTGGTTGCTAAGAGTCAACACTGATTTGACAGCACTTAATCAATCAATCAATCAATCAAAAGCTCAAGTTTAGATTGCTGCAATAGCTGGGCCAAAATTTTTCAAAGGATAACTTTTGGCTGAATTCAGAGGGGTTGGACTGGCAAAAGAAAGAGCAACACTCTGGGCTGATGAATTTTGCCACACCCCAACCCCTCCGAATACTTACAGCCATCAAGACTAGTAAGCACTGATAGACTTGATAGACACTATATCCATTTGAAAAATCTTTAGAAACTGCAGCTCATCCAGAATGCAGCAGCTAAAGGATTGATTGAGAGTAGCCAAAGAGATAAAATGATACAAGTTAAGGGACTGTGTTGATTGGTTGTATGTTTCCAGATCCCATTAAAAGTGCAAGTTTTTCTGAAAGCCTAAGATGGCCTGGTTACCTGAAATAACTCATCTTCCTTGACACTTTAAAGTATTTGGCAGAGGTCTACCTTTGTGTGCCCACCATCTGGCATAGCCCCTTCTCTCTTTCTGGGCAGCAGTGAGGGCATCTCCCCCCTAAAAATATTAGGGCTTCTGGAAGGATTTGGCCTGCTCACACCACTTTCCTCCCTTGTTGCAAAATTAACACCAGATAATATGCTGCAGACTCTTGGAAGATTCCAGTGATCATACTTATACTTTTATAAGACCTTCCTTATTTTACACACGTGTGTAACCATTTTAATGGTCCATAATCTACTAGAAACTGTAAGAGTTCTCTGTTTACTGGTGCAATTAATGTCTCTCTTTCTGCTGAGCTGGAATTCTAACTTTTCTTTGTGATGCCCCTTCTTTTGGAAGCTGATTCATTAAATTCAGAAAGTAACCCAGACTTGACCTTGGCACTGAAGGTCACGAAATGACTGTCAATTATTTTTAATCACATCCAGCAGTGCAAATGCCCTTATATGAATCTAAAGGAAAATGGCACAAAGCTTTATTGCAATTTTTTCCTCTATAAATCAAGCACATCAGTGGGATCTCTCTGATTTGGAGGAAGAAAGATTATGACTATCTTTATGTATTGGGCTTTAGCCAAGAAGAATGATATATGGATTATATATAGGGGTCATAAAATGTCCATTCTTTTATTTCTTACAGTAACCTGCTGAGTGATAGAATTTGTGGGGAGGGGAGTTTATGGATAACATAAGCTTGGCAAATGGTATTCTGGAACTTGCTGAAAATAAGGGGTCTTGAAGCTGGACATGTAGAAGGAAAATCATTTCTTGAAGGCTCAAAATGCAACCATGGTATATTAAGCAATACACATATGGTCCACCACCAAAAGACCAAGCTGTGTATATTTCATTATTCCAGACAAGCATGGAACCGCCTGGTATGAGAATAAACTTTATTTATGATCATTGATCAGATACACAAAAACCAAAACCTAGAACACCCCCTGGTAGCATTGTACAATACAATGAATACAATAAGTCAGGCTAAAAAATAATGAGACCTCTTGCATGCAAGATCAAATAAAATCTCATCTGAGGTCCTTTGTTGCCTAGTTTTAATGGCTGCCAAGCAAAAATTATCTACCTTTTGGGTGGTATCTGCACAATTATCAGAGAGGAGAAACCAAGTGTAGTAAGATTCATCCCTACCAGGCCTGTTCAACAGCCTGGCATGTAAGTCTTTATAAAAAGAGCAGTATAAAAGAATGCGTTGTATGGTCTCAGGCGTTCCTTCAACACATGGACAGGTCCTATTTGCTTGTTTTATTATACCTGCCAAAAAGTACTGCCAAGGGGAGCACATCATGTCTGGCTCTGAAGAATGCTTTGCGTAACTTAGAAAAAGTATGTGCTGATAGATATTTCGCTGGGGAACAGCTGATACTTACACAATACTCTCGGGTGAAATCAGAGATTTCTCTATTCTTTGTGCAAATACCCTCTAAGCTTGGGCCTAAGCTAGGCTTAAGCACAACTGGTACTCTGAGAACAGGCCACAGGACAAAAGTTTCTCCCCGAGTGCCATCTCCCATCCCGAACTGTACTTATCAGTCAGGACCAGAAGGGTCAAACCCACAGGACACAGATTAAGCTTCAGCCAATAGTTACCCATCAGTTTCCATGCCCTTGCCTCTACTCTTAGAGACTCTGTCTTCAACCTCAACCTTGCGCTGGACACACATCTAGGTGCCCCAAGGGTTGCCCTCAAAATTTTGGTTTGCACAATCTCAATCTCCTTATGCTTGGTGTAATTTCCCAGTTGTATGGCATATAAAATTTGGGCTAAAGGTTTGGCCTCAAACAGCTTCAGAGTGGCTGGCACCAATTCTCCACCACAACCAAAATATAATTTTAAAATAGCTGCAGAGCTCCTCTGAGCTGCCTGCATGATGCTGCTAGTATGGGGCTTCCAAGAGCCCATAGCACTAAACCACCCCCAGATATCTAAAGGTGCATTCCAGTTTGATTCTGTTACTCCCAACTGACCAATTTATTGTCCGATGTCCTTTAGTGAAAATCAGAATTTTTGTTTTCTGATAATTGATCTCCAGCCAATTTTCCAAACAATACTGAGAGACGATTCTTAGAGCTCTTTTCAGGACAATTGGTGTGTGCAAAATTACCACAGCATTATCTGCATAAAGCAAAAGGGGAATCTTTAAAGCCCTTAATAGCTTGGGACCTGGATACCTGAAGGACCGCCTACTTCCAAGGGTTTCTGCCCACCCAACAAGATTGTCAGGGGGGGCCTTTGCTCCATGTGCCAATGTTGAAAGAGGCTAGATTGTCATGCACACTGGAAAGGGCCTTCTCTATTGTTGCCCCCAGACTCTGGAATGCTCTCCCAGTCAACATTCGCTCTGTGACAACTGTGGCTGCTTTAAAAAAAAACAACCACAGACTTTTTTTTTATTTATTTAGGGTTTTGTTTCCTAGAGGCTCCAGGTTTCTCAGCTTTCTTGTGTTTGTTTCTTTTTAATTGTGGTTTTATGGTTTTAATTTTTGATTTTAAGGTTTTCTTTGATGGAATTTTATTGCATTTTAACTTTTGTAAACCACCTTGAGATGCATTATGAAAGGCGGTATAAAAACTGAACAATCAATCAATCAATCAATCAAATACCTGCCAGTGTTGGAGCATGAAAATCTGGATTATCTAGGCTAATGGGCAGTGAAGAAATGTAAAAATTAAAACAAGAGGGAGCCAGGATACAACCCTGTCTGACTCCCTTCTTCACAGATATTGCATTTGAGAACCATCGGGTATTCTTTACAGACTTTACCAACTGGTGAATCTCCGATTTTTTTTTAAACCCTCAAGTTTCTAAACCACATGATTGCGAAGATATATTTGAAACTGGGTAAGGGATACCTAGTGAAATTTCAGAAGCCAGGAAAGGAGACTCCAAAGAATGTCCACAGTGGCCACAGAGTTTGTGTTCATTTATCTGCAAAAACATTTGACCTCCTTGTGATTTACAGACGCAGTATCTACATGTCACAATCCAGCTACTTTCAGAATGTAGGGACTCTTGAATCAGATTTTTGCATTTCTTTTTTTAGAGCACACAGGTTTTGGGATCCATTACCACTTCATATTTCCAGAGTTACAGGCAGAGTATGGAGACTCAATTTGATCCTGACAGTCCAGGCAGCAAGTCAGGGGTTCCCTGCCTTCAGATGTTGTTGGACTACAACTCCCATGATCCTTTGGCCACTGTGGCTGAGGGTGATGGGAGTTGTAATCCAACAACAGCTGGAGACCCCAAGTTGGGAACCCATGCAGTAAGTCATTCTTCCTGCCATGTCCAGAAGGGGGATCAAAGGCCATGCTGGAGTCATGGTCTGTGGCATCTCCCCTGTCAAATGTGACATGCTCTAGAGCAAGGGCTCTCAACGTTGGGTCTCCAGATGTTATAGGACTTCAACTCCCATAATCCCCTGCCCCAGTGGCCTTTGGCTGGGGATCCTATGGGAGTTGAAGTGCAATAACATCTGAGGACCTAACATTGAGAATCCCTGCTCTAGAGCTATTTCAAGGAAGAAATAGCCATTCCAATCTTCCAAAGCAGATATTCCAGAAGGAAAAATCAGTTTTTCTACCAGCAACGAGACAGCCATTTAATAATAAGACTAAAAAAATGATGGGTCTGTTTATAGAATGGTCATAATTCAGGCTGGGCTCTTTTTGAAGAGCTGTTTTGCAGTAACGAGACACAAAATTGCTCACATAATAGTCTTCTGTTGGGCAGAGAAGAGGGTATTGAGAGGAAAATGTCTCCCATTAGGAGCACCAAACAACAGGAATAATGAGATTATTATTCTAATAATAATAGAATAAAAGAATAAAATGACCACAAGGCATTTCTTCACACAGAGAGATGCAACACTGAAACCACATCCTCTAAGATATCTGAGAAGCATAGGTAGATGCGATGGATAACTTCTACATATCAGACTATCTTGTCATTTGCTCACTCCCATCCCAGATAGCCTCTTTATGGACTATGGTAAACACAAAATAAGAGGCCACCATATTTATCTGTAGCTCTTTCATGTCATTTGTATGTAATTTGGGGAAATGTAGGATTGCAGGTATACTGCTTCTTTCTATGGCCACATTCACATGAACGAGAACCAGGCTAGCTCACTGCTTATCCAGGATAATACATGCAGTGTGTTCCCAATTTGCAGTTGCCTGTGAGTGGAAATCCCAGTTAAATCACCTGGAAACGACTGAGAGCCATGCCGGAGGAGACTCTACTTAACTAGCTTGGATTGGATTCTAGATCAAAAATCCTGGCTAGCCTGTGCTGACTACCGCAGCACATGATCATTTCTGAGTGAGTAAACTGGCATTTCTGCTCACAGATGAGCGAAAATCAGGAGTACACCAGATGAGTTATTCTGGACGAGCTTGGTTCTGTGAACAGAGTGTAACGATAGGGACAGTTTTACCCACTGGAAGGCCACTGTATTGCGAGGAGTGGGAAGTTCTGCCTCAGAAGTTCATCTGTGGGTCAATTTTAACAAGCTCTTTTCTTCTTATCAAAGGCTACAGCTTCTTATCAGAGTTGCCATGAAAAACTTCCAAGCAACGAACTGCATCTCATTAAGCACCTGCTTTTTGCTCATTATAGACATTTAAGCCCCCAAAAAACACCCCTGTATTATGCAACTTGTTTTGTTTAAAGTCATGTAGGAGACAGCCTTCTTAGAATGCTAGCTGGATCTCACCGTGGACTACCAAACAGGTGCCGTGGACCCCTGCCAGAGCACATCCCCTACTGCAACAGGATCCCCGGTAGTTTTGGATCAGAGGGACATAAGAAACCTTATCTCGCTTTGTCTTTTCTTTTATTAAAATGCCATATGTTTCATCTTCCACCTGTGTATGTTTCTCAGTGTTGGTGGAGCAGGGAAGGGACCATGCCCCTAGCACACCATGTGGACTGCGTTGGATGTAATACATCTAATGTGAGGCTCTGAAGACATGCCCAGAGGATTCCACAGGCCCTTTACCTAGAAGCATTGCCAAGGGTGCCTCTACCATGAGGCAAATGGAGATGATGACCTCAAGCTGAGAATGTGAAAATGGAGCGGCAAATGCGGGGACCCTGCCCCAATCCCTGATGCAGGCACCACCGTACCTGCCTGATGCTAGTCTGTGCTGTGTTGCCCCTCCTCTTGCTACCACTTTCCTTCCTGGTGCTCTTGCTTCACTGGCCTCGCCCTCCCCTTCCTCTTCCCTTCTCTTCGGGCTGGTGCCTGATGATGCCACCATTCTTCCCTCTGGTTGTGCCAGTGTCACAGGCACTTCTTGGATAGTGCCTGTGTGACATCAATATGAGGCCTCCTAGGAGTCTTCCTTAGGCCATTGTGAGTGACCTCCTGCCTCTGGAAAAGTTTTCCCTGGTTATTTTCTATCCTCAGTTCTCTCCTCTGTACTTTGGAGGCTGTATGCAGAGTTTCTGGAGTGCTACAGTAAAAGAAAATAAATTTCCCGCTGCAGCAAGTGGATCCTCTTGCAGGGCTGGCTCGTAAGATGTGGCAATGAGGGGATCACTGCCGGTGGCCGGAGAGCTAGTAAAGCTCTGAAAGAAAGCAGCCCTCCCAATCCCAGGAACAGACCGCCCATCTGAGCTGATAACCAAGTCCAATCTCACTGCTTTCAGGATACAAAATGGTTGCATTTGAGTAAGCATGTTCATTTGTGATGCCTAAAAGTGGAACTTCTTGAACAGCAAATGAGATGACACCTCCGGTTGCCTGATTCTTCTTGGCCTGCAGCTTAAGTGATGACACAGATATGTACGCTCTGGCTAACACACCACAGTATAAAAGCCCCCAACAAGCTGCATGAATGACTATGATTAAGGGGGTTGTTTACTCTCTGCCTTGAGTACAACTTTATTATCTAAATGAAATATCACTCCTTTATCCTTCAGGCTTGACCTGCAAGTGATAACTCTGCTGAAAGTGGAGACAACGAGAGAGAAAAAATTAGACTCTCTCACTTTTGGAATTCTAAATGTGCTCTAGAGCATTAACTCTTGTTCTGAGGCATTGTTAGAACTTCTTAATAGGCAACACACATTTGCATGACTATAAATAATGAGTATTTGCTCTTTAGAGTATTCAAAGTTATCCCCATACATTCTCTTGTCGTCAGTGGGGCACAAGCCCTGTCCACTCATTATGTTTGACACATGTACAGTCTGTGTACAATGTATGCACGTATCGATCTGTATGTATATATAGTTATTCACCCATTATGTTTAGTATATACATGGTAATACACTTCCTAGCTGTATGCTGCATTTGAGGGTTCACTTTTTAAGTGAAATATTCAGTTAAGTACCCAGAATGTTGGGGGCAATATGCTAAATCATTGTAAACCGCTTAGAGAGCTTCGGCTATAGAGCGGTATATAAATGTAAGTGCTAGTGCTAGTGCTAGTGCTAGTGCTAGTGCTAGTGCTATTGCTATATTCATGGCCACATGAGTGGTGCAGCAGAAAGACAAGCAATGATCAGGAGGGAGGGAGGAAGCTGGGCCAACAGGTGTCCCACAATGCACTGTGCGACCTGTGTGGTGCATTGGAGAAGCTCTGCACTGCCTGGACGCTCCTTCCTCTGGGCTCTATGAGGAAAATGGCTGCCGGCAGACCAGGAGCAACTGCTGGCAGCATGGCGATGCACACAGCCAGAAAGTGAGTGAGGTAGAAGGCACAAGCTTTTCCTCCGACCTCATCTTCAGCCTGATTTAAGATCAGGGCTACCCAGGGGAGTAGCAGCAGGATCAGGAGTGATCCCATGGCTTCTCATTACTAGCTCTACCTGGGCTTGCCCTGTCCTACCCAGATAAGGCTGTTCATGAGAATGACATTAATGTCTAAACAGGCTTGTAATGGTTAGAATACTGGACCAGGAGTGGGGTGAGACTTGGGATATAATCTTAAATCAGCCACGAACAGGGGTGGCCCTTCCATGAGGCAGGGTGAGACAGTCACCTCAGGCGCAGGTGCGAAGAGGGACATTGATGGCAGCAAGTGTTGGCCCCTATCAACGGGGGGTGGGGGGTGGACCTCTCTGCTATCTACTACACTAATTTCCAGTTTCCAGTGAAAATTAGTGCTGTGCTGCTGCCCAGAAGTGCTTTAAAGACATTGCACAACAGCCCAGTCACTACACCATCGGGGACACCTTGGAAATTGTGCAGAAGCACCAGCACATCATGAGCATTGGTGGGAGCCTCTGCATCCTCTAGCCTAGGGTTTCTTAACCTTGGGCCCCCAGATGTTGTTGGACTACAACTCCCAGAATCCCCAGACATGACCTTTGTGGCTGGGGATTCTGGGAGTTGTAGTCCAACAACATCTGGGGACCCAAGGTTAAGAAACCCTGCTCTAGCCCAGAGTCTTTTCCACAATGCTAGATCTGCTCTCTCTAACAGACGTAACATAACAATATCCATGCTGACTATTCTTCCCAAAGATTTTGGAAACTGCTTTTTCCAAACCAAACAGAGCAACACTCAGGACAGTAAAAAAAGCTGGACATGAGGAATATTGCCACTGGGCAAGAAATAAGCCAAACAATATCAGACATGAAACCAGTAGCCTTAGAATTCAAAATCCTTGATGCATGCAATATTTGAACTGTAAACCAGTAGTCTTACTATTTAAAATTCTCCTGTCAAGAGACCAACATGATGAATCAGTCACACACACTGAAAGTTGACGTCAAGGTGCCCAAAATGTAAAGCTACCAGGCGTGTAGCTATAATTGAGTAGATGGGTTCAAAGAACCCCGCCCCCAAGCTCCTGAGGGCCCCCAAGCTCCACCCAACCTATTTTCTTCATTATCTCCCTCACTCTGAAGGGCCGCTGGGGAGAGGGGTGAACACAGGGCCCCTCTCCCCTAGCTACACCCCTGGATGTGATGTTCATTTATGGAATATGAGACCCCTTACCAATGTACTTCTTTTCTTATCTCCTTTTAGCACCACACTCCAAATCTGTCTCTCTCTGTGCCTTTTTTGGTTCACGTTTCAGACCACTCAGCCTCTGAACTAAATGTTCTCTTTGGACATGTGAACACTCAAGTGGGTTTATTATCAATTGGTTACCGTCAGTAATAGCTACACAGAGTCAACAGGAGTTAATTACACCACCATTGTAATTTACTTCCTGTTGATCAGGGAAACCAATCTCTGAGGCTACATCCAGCACTAAATTCAATGAAGAGATGCAATTTGCCCCTTCCCTGCGTACTGATGCTATCTCACACCTCTCCAATGCACTGGTAACCCTTGCATACCCAGAGAGCTGAAAGAGAGGATATATCACACCCCGGTAAAGAAGACACTACAGAAATGAGCTTGCAAATCTACTAAGGTCATTCACATGGCTGCTGTGTGTGGGGTTGGGGGCTGTGGTGAAGGCAGGATGGCACCTACCTTCCCCCCAGATGATCCGTACTATTTCTTCACCTGCACTGCTCATGCACCCATACAAACCATGCTGCAGCGAGTGGTGTAGCCATCTGGAGGCCAGGGAAATGAAGCCCAGCCTCCAGAAATCTCACAATGCACCGTGCAAGGAGCTCTATGAACATTTGGGCTGTCTGTAAACAGATCGCTGTTGAATCAAATGTCGATGTCAAATCCAGTAATATTTACCTGTGTCAGCATTTAGGGAAATCCAAATGCACAGATAGCAATATATCTATCTCCAGGTTCGGAGGCAATGTGCCACTGAATACAGTTGTTAGGCAGCAACAATGGGAAAGGGCTATTGCCTTCAGTCCCTGCTTGTTGGCTTCCCAAACATTGGACATTGTGTGAAACATGATGCTGGTCTAGATTGCCCTTGGGCCTGATCCAACAGGTTCTTATGGAAGAGCTGGATGGAGGAAAGTGCATTCAACTCCCACAAGTACAACTAGCAAGGTGTCACATTAAACAGGTGCCACCATCCACCCTGCCTACAGGCTCAGCAAAGCTTGGGGTGGGGGAGAGAAGCTATGAAGGAACCACAAAGATGTGCCCTATAGTGGATGAAATGATACACTGGGGCTGCACTCCAGAATCTTGTGTTGTATATCACATTCTCGTGTATTTGTGTTTAGAATTAGGCCCCACTGAGTTCAATGGACTGTACATTTCAAGTAATTGTGTATGGGGGGGGCTATTCACATGACTGTATGTGCGGTTGGTGGTGGGGGGAGGGAGGCAGGGTTCAACCTACCTTCCCCCAATGACTGCTCAAAGCCCTGAAGACATGCATGCCCACACACCCACATGACCAGCGCTGGCAGGAGCAGAGCAGCTGAATCTCTGTGCTGCTCACAGCAATGTGGGTCACCAGAGGCTGGGACTTGCTGTCCTGGCCTCCAGAGATCACACAATGCTCCATGCAACACACATGATGCATTGGGGAATCGCCCAAGAGATGGGTGCTCTAGTGCAGGGATTCTCAGCGTTGGGTCCCCAGATGTTATTGGACTTCAATTCCTACAATCCCCAACCAAAGGCCACTGGGGCTGGGGATTATGGGAGTTGAAGTCCAATAACATCTGGAGACCCAACATTGAGAATCCCTGCTCTAGTGAAACAGCCCCACTTGCACAAGAGCAAATAGCCCAGGTTAAGGGAGCTCCCACTCCCTTAACCTCAGCTAGCATTTGGGCTAAAAAGCTGGGCTAGGCAGCACTGGCTCTCCGGGACTGGGCCCAATCCCAGTGGTTGACACACACAGCCTAACCCAGGCTGAGAGTCCCTAGCCTGGGTTACGTTGCACATGAGAACAGCCTCCCTGTGTAGGTTGCTTACTAAGGCTGTGCGGTTGTGTTGAGCCAAGAGGCACATTGGACTTGATATGCCTTCTGTCAGGCATTCCCCAAATTCAGACGCTACAGCAGGGAGCTCCGACAGTTGGAACTTCATACTGAGTTCCCCGGTAGGGTGTCTGAACTCCTAGGAAGTTCTAATATTCCTGTCAGACCTGAATTAAATGGCCAGTAAGCCACCTCTCAGCTGTGTGGGTCATTTGAAAGTCAAATGGCCAGAGCAGTGCCTCTCATGGGTTGGCCATTTGAAAGTTAATTTCTGCTGGACCCACGTGAAATGGTCAGAGTCTCTCTGGTCAGTTAAGAGGCAGCACGACGACCATTTAACTTTTAAATGACCAGCTCAGTGGTTGGCTTTCTAATCCAACATGACTCAACCAGTGTCTTCCCACTAATTTTTATCATCAGTGAGTGGAAAGAGATTTGTGTTTCTCTCTCTCTCTCTCTCTCTCACACACACACACACACACTCACACACACCAGGAAACAATTGATTTGTTTACCTCCCCCCCACACAGTCTCTCTAGCTACACTCATTTCCATCCCCACCTCACACATCTCCCTCTACGCACACGCACTCACACTCATACACATCCTCCATCTAGTACACTCCCTTGCTTCCCACCCTCACACATCTCCCTCTACACACACAGTCCCTCTATAACTTTCCCTTCCTTCCCACTCTGCGCACCACACACCTCCCTCTGCAAACACACACACACACACACACATACACACACGTCCCTCTAGGCACACTCTCTCACACACACGCACACACACACACACACACACACCCTCCCTCTAGCTACACTCCTTTCTGAGCCACCAAAGTAGAAGACCTACAACTGCAAGAAAGATGGCTTTGAAAGTAAATTAAGCCCTGGACCTCCTGGCAGAAGCCCCTCCCCTGGCTTAACCTATAGGGAGTGGGCAGAGGGAGGCTGGATGGAAGGGTAGTCGCTTGCGATTCTTCTCCAAGCTGATAAACTACAGTACATGCTAGCAGAAGAAGGTGGTGGGGGCTGGGGAGAGTGTGCACCTGCCTGAAAGCCTGCACCTCTTCTCCGAGTGGCTTGCAGCCCTCCCAGGCTCCAGGAGCCTCCAGCTGCAAGTAAAGCAGTCGGGTGCAGCCTCAGACTCGCTGGAACGATCTCTCCCTCCTGGGCCTTTGAAGGGATGTAGGACTGATTTTGCAAGCCTCTCCATTTGGGCTGGCTCTTGCTGAGGCCACAGCGGAAAAACTGCCAGCACTTCTGGCAGCCATTGGAGCACAGTTAGACTGCACGGCTGATGGAATCCTATGAGCTGGGAACTGGTTTCTAATGCGCTTATGCACACATGCTCACCTTAGAGGGACAAGTGGACCCAACCCAACAATGGCGGGGGGCATGTTGGCCCTCCTGACAATCTCTCTGTCAGGTCAAATTGGATCTGACATTTTTTATGCTGCAAAAGCCTCATGCTTATCCCTTCTAACTAGGTAAAGGGGCAGCCTTTCATGTGGCAACTCCCTTATATTTAGCAGGGGGAGAGCTATGGTCCCTATACAGCCCAATATAACATTCCTCCCAGTAGCTTCTGCTGATGTTTGCTTGTGTTTCTTCTTAAATTGTGAGCCCCTTTGGGACAAGGGTGAGCTGAATCCCCACTCCTGGGAATTTTCATTTCTCTAATAGAAACAAACTTGTTATCTCTTGAAATTTTTCAAGATATTGCTCCTTGGGAACCTCCCCTCCCCCGAGATTTACTTCCAATGTCACTTTTTTCAATATGTCACTGGGAACCCTCATTGAGATGCATGGAACTCTGAATAAGTGGCTTGATGAGCCCCACATTTATCCCACTTGCAACATCATTAACTCCCTGGAGCTGGGCCAGAAGAGATCTCTCAAGACCAGAAGAAGATTTTGGATGGATTTGCAACATGATAGTTTATTACAAATTTAATAGAAGACTAGTCTTAAGGCAGGGAAATGAAATGCACTGTGACAGTCTGGTCGATGCCTTGACTCGGCTTTAGTATATCACTTCCCTTCCATCAGCAAGCACAGATGTCAAACTGTGATATTTCTCTCTCTAAACTGGCAGCATCTGGTTCTTCTGTGCCACACGGCTGTCATATGTGTCCCTCGGCCACACTCCTGATGGGTGTCCTTGTAGAAGAGCAGGAATCAATCCCCAAGCAAATTTGCAGAGTAAGGCTGCTAGTTTTTCCTGTTTCTTTTTTGTTCAAGGCAGAAGCCAATATTCCTTGCCTTATTCTGTTATTGTTAAGTACTCGTTAAGCCTTGAGGCTGTCCTCTGTGCCGCACAAGGCAAAAAATACAGTTTAGTTTAGGTCGAGTAGCATTTGATGACCAGGGTCAAACAGGAAGGCAGCTGTTTCAGTTACTATATTCTATATATCAAACAAGCTGCTTCCTGTAATGCTATTTCCTTAACTTAAAAAAAAATTGCTTCAACGGTTGTTACTGCTACTTAACATGACACTGTGCATGATCACACTAGTACTACGGTGGAAAAGATACTAGTACCACCTGTTCAGCTATTAGAAGAACCAGGTCGTAGTCTCCAACCTATGACTATTACTACTACTACTTATATGCTTCTTTTAAACAGAAGTTCTCAAAGTGGTTTACATCAAAAATAATAAATAAATAAGACAGCCCCTTGTCTCCAAAAGACTCCCACTTGAAAAAGAGACCCAAAGGTAGACACACTAGCAACAGCCACGGGGTGGGGATTGTGCTAAGGCTGCAAAGGGCCAGTGACTTCCCCTCTGCTAGCTAATATAAAGAGAATCACTGTGAGGTGCATCTCTGCCCAGTCAGCAGGGGCTCCCCACATGCTTCCTGCTCTCAGGATTTCACTATTCTATTTGTTTAGATTGTATTTAAACTTTGCTTTTCAGCCCAAGGGCCCTCAGGGTGTCTTATTAGGAATAAGGATAAGAATAATAGCATAAGATGGCAAATGCAACCAATTAAAAGCCCAGCCTAAATACTACAAGCTAAAAATTAAATTGAAGGCTGCAGCAGCACACCAAAGCCTGGTCTACACAT